>NC_071268.1:5542223-5854723 GCF_023375685.1 Ictalurus furcatus | reverse complement strand
TCACGCACTGCCATGAACGAGGCTGTCTGAGTGACATCATACATGACCAGGATCCCATCTGCTTTACGGTAATACTGTGTCGTGATGCTGTGGAATCTGTGACAGAGGAAGCACCGGTCATTTATTATTAAACTTCTTTTCATTTGAACATGGATAGCAAAGTTTCTTCAACCATTTATTACTTATACTTAAGAGATTAAATGATTAATCATGTTCATATTATAATGAAATGAAAGTGATAAATACTGTATAGTTGCTCTCTTATATTAACACCTGCGATCCAAGTATGTGAGGGTTTTTTTCTGGTGTGGCTATAAATATTGTTTATATTTCCAGTAATTGAACATATATGACATATTGAGTATTATTAAATACATTTTAGAATCGCTTTGCTATTAAATGAAAAGAAAAAAAAAAAAACATTACATTGACTGTTAAATAGTAAACTAAGGGTTAATCCCCCCCTCCCCCCTCCTTACCTCTCCTGTCCTGCTGTGTCCCAAAGCTGGAGAGCAATTTGGGTGGAGTCGAGCACTAGACTTCTCACCTGGAAATCCATACCTGTCAAGCAAATGCAAATGATATTTGGTGTTGGGAGAAGGTTTCAAATGCTGCTGAATATAAACCTGATTTTATGCATAAGTACATTAGCAGAGGCTAGACGTGGAGCTGTAGATTACCTACAGTAGTGCTCATTTTATTGGGGAAGTGCCCTCTGCAGTACTGATAGATGAATGAGCTCTTACCCACGGCTGAGCTGCCTAAAAACACAACTTTAAACACACGCTGTGGACCGCTTACTCCAGCCTGAGAGTCACAGGTACAGGGTTATGTAAAAAAAATAATAATAATAAAAAAAAACACACACACACACACACACACACACACACACACACACACACACACACACAGTAAACGCCAGATCAGGCTGAATGATTAAAGAAAAACCAAAAAATGTAACTCCAAAAAATCAGGACCTTCTGAATCGCCACAAAGAGAAAAGGGTTCTACCATGCAAATTTCTCAAGTTCTATATTTGCATCATACACGTCAAGCTATCAAGCTTACAGTCCATTCTCCATAAAGTCTGTCCTTGGGGGGTAAGGGCATCATGACCATTAAGGAACGCAAGATTGCTTACAAAATACAAAAGCAGTCTTTACTATACCGTTTTGCTGTGTGTATCCGCTTTTTGTTTTTTCTCTGAGAGTGTTAGCTCTGCCTCAGCAATCACATCAGGTGAGCTCTTCGTCATCTGACCAACAAAACTGACCTGTCTTAAGTATTGATTTAAAAACAAAAAACAAAACCCCACTAATTCAATTAAACAGATCTCCAGGCTTATATACAATGACAATTTTAACCCCTTAAACTTCTATATCATGTCAGCAGCCTAACATTCCTCTCTTTCATGATTAGGATATGTTATTTCCTACTAGTTTCCCTACAGTAATTACCAAATAATAATAATAATAATAATAATAATAATAATAATAATAATAAGTTTAAAGTTGAATCATAAATAATAAGTACACACATTAAGATGTTTAGGGATTAGTTATTAAATTATAATTGTACACTGCTGCAGTCGTTACAAGCTAAACGATGCTATCGTCATGCAGAAAAATGTGCAGTTTACGACTGCATAAATAACCATAAATGAAAAAAAAAAAGAGCATCAAAAGGCTCACATGATCCAGCCTTAAATTGTTTTCTGAAGGAGAAAAAAATTTAATTCCTAATTATACATTATACATCACTTAAACTGAACCTCTGTAAGAGGTCTAGAAAAACATTTCTACTTCCCTGATGCCGGATATTGCTAAATGATTGCGTTTAAAGCTGCTATTAAAGCCATGATTCACTATTTTTGATGAACCCAACGGTTCATCTGTAGATAATAACGTCCTCATTTTAAAACACTATGTAAAGCATTATGAGAAGTATTCAGTTAAACATTGTCACCCATCTACTTGCCCTACTTCCCAGCAAGAGCATTCAGATGATTAATGTGCACTTTCTATATATAAAATACTATTATAATTTTAGTGACCCACCTGTTGCCAGGTCTCTTGGCCAGCATATAGTCTCCGATTATTGATCCTTTCTTCTCTAAAGGTCTCTTCATCTTAGGTGTCTATGGAACAGTCCATGGAATATTTTGGCTTTAGAAGCAATTAAGAGCTGTATGTTAAGCATGCACAAACAGGTGTATGAGAAATATCACATTTGTGATGACTTTAAATCCTCTTACTCTGTAAAGAACTTGTTTCTTTCGTATAACTGGGAATTAAATGCTCGTTTCTGGAGTCCAGATTTTGGTTTTATGTACAGAAGGTAGAGAAGTGTTTGCATGTGTATGGATATATGTTTGGGTCTTGCGCAATAAGGACACAGATAGGATTGTGTACCATCAGTAATGTATTTTATTGTGTGCTGTGGTGGTGCTGAAAAACACGCCCATTTGTTCATAGCCTGACTTACAAACTTTTCTCCATTTTGTTCATGATGTTGTGAAAATAAACAAACAAACAAACAAACAAACAAACAAACAAACAAACAGAAAGGCAGAGAAACTTCACAAATCAAGACTAAACATACAGTAAATGCAATAAATTAATCCAAATTTACAAAAATATACCACATAAATGGTACAGACATATAAAATTCAGACACACACACACAAGAAAAGGATGAAATGATAAATAGATTCATCCTGTGATGGGGCAAGTTTCCTAGCATGCAGACTTTCAATCAATATTTTAAATCAATTTCTGCACAGCATTTTAAAAATGGCCACTAAAAGTAATAAAGGAAATTTAAATATAAAGAGATCTTTGGTTATGATTTAGAACGATGCATTCACAAAAAGATCAAATCATCGTAAAATGCTGAAATGTGCAGAAAATGTGCCTTTTTGTGGAACTTGTCAGAACCCCGCCCCTAAAAGGACATTCTGACAATTTCCTCAAAAAGGAGCTAACATTTGCTTCCATAAAGAAAAAAAAATCTGATTATAGAATTCACTTAGAAAAAGAGTAATGCACAGCATTTGTCCTACAGTCTCTTGCATAAGTATTTATCCCTCCTTGAACTTTTCCACACTAGACATATCAAATGGTAAAAATCCCAAGTAGGTCCATTTCAATTCCAGGTTGTGGAAACTACAAAATGTAGAAAGGTTCAAGGGGGTGAATATTTATGTAAGGCCCTGTACCTACAGCAAAAGCTATGGACGGTAAGTCATTAGGTGTTATGATGTCCTGGGTGGAGTGGTGTTGCTAGTGGCAGTTAAAGGTGTGTCTTGAATTGCTGCATGGCTCAGGGTAAAGCGGGAATGGTTTAAATAATATCCGTAACCACCATCATCTTCTTTGTTTTTTTTTTTTTTTTTTACCACAAATAAGAGCTAAGTGTGAATCAGACAGCTGACATGCAATTCTGCACAGAACATATGGATTTAACAGAAGCAATAAAATATCCGTGTCTTGACAGATTTATAGCCATCATAGAGACGAGGCATTATAAATAAAACATCTGCTATAGACGATGTATACGCTCTGTCCTAGAGCACTCACATGAGTGAACACCCACAAAAGTGCACATTTTGTTGTAAGTTCGGTCGGCCTGCTGCTTATTTCTACCCATTTTCCGTACCGCTTATCCTAAACAGGGTCTCGGGGAGCCTGGAGTCTATCCCAGGGATCTCAGGGCACAAGACAGCGGACACCCTGGACGGGGTGCCAACCCATCTTAGGGCACAATCACCCGAGAGTACCCGGAGGAAACTCCCCAAGCACGGGGAGAACATGCAGACTTCGTGCACACAGGACGGAGATGGTATTCAAACCCCCAACTCCGGAGATGCTAACCTCTAAACCTTTATTTCTACCACTAAAATGAAATCTATCATTAGATACTTATGAAATGTCACTGCACTGATCTGCCGCAGATCACATAACGAGTTAATATCGCAGAAGCGGAGCGTCTAAGCACACTCTCGACAATGTCTTCATTTTAACCCCCAACTGCACTGCTCTTCATCAGTTTACCTCCTGCGCTAACGGTCACGAAAATACCAAGATTATGGCTTTGTTCAAAATGATATAACTATGGATAATACACAGTATACAACGGTAATTTCCGGTTCACTAATTTAATCGAACAAGTGGCGTTCCAAAAGTGCTGATATTACAACAGTACAACAGCACTGGTAGCAACAGTTCGTTAAACTGAAACTCTTAGGATGTTTACTGTGGGCTCCCAGTCAACAGTACAGTGCAACATGGGCTGAATTTCCAGTTATGCAGACAGACCGATATTCATGGTGTACTGCATCCCACAATGCAACATGGTAAATGGTCTGCACTTATATAGCGCTTTTATCCTCTACGCTTTAGACTGTATCATTCACCCATTCACACACACACACACACACACACAAACTCACACACTAACGGTAGCAGAGCTGCCATGCAAGGAGCTAACTTGCCATCGGGAGCAAGTTGGGGTTCAGTGTCTTGCCCAAGGACACTTCGGTATGTGGGCTGGGAATCGAACCGCCAACCCTGCAATTAGTGGACAACCCACTCTACTACCTGAGCCACATGATCAGTTTTCCCAGCTTATTATTTCCAAAATAAGCTGGGAAAACTGTGTAAAGAAAGCAACACTGAGAGCAGCTACACACTACATGTCTAGATAGTGTTAGATGGATTGACTGATGTCAGTTTAGGAAATGCAAACTGTCCACATATGAGCCAGAGACCTCAATTTTGCCATTTCAGCCATTACAATCCGCCGCTCTACAACCTGAGCTCTCAAAGGCTTTTAAACGCTTACTATTAGAAACTGGACTAATGGTTTCCATTAACCATTATTTCCAATGATTTTAATGGTGAACAGAACCCATAAGGCCAAATCCAAATAGGATGTTGAACATGTTTTTTTCCATCCAGTTTATATTTCCATCCATTCCTTACTGAATTAAACAAGTTAACAAGTAACGCTAAACAACAAATATTAGCAACCAGTAAATACATGGTCAAAAGTTTGTGAACTCCTGGCTATCACACCTATATGTGCTTTTTGATCATCCCATTCCAGACATAGTCCTTGTTTGCTGTTATAATAACCTCCACTCTTCTGGGAAGGCTTTCCTCTAGATTTTGGAGCGTGGCTGTGGGGATTTGTGTTCATTCAGCCACACGAGCATTAGTGAGATCAGGCGCTGATGACAGAGAAAGAGGAGGTCTGGGGTTGAGTCGGTGTTCCAGTTCGTTCCAAAGGTGTTCAATGGGGTGGAGGTCAGGGCTCTGTGAAGGAGTTCTTCCACACCAAACTTGGCAAAACCATGTCTTCATGGAGTTTGCATTGTGTACAGTGACCCTGTCATGCTGGAACCGGTTTGTGCTTCTTAGTTCCAGTGAAGGGAAACTGCAATGCTACAGCATCCAAAGACATTCTAGACAATTGTGTGCTTCCACATTTGTTTTGGGGAAGAAGCACATATGGGTGTGATGGTCAGGTGTCCACAAACCTTTGGCCGTATAGTGTATCTTGTTACTCTGATCTGAGCTTTGTCAGTTATTAACAAATATATATATCGAAAATTTAACATGCCAGTTGTGACATTACTGTATATTTACTGTATATTCCAATTTAGGCAGAAACATTTTTGACTGTCTTAAAGCCTGTCGTCATGACTCGATGCATTTTTTATTTGCGTTGTTTGCTTCAGAGGAATTATAGAAATACTCCGCACAAAAATGAGGCTTTTGAAAGGTATTTGACTGACAGGTGGTCACATGACTCACATACAGCACAGTACGAGCATGTGGTAGTACAGTATATACGAACGTGGTATACAAATACAAGCCATTTTGCCACCGCATCTACAAGCTGCATTTTTATACCTTATTCTGGCATTTGTATTATGATCATGAAAATTGGCATCATTTCCTATTGCTGCGCTTTCTGAAATGATGCTGTGCTTTTTGTAACAGACACATTAAAGAAAGACTTTTTTTAAAATTTATTTATAAAAACAACATGTATGATTTTAACCTGAGAACCACTTTTCCTTTCACATTCACCAAACTGGCCTTCAGGGTCCATAAAAAGAAACCCATCATAATGGCTGTGTGTTCATATTCTCATTGTTGTTCATTCGTTTAGATTAAGGCTTTTAACTTTCAGGGAAATGAAAGGCCTTTCTGAATAGTGCAGCAGAAATGCGATATCAAACTATTCACAGCTCGACAGACTTGAATATTGGTGTCCATGTCTGAGTGTTCCTGAGTGTTAGGAATCTTAAGGAGACAGCCAGTGTAGTCTAACTCTCATTAGGAAAGAAGCCCCGAGCAGAGCCACATGCAAAGGCAGAGAAAGCAGGTGAAGATTCGCTGGTTTCTGTTGAACAGACATGCACAGCGCTGCCCACAGCTTCACACCAGTCATAACGAGCGGCCGCTTATAAAACACCTGCACCCGTCGCAGTCCAGTTCAGTATGGGTAAAAAGAGTACCCACCCCACGGTGGGGTATCTTGGCCACAGTTGCATTGTGGGTAAGATGGAAGAGGAGGCATGAAGGATTGTCTGTGACTAACCCTCTTCTGATCCTGCTGTGCATCCTTCTCATCCCGCAAACGCTTGTTCATGTCCCTGAGAAAGACACGTGATGAAAGGAATATTTAAAGAAATGCATCATTATGAAAAGCAATAAATGAAAATTGTGTGTCTGGTTCATAATAGTGTTATCACTGTTGGGTAGCTAAATTCTAGCAAAGCAATTTCCCTCTCTGTTTAGTGTGCTGTGTGTTTTAGTATCGGTAAACGCTGGGTTTAAGATCTTTAATAACACCCTGAACTTCTGAAATACAAAACACTATTTCGTAATTTGTACGTTTACTGGTCATAGAAATTTTTATAAATATATATATATATATATATATATATATATATATATATATATATATATATATATATATATATATATATATTGTACCAAGAAACTTCTGTGTTCTGCAATTCTGCATTTTCAGGCATTTTTTGTTTTCTTCAAGCAGCCACTCACAGCAGAGCTGCTTATCTCTATCAAAGACAGCAACACTTGTGAGCAAGTCCTTCCGAAGGCTTGCGCTTGTTAAGGAGGACATGGAAGAGTAGTGTCGACTGACTGATTTTACACGATCAGTAAAGTTCTTTATCAGTTTTTTCATCTTTTATATATGCTAAGTCAACATAAGATAAAAATATACCATCGGGTTACCATTTAACAGAAACCAAACAGTGAACAATGATAACGTTAAATACACGATGTAAATCAGTACCATTTTCAACTGTAGTGGCATAACTGATCCCTTATCCACTTTAAAATATATACAGTTCTGTATTTTCAAGATATAAAAAAAAAAATCCTTCGTTTTACTTTGAGACATGTTTTATTGAAGCTTTTTTTTTTGCCACATCGATATCTGAGGTATAATTTTATTATGCCTCGTAACTGCTCTTTCCAGTTTTCCAGTTTGTGTGTATGCACTGTGCTACACTCCCTGCCTTATCTTATATCTGATACCTGTCATGAGCAAACAAACCTGAAACGGACAATGACCTGGAGACACGCCTGCACCAAGATTCAAGTAATGCTACACATTGCATGCAGTCTTACCTGAGAAGATCCAGCTGCCTCATCAGGCTCTCTCTCTCTTTCTGCATGTTTCTGGAGACTTTCAACACTTGCCTGGGTAGAAACAAAACCACACAGACACACAGGGTGATACTCGTGTTCAAATCAATCAACAAGTGCAAGGAAAAGAGAAACATGAAAAAAATCAAATCAGTGGAAAAGTGTAGGAAAAGGGGCAGGGGTGGTTTGGCGGTTAAGGCTCTGGGTTACTGATCGAAAGGTCAAGCTGCCACTGTTGGGCCCTTGAGCAACGCCCTTAACCCTCTCTGCTCTAGGGCCGCTGTATCATGGCTGACCCTGCACTCTGACCCCAACTTCTTAAGATGCTGGGATATGCGAAAAAAGAATTTCACTGTCCTGTAATGTATATGTGATTAATAAAGACTCATCATTACATGGGTACGCTACAGTAATCCTCAGTCAGTTTCATAAACCATACGTCAGTGATACCAATTCATGCCATTTTGACGACAGCGTTGTCACATTGCCTTACATTTGGATACATCAGTTTGGAGCAGGTTACTGTTTTTCAATTTGATCCATTTCTTCCAGTGAAATAGCACCGCTTTTGCAATTCCCTTCCGTAAAAATGTAGCTTTCAACTCGTGATTCCCGAGGAAGAAAACGCAGAAAACGTCCCCTCAACTGGGAATTCCTATCTGGGAATTCCTATTTCTCCTTAACCCCAAGTTCAGCAAGTGATGTCAAACCAACGTAGCTGATCACAGCATGAACAACAAACAATGCAGGGTTTCTCACCGTTAAACGAGTTATTCTGTATATAATATATATGTATTTTTTATTTAGTATTGAGATCAATCAACATACAGACATATTCGCTTCGTAAACCTATAGCACGAGGAGGTACATGTACATCCCTCATCACAGTTAGCTTGCAAGCATAATAAAAGACGAACCCCCCCGTAATTCCAAACTCTGGCTTCCCACTCCCCAAGTCGAATGCAGTATAAGCCTCACCTCTGCTTGCTCTCCTGCTGATCCGTGAGTGTTTCCTGCAGGATCTGCAGCTGGTTAAGTGCCTTCTGTAGCTCCTCCCGGCTCTCCTCCAACTGTTCCCGCAAATCTGCGTTCACGAGCTGCAGCCTTTGGTTCTGCCCCCGAGTGTTCGCCTGGTCCTGGCACAGAGCCTTGATCCTAGTCTCCAGCTACAATGAGTCCCAAGTAGAGAGCGTTATACTGTAGAATAACCCCTAGGCGAGGAGCTGTAACGGCTATGAATGAACGAGGACTGTAGTGTTCACCTCTCTCTGCTTGGTCAGTGTGAACTCTAGTTCCTGCTCTCTTGTCCTCAGCTCCTGCAGAAGCTGCTCTCTTTTGTCCCCCTGTATCGCACTGTCCTTCATCGGAAAACCACCATCACCATCATTACCGTCATCGTGAACATATTCTCCGTGCGAATCATTTCTATGCAGGTTATTGACCCCCTTTTCATCCAGACTTACCCGAGTGACTCGTTTCTCTCGCTCTTCTTTGAGTTGGTTCTCGAGGTCTTCGTAAAGCGAGCGCACCACTCTGTCATGGTCGTCTTCTCGTCTGTGTGCGAGCCAACACACACACACACACACACATATAATTTACTGCATGGCATTCCAACTTTAAATTGATTTCTATCCAACGTCAGGTGTGTAAGCTGACCTGCGTAGAGTTTCTTCCAAATTGTCCTTCTCTCTCAACGCATCCTGAAGATGAGCCACGGCGTGGGAAAGGATTTCCTCCAGCAGATTCAACAACTCAGGCCTGTCTTTCTGCAAATCACACCAAAGGGAACACAGCTCCCACTGACTACACTCACACACACACACGCACGCACACACACACACACACACACAGCGTCATCTTATATACTAGCTAAATTGTAATAATATTAAAATCACAGTGTATTAGAAATGCTTGGTGAAGAGCAGAGTCGACACTCACTCTTTCAGGAGTTTATCTGCTCCAAGCTCTATAAGAATCTGTGTGAATCTGAGCTCTGCTGGATCTTTCTCCTCACACTCTTCTACCAGCTCACCTGAGAGGAAGAGATGGTTCTATGAATATCCTGTTAACCTGTGGCAACACGCTACATGTGTTAGGGCTGATGCTCGCCGATGAGCAAAACGTATTTCTTCTGCCATTTGAGCAGCAATACCCCGTGAGCCTCTCAGATTGCGGCTGCTCCGCTCCTGCCTGGTTAGCACTAGACGGTTAGCCTCGGAAGACGACTCTTGGCAGCACCGCCATGGTAGGAATATTTAACAGGCGATGTCAGAGGTGGTGAAATGCTAGCATGGCTTGGTAAGCTCACAGCCAATATAGCTAGTCGGCATTATTTGTGGTTGGGACTGAATTTGGGTGGCACCAGAACTGTCCTGGTTTTGACGTGCATTCGTGTTTGGGCCTTCAAAACAAAATAAAGACGAAAAACAGAATGCACCTGGACTGCGCTTACGCCATGTTGGAATTACCGTAATTACTAGATGACTACATTGTGTGTGTTTAGTTTATTTTCAGATTAATCTTGCATTATTAAGACATTAATAATCGTCAATTATACGAATTTTGACACAGAAATATTACGAGACAACTACTTAACTACATTTTACTGCTGAAGCTTACTGACTGATAAATGTTTGTGGCAGAATTCTGTGCAGATTAAAATTTTTCTGCATGGGAGCATCATCAGAATGCATGACTGTGCAGGCACACAGCTGTTTAGGGCTTGGCAATTTGATGATATAATATCATGCTAAATCATGCTAAAGTACACTTTCTGAGATATTATATTCTGTCATAGAAATGTAATATGTTTGGTAACAGTAACAGACTAATTATTAGCAGCTATTGGTAAAATTTGTACTGCTTCTTTTTTGTTATCTAAAATGATTTGTTCTTCCTCTTCAGGGTGAAATAATTTATTTTTTGTAAACAATACATAAATGTGTCATAGAACAGTTTAGTTTTACTACTACTAGTTTGTTTGTTAGCAAACCTAGTATATATTTTCATAAATACCATAGATCATAGAAATGCCTTCAAGTATCATGACACAAACACAAACCTAGGCCGGTGTGAAACTCGAGAGGCGTGAGGAAGCCATTTCTGTCACGGTCCAAGCTCTCAAACACGGACTCCAGCTGCTCTGGAGTCAGAGGCACCTCTCCTTGCAACCGCTGGCATACAGAATACACAAACATACACCAGTCCAATGGTGGTACAGTTATGAAGCCAAACCATTAACTCCAAACATACTTAAAGCATTTGGACACACCTGCAAGTCTCTCTTGGTGATGAAGCCCTTGTTCTCTTTATCACACAGCCCAAACAGCTCTTTGGCTTTCTTCATTGTGTCCTGCGGGGTCCTGAAGGCTGCACTGTTAGGTGAGGGCCTTGCTCCTCTCCCTGATGTTGGGGTCCTAAATCTAGGGCTACGAGGAGACGACTGGCCACTGCCCTGACCCTCTAGCACCTCTCCATCTCTTAACCAGCCTGACATTACTGCAAAGAGAGAGCGAGAGAGAGGGAGAATGTGAATAAGTGACCATTAATTCAGCCATTCATTAAACATTAAACTCTCACTGGTATTATGTACTTTTTACTCAGGATTCCGAAATGTCTTAAAGGGATTTGTGAGTTAATAATTTGACAGTAGTTTTAGTAAATTAGTAGTTTCCTTTATTAAAAAATGCAGTTCTCACTAGAAACAGGACACAGAGTCTAGTAATGCTTATCAGCAGATTGAAAGGAAAACTCCACCCTAAAACACATTAAGTAAGTTTATACGGAAATATTTGTGATGTGTTTATAATCTCAGTGCCAATTTGTTGGTTGGTGCTGTATAGAGTTGTTGTGCTGCTTTGCCATCACAAGGAGACAATGCTTGCACCTTTACAATCGCGTCTGATAGGAGAACAATTTAAACAATCTCAAACCTAAAGAATATCTGTCAGGTTTCTCTGTGGGTCACTAAAAACAAAAAAAGGCAAGAGCTTCTTTTCTCATTCACCATTTTCTAGTGATGTTCAATGTCACAATAATGAGAAATCCAGTGTAGACGTAGTGGAGAGACTGCAAACATTGGAGCTATAAGATACAGTTGCACATACAGCAGTGGTGGAGACTCAGATCGGCTAGTTAGTGATCTACAAGATGTGACGACATTGATGGCGGTATTAGCATGAACGTTGAAGCTTTGTGGAGACTGATCTGTTGAAGCAGACTGTTCAGATCAGGAGGTAAAAGAGCTGGACAAACTAGATAGCTAAAGCGCTGCTGCAATGCTTTCTTTAGGTATAGACAAAACGTGTGAATTTCCAACATCCGACTAGGAAAAACCAAAGAAAACGCCCCCTTACCTTGGAATTCCTACTCAGAAAGTTGAGAAGGTCTCCTCAACTTCAGCCTATGACGTCTGATCGACGTGGCTGCTCACACCATCAACAGTAAATAAAATATCACTTCACTACTTTAAGCTGCTTAAAATCTATAACAATGACTAGAGTTTGCTGTCAAAAAAAAACAACAACAACAACGTAAACACATCATAAACTGATGGACACTAATGTTAGCTTTCTAACTTGTTGCTAACAAAACGCACGTTTAAATCGAGGTGTCCGTTTTTTCACACTTCGTAAGTTAGACATGCATAGCTCGAAAAATAATGCCATTCAGAGAAAAATGCAGCCTAAATCCTACTAGCACCACAATCAGCAGCTAACCAAACAACACTGGGCCTCATTTATCAAGCTGGATATGATTTATTAGTGATTTATTCGCACCAGCATTTACACAAGAAATTTGGTGTTCATGAAACTCCTGTAAATTCGGAAAAATGTTCGTAACCTACTCGTGCTCCTGTGTGTATAAATTTACACATAAGAAGAATAATTACAGTAAACATCAACTCGATTGACTTTAAATCGTATAATCTGCATTGATTACTGCACTTTTATATACAGGTGCATCTCAAAACGTTAGAATATCGTGGAAAAGTTTCTTTTTTCCCGTAATTTAATTCAACAAGTGGAACTTTTCATTTATTCTAGATTCGTTACACATAAAGTGAACTATTTCAAGCTTTTTTTTGTTTTAATCTCGATGATTACAGCTTATAGCTCATGGAAATCAAA
Organism: Ictalurus furcatus; assembly: GCF_023375685.1. Classification (NCBI taxonomy): domain Eukaryota; kingdom Metazoa; phylum Chordata; class Actinopteri; order Siluriformes; family Ictaluridae; genus Ictalurus; species Ictalurus furcatus. The sequence continues at coordinate 5,841,906 of NC_071268.1, read as the reverse complement.
CATCCAGTATCACAATATATTAGAATAAACAATTTATAATACAGAAATGTCGACCTGAAAAGTATGTTAATTTATGCGCTGATACTCGGTCAGGGCTTTAATCCTTTTACACGAATTACTGCATCAGTGCTGCGTGGCATGGAGGCGATCAACCTGTGGCACTGCTGAGGTGTTCTGGAAGTCCAGGTTGCTTTGATAGCGGCCTTCAGCTCGTCTGTATTGTTGGGTCTGGTGTCTCTCGTAGATTCTCTATGGGGTTCGTGTCAGGCGAGTCGGCTGGACAATCGAGCACAGTAACACCATGCTCACAGACCAGTCACTAGTAGTTTCGGCACTGTGGGCAGGTGCCGAGTCCTACTGGAAAAGGAACTCAGCATCACCATAAAGCTCGTCAGCAGATGGAAGCATGAAGTGCTCTAAAATCTCCTGGTAGACGCTGCATCGACTCTCGACTCGAGAAAACACAGTGGACCAACACCAGCAGATGACATGGCAACCCAAATCATCACTGACTGTGGAAACTTCACACTGGACTTCAAGCAGCTTGGATTCTGTTCCTCTCCACTCTTCCTCCAGACTCTGGGACCTTGATTTCCAAATGAAATGCAGCATTTACTTTCATCCTCCTCATGATTGTGGTTGTGTACTGAACCAGACAGAGAGATTAGAGACTCACAAAACCTTTGCAGGTGTTTTGAGTTAATTATCTGATTAGAGCTCTTCTCAGGTCGACATTTCTGTATTATAAATTCTTTATTCTAATATTTTGAGATACCGGATTGTTGATTTCCATGAGCTATAAGCCATGATGATCAAGATTTAAACAAAAAAAGGCTTGAAATATTTCACTTTATGTGTAATGAACCTAGAATATATGAAAGTTCCACTTTTTGAATTAAACTACAGGAAAAAAAACGACCTTTTCCACGATATTCTAATTTTTTGAGTTGCACCTGTATTGTTGAGTTTAAGCTGCTTATCTGCATTACGGTTACAGCATTTAGCAGGTTGCATTATTCAGATCTACTCTTAGAAGTGCTTTGGAGTCTCTATCAAAAACACATCATCATGCTAGTTCACAAGGTCAGGGACTAAGGGTACCCTCGAGAACAATTTGTGAAAACCAGTCCATTTATATCATTGGCGTTATTTAAAGAATATGAGAAATTAAGACAGATAAAATGAATCATTCAAATTATGATTTAAAAAATGGTGGTGTATAAACAGAGAACTGTCTGTCTGTGCAGAAACCATAAGCCGTAACCAAACAACTAGGTTGCCAGAATATTTAGCACTCGCTTATGAGTGAAAGGATGTTTATTATATGTTTATAAGTCCGGTACTGTTTTCTTTGGAGGATGAAAGCTGAGTTATAAATCGTTTCCTTTTAATTAACATATTCACTGGTGTCCAAAATTTATTTTGCTGTGAAATTCTGAGGTGACTTTGTTGTTGTTGTTGTTGTTGTTTTAACTTCTTTCATAGACATGTTGGTCTCTTTTCACTTTGGTGGACGGTTTCCTACATTAACCACAACGAGCCTCATTTATCAATCTTTTACTGGAGTTGTGTCGTTTTAACAACGTGCACGTCAGCCGACACGTAAAACAATTTTAAAAACTATCGATTCGAGTCAAAATATTGACATTCATGGAGTTTCGTGGGCGTCGCTATATGCAAATGAGCTGTGTCGGGTTTGCACTTTGCAGGTGATCAACATACACATGTGACTATGAAGAAAATCAGCATCACTGAAACTTCTGCAAATCCGACGGCAAATTTTTTATTCGGTTTGGCTTACGCGAATACTTACACACAACTTTAGTAAAAGACTGATACATGTGGCCCTACTGTGGTTAATGTAGGAAACCGTCCACCAAAGTGAAAACAGACCAACATTCCCATGAAAGAAGTTTAAACTGAAAAAATCAACTCAGAATGTCACTATAAAAGAAATCTTGGACACCAGTGAAGGTCACCTTCTGTACCCTAGAAACTCCCACAGGTTTACTATTGATAGTTGGTACTATACCTACTAATACGTTTGTCCTCTGTTTATGCTTTCTGAGCACTAGAATCTGTTTATTTTGGACTATATCAGGAGCTCCATTATAACCATAACACCTCACCACCTGATTAAACAGAACAGTCGCAAGAGGTTCCCGACATCTAAAACCTTAAGTAAACAGAAGCCCGAGCCTTCTCTTATCAGCAGTAAAGAAACGACGACATGCAAAAAGCATAAACTTCTTCAAATACCCGTGGGTATTTTCTGCTACGATCCACCGCCATGCTAAAGTGCCAAAATCCTCTGCTGTTTGAACTAATATGTAGAGCAGCTCTGCCCAAGGTAAATATCAATGTCTAAATACTGTAGTGTCAATTACCGCTTTGTCTAAACACATTTAGGAATAATTTGAAGCTCTGTAGCACTGGGTAATTCATAAAAAAAACTATCATTATTAAAGTATGAATGAAATTGGAATGCCAATTATGTTGTTGAGTTTGGAGCACAGTGTTCCTGCATAGGGCGAAACACTTGAGAATTTCCCAATGTCACGTGGTAACACTCACACCACAAATCAAATTGAACACTTAACACTGTCCATGAGCACACACTCCCTTTGGCTTTCCTTTCTTTTGGTTACTCATTGCCTCTCTCAAAGCTCCAGGATATGCAATAGCAGTACTGGATGGTCATATGATGGGACTCTGTGCGTGCGTGCGTGCGTGTGTGTGTGTGTGTGTGTGTGTGTGTGTACGCACTCTGACAGGGAGTGGAGACAAAAACAAAGCAAGATGCAAATAAAGCATTTACTCAAGTTTGCATTGGGCATTGTGCATTCCAGCTAGTAGCAATCACAGCCTGAATGATGTGTTGTTGATGTTGATGTGAATGGAAGGTGTTGTGCTGTGTTCGTAACTCATAATCTCCAACCTCCGATTAAGAAAAACCAAAGAAAACGCCCCCTCAACTTGGAATTCCTACTCAGGGACCCATAGTGCTCCAGGAGCAATAAAATACAACACTGCTGTGTCTGTAACTCGCCGACGCGTCAGAGAAGGAGGTAGCATGACCACCTGACTCACAGCTTCAGAGTCCACGGTTCAATCTTGAACTCAGTTTACTGTCTGTGCAGACTTTCTGTGTACATCTGCACGGGTTCCTGCGCGATCTCCGGGTTTCTCCCACCTCCAAAAACATGCCATGTCGGATTGCGAAGTCATTTTCTTGTTTTCTTCTTAATAAAGACGCACAAACTCGGACAAGAGGAAGAGTTTTATCCAAGCTTCATGTACGTACACGGGTGTTATCCCTTCAATTGTTCAGTCCTCAACCGGCCTCCCTACATACAAAAAGCCCTTTCTTAAAACATCTGACCCAGGCTGATAACCCAAGGACAGCACACATAATACACAAGCTCTCCTAGGCCTTCCAAAAAAACACACATTCCTGTTCACAATACACGCTCCGCGAGCAAGTTTTCATTAACACGTGAATCTTTTAACATGAATCTCGAGAAGTGATTAAGATGCTCCAGAAAGTCTGAAAACGACATACAATACCATGCTGTTAATAAGAAGAGTAAGAAGAGCTATAATGGAAAAAAAAAAAAGTTTTAATGGTTAATGCTCCAACAGGAAAGCATGATGACTAACATTTCATTAGCCATCATCCTGGATTTATTTATTTCATACAATGCTTTAATTAAGGTCTCCAGTTACAGAGAGCACTTTAACTAGAGAAATAGTATTTCCTCAGTGCAACGACCGATCTTGATATTGGAATTCTGCTGGATTCTGTTAGGGATTATATGATTATTTACATTTATGGTATTCGGCAGACGCCCTTATCCAGAGCGGCTTACATTTTTTCATGTATACATCTGAGCAGATGAGGGTTAAGGGCTTTGCTCAAGGGCCGAACGGTGGTGGCTTGGTAGTGCCGGGGTTTGAAGGCCAATCAGTATATGACGAATGCAACCTAAAACATTAAGATACATGAAGAGAATGTACAGGTCAGTATAGTGTAATATGATATTATTGTATAAGATTCTTTACTACTTTCGATCAAGGTTCTAAAGAAGGTGTATTACAATGCTATTTTCTGTGGTAGGGAAAGGGTCAAGTTTCGGCTTACGGTCACAAGATGCGGTTATGGAAAGCACAGGGATACAGTAATATCGCAGAACAGAGAAGAGGTACGCAATGGAGACTGTGTGTGTGTGTGTGTGTGTGTGTGTTCAGTTCAATTCGATTTTTAACTAAAATTTCACATTTACTTCTATCTATCTATCTATCTACTTATTAAGTATATTAATACTATACTAATTAACTCTGTTCCATTTTAATAGGAACGAAGTAGTAGCCACTTTGGGTGCAAAAGAGTTTATACAGATTGGTGGGGGGGACCTCTAGTGAGCAGCACTTCTGTGGGCAGAAGCGCCTTGTTGATGAGAGCGGTCAGAGGAGAATAGTAAGACTGGTTTGAGCTGTTCGGAAGGCTACGGAAACTCAAATAAGAACTCTTTACAACCATGTTGAACATATAAGCATCTCAGAAAGCATAACATGTCAAAGCTTAAGGTGGCTGGGCAGAAAACCACATCAGGCTCCACTTCTATCAGCCAAGAACAGGAATCTGAGGCTACAGCGGGCATGGAGACTGGACAGTTCAAGATTGGGAAAAAGACCAGGCGATGTTTTTTTTCTTTTTTTTTTTCCTTCTCCAAATCTTCATTGCTCTGCTGCCACAGGATTGGATAATTGCATGAAAGTGCAGCTGCATAGGTGTTTCTAATAAACTGCAAAGTGTGAGTATGCGTTTTTCATTCAGCGAAGATCATGTTAGGTAGATTAACTGCTTAATCATTTAAAGCAGTAAATTTGCTAGCTAAGTGTGCTATCCTCACACAGTTGGACTTTGAACAAGTTGTTGGGTAGGAGACTAGGAAAACAGATATAATGTCTAATAGAGTTCATTTTCTAAATGATATAAATGCCATCAGCAAAATTATCCCTGATGCGCATGCTCTAGACATTGTTGTATGTGAAAATCCCAGATCAGTAGTTTCTGGAATACACAAACCAGCCCATCTGGTACCAACATCCATGCCATGGTTAAAGTCACCGAGATCACACTTCTTCTTCATTCTGATGTTTGATGTGAACGTTAACTGACGCTCTTGACCCGTATCTGTACGATTTTATGCAGTGCGCTGCTGCCACACGATTGGCTGATTGGATAATTGCACGAATGATCAGGTGTACAGGTGTTCCTAATAAAGTGCAATGACACTCGATGAAGATATAGTTCGCCAAGGTCTGGAACCCTGACCTGAACCTCACCTTTGGGATGAACTGAAACACTGAGTGCAGCCCAGGCCTCTTCGCCCGACCTCAGGCTGAATGAGCTCAAACCCCTACAGGTATTCTCTGAAATTGAGTGGAAAGCCTTCCCAGAAGAGCAAAGTAGACCAACAAGCATAAAGTGCTTATGGCTGTGATGGTCAAGTGTCCACATACTTTTGGCTATAAAGTGTATAATATGATAGCGCTTATGCCTCTGTTTCCTACCTGCTAGAACACACAACAAACTGAGAAAACGTACCTAGTGTCAGTAACCTTCCTCACAAAATGCATGGCTGACTAACCCATTTATATATATATATATATATATATATATATATATATATATATATATATATATATATATATATATATATATATATATAATTATGCTAAAACTTAGAAAACTTAGAAAACAAGTGACATCGTAAAACAGGACCAGACAATAAATGATAAATGGAGGATCAATATAATATTATTTTAGATTGTATTATTTTTATTGTTATTATTATTATTATTATTATTATTAGTAGTAGTAGTAGTAGTGATAATAATAATAATAATAATAATAATAATAATAATAATTTAACATTATAATGTCCAGCGTATTTCCCTGTACAGCTCTCAAGGTTAAATAAACACAGCAGAGTCCACAGAGGCAAGGTAATCTGAAACCTACTTACACCAAATGAGTCTATATCTGTTATAGAAAGTAAAGGCCCAATTTTTTTAACCCTATCTCGTTATGCATCGAGGACAGAAAATCTATACATGACACAAACACCTGCTGTATTTTTCTGCTGCTGATCAATAACGTAAACCTGTAATGTTTATTTACAGTAAAGGCAGGTGTCTACTCCTGTCTTGACCTGCTCACCTTCACTCAACAAATACAAGTTGAAGGAGACAGGATACCCTATGACTAGTGAAACTATAGTTAGTTAGACTATAGACCTGCTTAGAGAATGTACTGCGTATTTACAATGACACTGCTTATTTACAACCACACTGCTTATTTACAACCACACTGCTTCTTTACAACACCACTGCTTCTTTACAGCACTGCTGATTTACAACGACACTGCGTATTTTCAACGACACTGCTTATTTTCAACGACACTGCTTATTTACAACCACACTGCTTCTTTACAACACCACTGCTTCTTTACAACACCACTGCTTCTTTACAACACCACTGCTTCTTTACAGCACTGCTGATTTACAACGACACTGCGTATTTTCAACGACACTGCTTATTTTCAACGACACTGCTTATTTACAACCACACTGCTTCTTTACAATGACAGTGCTTCTTTACAACGACACTGCTTCTTTACAATGACACTGCTTCTTTACAACACTGCTGGTTTACAACGACACTGCTAATTTTCAACGACACTGCTTATTTACAACCACACTGCTTCTTTACAATGACACTGCTTCTTTACAACGACACTGCTTCTTTACAATGACACTGCTTCTTTACAATACCACTGCTTCTTTACAACACTGCTGGTTTACAACGACACTGCTAATTTTCAACGACACTGCTTATTTACAACCACACTGCTTCTTTACAATGACACTGCTTCTTTACAACGACACTGCTTCTTTACAATGACACTGCTTCTTTACAATACCACTGCTTCTTTACAACACTGCTGGTTTACAACGACACTGCTAATTTTCAACGACACTGCTTCTTTACAACCACACTGCTTCTTTACAACACTGCTGGTTTACAAAGACACTGCTAATTTTCAACGACACTGCTTATTTACAACCACACTGCTTCTTTACAACCACACTGCTTCTTTACAGCACTGCTTATTTACAACGGCACTGCTTATTTTCAACGACACTTCTTATTTTCAACGACACTTCTTATTTACAACGGCACTGCTTATTTACAACGACACTGCTTATTTACAACAACACTGCTTATTTACAATAACACTGCTTATTTATAACACCACTGCTGATTTACAGTACTCTGCCTAGAGACAAGTGACAAATCTTTCACACATTTCATGAACAGCTGAGTACCCAAAATGACTAGATACTTCAGAAAGTACATGTTCCGGGTGTATTTCCGGTATGAAACAGAGGTCTAACTCACCTTTACTGGAGTTGTGGTGTTCTCCAGCCGCCACCGTCTCACGAGTTCCTCACATGCCGCCAGTCACTTCAGTGTCACCTCCACTTACTGCACACTGGAGCTCAGCTCCCTTCCGCTCTTCCACCACTAGAGGGCAGGAAACTACAATTACCGTAATCGGTCATATAGAGGGTCATCTTTTAAAGAATGCACAGGTAATTGTAGTGTTGGGTTCGACTAGAGGTCGCAATTCTCGTAAAGAAAAACAGAGAGAAAACACCCCCTAAACTCGGGATGGTCTCCTCACCCCTGAGTTCAGCAAGTGACATGAAAATCAACATGGCGTTTCACAGCATCAACAGAAAACCCAGTAGTTCACTTCTTACCTTCAAATGAGTTCTACTGTACATACAAGTGTTGTTGTTTTTTTGAGCAGTCAACATACAGTCATATTTGCTTGCTAGAAGAACGAAAGTCGTACGGGTTTGGAACGACATGAGCAGGAGTAATCATGACAGAATTTTCATTTTTGGTTGAATTGTCCCTTTAAGATGCTTTAGCATTGCAGACATTATTATTATTATAAGTGAGCTTTTGTTGTTAATGTGCCTTTTGCTTCTTCCTTTTTTCCCTAAATTAACAAAACACTGCAAGTCTGCTCATGTTTGTGAATCAAATGATTTGTGGAATCGACTCAGAAGTGTTGAATTCAACTCCTGGTTCCTAGCTACCTGGAAACGGAGAAATGACTCGGATCACCGTGTTTATCAGGTTTTACGGTAAACGTTGCTATGGGAGACGTGGTGGTTTCTTGGCTCACATGGACGCTTTTACACCGCGTTTGACTCGAATCAGTTCGGCTCAGAGTGACCCATCTGTCTCAAAACTAGCAGCACTGAATATCAGGTACTGTATTAGTTTTGTTCCAACATCTAGAGCAGAAGCTGGCGTTTCAGAAGCGTCTTTTCAGGCTAGCTAGCTAGTTAGCAGTTCTGGTAAGTTACAGAAGAAAATATCGTGATAATAACACATTAAACACACCTTTGTTTTGATACTTGACGCTACACGTAGACTGCTGTGTTTAATTTGCAGCTGAAATTTGTTCCAGAGGTGTTTTTGAGGTCGTAGTGAGCTACACTAAGCTCAGTAGAGGTGCACGTGATGCAGCCAGATATCATCATCATCATCATCATCATCATCATCATCAACAACAACAACAACAGTGGAGCTCCCTTGATTCAAACTGCTGTAGATTTGAAAAGCGACCTGTTATCAGTGTTCCTGTTTCTAAAGCATTGCTGTGTGGAAAGTAGGAGTCAGGTAGAGATTAGAGAGGACACACAAGAGGTCTGAGTGAAATTAAACCTTAATCCTCAGCGAGACCTTTTTTCAGCTGCCTGTGTAACAGACTTTGTGCTTAACAAAGATGGTGACTGGCCGTGAGACATTAGTGATCAGCGTAGAGACATCCTGGTTTCCTCTCCATCCGATCACCATCTTGCGACGGTGAATAGCACGTCCTTTAAATGGTGGTCTGCTGATTGGTGAATGGTGCTACTGCGGTTTCTGTTTGAATTTCTAACCCTGGTTCTGTCTCGTGTCTTCTAGGTGAAGCAGCCAAGCATGACCCCATGACACTTTCCATCACGTCTACCTAGAACTGGATTACCACCGGAGAGATTCCAGCTAAATGACAACGCTTTATCAAATATGACTCAGTGGGTGAGCATATTTAACGTGCACAGCTAAACTTGTAAAATATTCCAAAACGTGCTGTTTGAATCTCCTGCTTCGTTTTCCTTTGCAGGACAAGGAACGGCTGAAGGAAGAGCTCTTTCATCACTGGCTCGCACCTTCTCTCCAATCTAGTGAGCACCTTTAGACATAATCGTTTGAGTTTCCAGGCTCGTTTCTGTCGTTGTGTCACATCTGGGAGAAGCAGGACTACGCTGATTACAAGTTAAAGGACAAGCTGTAAATCGCAGCGTGAGGCAACGCTGAACTCCGAGATGCTCCAGACCAATAACTACTCGCTGGTGCTTCTGATCCAGCTTTCTCTTCTGGCCTTCGACCTGTTTGTCAACTCTTTCTGCGAACTTCTGAGGACAGCTCCGGTCATCCAACTCGTGCTGTTCATGTGAGTGTAAAAGAGTCACGACAAGTGTCAGAAACGTGTTGATTCAGATGTATAGAAAAAGCCGAAATCGACGTTTAAAGAGGGTTTCCAGTGTCATCGTTATGCATCTTAATTTCTGCAGAATCCAGGACATCGCCATCCTCTTCAACGTCATCATCATCCTGCTGATGATGTTCAACACGTACGTGTTCCAGGTGGGACTTCTGTCTCTGCTGTTGGAGAGGTTCAGAGCTCTGCTCATCCTGTCTGCTGTCTACCTCACACTCAGCATCTGTCTTCACTGCTGGCTCATGGTGCGTTCCACCTGCAGATGACCATCAAACCAGGCAGCTGCTTGGGCTTGTGTGTGTGTGTGTGTGTGTGTTCCGGGGACAGTCTCCAGATCCACAGCAACCTTGACCAGGATAACACAGTTACTGAAGTTGAATGAATTCCGGTGCCTTGCATAAGTATTCACCCCCCCCCCCTTTTTTTTTTGCACGAGCAGGTGTATTTACACGATATGGCCAAAACTATGTAGACACCTGACTATCACACCCATATGTGCTTTTTGTACATCCCATTCCAGATTTATTCCCCCCTTTCCTATTATAATAATCTCCACTCTTCCGGGAAGGCTTTCCACTGGGTTTTGGAGCGTGGCTGTGTGGATTTCATATAATTACGTGACGTCTGATGGTAACTGGTTGCACCAGAACTAATCTTGATGTTTCACAGCAACGGGGATGAATACTTATACAGTCACACAACATTTACATGTTTTATTTGTGTAAATAATTTGATAATTATATTGGCACCCCCCTCCCCCCCCCTTTCACTTCAGTGTGGTATTTTTTTGTAGGTTCTTGACCTATAGTCCAACGAAGTCCATTTCAGTTCGAAGTTGTAACACTACATGTTGTAAAGTTGAACCTGTTTCCGATGTAATGTGAACAGCTGCAAGCACAGTTTCCGATATTTCTTCCACACTACACTTATTATAGGATTAAGTCTCGAATTTCTCTTTGATGGCCAAAGCAAAGAGCAATAACCTCACTACAAAAGTGTTTATTGTACAGAATCTGAGGTGGATGGAGTCGAATCGTTTCGTCTGGACGGACGGCTTGCAGGTGCTCTTTGTGTTCCAGAGACTAGGTAAGAGTCATTAAAAAAAAGTCACTAAAATTCTTTACTACTAGTTTGTAAACGCTCAACTTGCATGCATCGTGTAATCGTGTATAGTCACATACAGTTAGGTCCATATATATTTGGACACTGACACAAGTTTAGTTATTTTATTTGTCTACCAAAACAGTTAAATAATGAACATGGGCTTAAAGTGTAGTCTCTCTTCTTATAATTTAAATGTATTCACATCCACATTGGAGGAAAGGTTTAGGAACTACAGCTCTTTAATATGTAGCCCCCTCTTTTTCAAGGGACCAAAAGTAATCGGACAGTTAACTCAAAAGCTGTTTCATGGACAGGTGTGGGCGATTCCTTTTGTTATTTTTTCATCAGCTAAGCACGTGAAAAGGTCTGGAGTTGATTCCAGGTGTGGCATTCGCATTTGGAAGCTGTCGCTGTGAACCTTCAGCATGTGGTCAAAGGAGCTCTCAATGCAAGTGAAACAGGCCATCTTTAGGCTGCAAAAAAAAAAAAAAAAATCGATCAGTGAGATAACAGGAACATCAGGAGTGGCCAAATCAATAGTTTGGTACATTCTGAGGGGAAAAAAAGAACACACTGGTGAGCGCCGCAACACGAAAAGGCCTGGACGTCCATGGAAGACAACAGTGGTGGATGATCGTAGGATCTTTTCCATGGTGAAGAAAAACCCCGTCGCAACATCCAGCCAAGTGAAGAACACGCTTCAGGAGGTAGGCATATCATTATCCAAGTCTACCATAAAGAGAAGACTTCACAAGAGCAAATACAGAGGGTTCACCACAAGGTGCAAACCATTTATAAGCCTCAAGAATAGAAAAGCCAGATTAGACTTTGCCAAAAAACATCAAAAAAAAAAAAAAGCCAGTTCTGGAAAAGCATTCTTTGGACAGATGAAACTAAGATCAACATGTACCAGAATGATGGGAAGAAAAAAGTATGGAAAAGGGTTGGAACAGCTCATGATCAGCTCATGATCCAAAGCATACCACATCATCTGTGAAACAGGGTGGAGGCAGTGTGTTGGCATGGGCATGCATGGCTTCCTTTGGCTACCAGTGGTGATGTGACAGAAGACAGAAGCAGCCGGATGAATTCTGAAGCACGTAGGAATATAATGTCTGCTCAGATTCATCCAAATACAGTGAAGTTAATTGGACGGCGCTTCACTTTACAGATGGACAGTGACCCAAAACATATTGCGAAAGCGACCCAGGAATTTTTTAAAGCAAAGAAGTGGAATACTCTGCAATGGCCAAGTCAGTCACCTGATCTCAACCCGTCCGAGCATGCATTTCACTCGCTGCAGGCAAAACTTAAGGCAGAAAGAACCACGAACATATAACAACTGAAGACAGCTGAATTAAAGGCCTGGCAAAGCATCAGAAAGGAGGAAACCCAGCGTTTGGTGATGTCCATGGGTTCCAGACTTCAAGCAGTCGTCGCCTGCAAAGGATTCTCGACAAAGTATTAACAATGAACATTTTAGTTATGATTATGTTAATCTGTCCAGTTACATTTGAGTTCCTGAAATAAGGGAACCGTGTATAAAAATGCTTGCGATTCCTAAACGTTTCATATGATATTTTTGTTCATCCCTTTGAATTAAAGCTGAAAGTCTGCAGTTCAATTGCATCTTAGTTGTTTCATTTTAAATCCATTGTGGTGCCGTACAGAGCCAAAATGATGAAAACAGTGTCACTGTTAAAAATATTTGCAGACCTAACTGTATGTGTATGTGTGTGTGTGTGTGTGTCTGTGTGTGTGTATGTATGTATATATATATACACACACACAGGCATGTTACTTGAGGTGACCTACTTCTGTCTTTATTATTTCTCCCAGCTGCAGTTTTGTATTACTACTTGTACAAGCGCAGCACCGAGTATCTCGGAGATCCGAGACTGTACGAGGACTGTCCCTGGCTGCGGGATGCTTTTGCTCGAGCTCGCTTATGATCCCGGCCTGAGGAAGAACACAGAAACTACAGCAGGTTCGGGACGGAGATAGAGGACTGGTTTGTAGTCTACAGTAAAAACGTGGATTTAACACTGATGAAGTGGAGAAAACAAAACTACTGTAAAGGAACCAAGAGACTCGTATGTAGAGCACAAGTAGACACTAAACTGTACAAACAAGAAGCGCACCAAACAAACATAATCCACACGTTTTCAAAATGCTCCCTATGTATTTTAAACGTAACGTATAGAATAATTAGTTCCGTGTTACTATTAGTTAGGTTAAAGGGGTTTTTTTTAGGCCATTTGGCATTTTGAATATTGACTCTGCACCAAATAGAGGCATAGATTTAAAACTGTTATGCGCTGGTCTGACAGTCCTGCGTGATAAACTCTACCGTATAAGGCGACATTATACTCTATTGTAGGTAAGTATTTTTATACGATTTTGTATCGTTTTGGTTTACTGACAGAAATAACGATTAAATCCTGATTGGATAACTGGTGATGAGCACAGAGTGAGTTTTAGTCAGTGAAATTGATTGTGTTGATGTCATTTACTCTTTTTTTTTTTTTTTTTTTTTTTAATTCATCTTCTATACGTTTATCATCTATTATTTTATTTTGGAAAACTGTTTGAATACCCACCAGCTAGATTCAGAAAGATTCCTCCGACCTTTTGGTTGTCAACATTTCCAAAGTGCCTCTCTCTTAATCATTATATACGTGTACAGCATAGTACTGTTCGTTAGTCATATTACCACATAGTGGTATTAGTGGGCAGTTTTATTGACACACAGGTTATCAGAGTGGTCATCCTTTTGGACATTATATCCATAGTAATAAACATTTGACATTACAATACCTTTTGTAATGGCTGTCTCTGATTGGTGAACTCTAATGCCAGTGTTATACTGAACAGTTTATTTATTCTCAGCTGTAATGTAAAATAATTCCAAAATGGACGATAGGATCATAAATCAGGGTATTTAAATCATGGATTCCCAAACTAGGGGTGAAAGGCCTTGATTTACAAATAGATGGGGTCACCCACAAACTCCTAATCTCCTATTTATATTTATATATATATATACATATATATATTTAATTTTTTACAAATTATTGTTACATGAAGTGCTCTTTTCAGTCTTTTCACGCTCCTGACATGCTGCACTAAGCGTAGGAATTCAACAATAGAAATATTAATATTTCCCCACCCATCAACCTCCTCTAAACCAACTACAGACTCACGTGGCATATGTACAGTATGTACTATTCCAGACCATTACTGAGTACTAACAATAACCGATTTTCCAATTACAGTTTGAATTTTTAAAATGTCACCTTCAACCCCATCAAAAGCTCTGTTGTGTGTACCAGTGTGAGGGAAATGACTCATTTTTACCGTGTAACAAGTTTGTTCTTGTTCTGTTTCATTCTCATGTGAGGATAACGCCTAAGAAGGCCATGTCATGTCACTGAGATCAGTACAGAATGTGTATCTGCTTACAGAGACACAAACATGTTCTTCTGTTCAAGGTTCATCTAAACATCCAAGATCCTAAAACAAAGCCCGTTTTAACTGCCTCAAACTGCTTCTTATCGGTACACAGAATTATGTCATGCTCTGCGTTTCATATATATATATATATATAGTAGTGGTTTAGTACAAGGGTTTCAGAGCGCTCTCATCATTCTCTCCTGCATTAACCATCTTTCTGTAATAAACCTTTTTACCTTCAGAGGACGAGTCTAATTTCCACAACACCAGTCTTCTGGAGTTTTTAAGATTAATGGTAATGATAATGAGTCTTTATTGATCACAGAATTTGGTGAAATTCTTTCCTTCGCATACCCCAGCATGTTAGGGCATCTGAGCGCAGGGTCAGCCGTGATACAGCGCCCCCTGGAGCAGAGAGGGTTAAGGGCCTTGTTCAAGGGCCCAACAGTGGCAGCCCAACAGTGGCAGCTGGGCAGTGCTGGGGCTTGAACCCCCGACCTTCCGATCAGTAACCCAGAGCCTTAACCGCTAAGCCACCACTGCTTAAATACGTTAAGTGTAAAGGTCAGAGTTTTCGATTTGAGACGCAGTTCATGACACCATTCACGACGACGGTGGAAGTTTGTAACAGCGCTCGTCACTGCGCGAAATCACTGAACGTTTTTCACAGCCGACTTGGAAAGCTGATGGCCACAGATGTTTTGGTTCTGCCACAATAAGTGTCACGTTTAATCTTCCAGATGTACATAAGATACGCAGCCATCACACCATTCCGACATGGAATACTTTTCTAGAACAACACAATGCTTCTCACTAGACTGTAAAAACAGTGCAAAAACTGTTCCTTTGGTTTTTAGTCACTTAAGTAAGACATGTTAAGGACATCATAAAATGTCCAAATGTTACAGTGGTGCTAAATTACAAATCAGGAATGTAGGGCGGTCAAAGCTTGGGGTTGCTGGATATTCGTAAGCTTCATTTGGGAAAACCCCCGCCGGTTTAAAGGCTGCCAATGAGCATTCACACACATCATGTAAAGTACTACAGGTTACTGCCCTGAGAGCCTGGTAGTGAGGCACTGACAGACTGCTCTATTCTTATCCATGAGATTACAACAGGATTGGAGATTTAGGCACCACGAACAGCCAGCCAGGCAGACATATAATCAGCCTTCGAAATATTGGCGCCCTTGGTAAAGATGGGTAAAAAAAAATATTGTTGGTTAATTGGCTTTAATTAACCTCACACTGTAAATATGGGAGAAATCTAACCTTTAAGTGAAGTACATCTACACTACTGGTCCAAAATTTAGACACACCCATTCTTTATTTTTATTTTACATAATCATAATAATAATAATAAAGTTATCAAAACTCTGGAGTAACACAAATGGAACTATGGGAATTATGTTGTGATAAAAAAAATCCAAAATAATTTAGTATTTTAGAATCGACGCCCTTTTATACCTAGAATTTACAGAAATGTATTCTTGGTATTTTCTGGACTGATTTCTTGAGGAATTTCCCCGAGATGCTTTTTAAACAGTATTAAAGGAGTTCACACCGACGCTGGACTCTTATCGGCTGCTTTTCAGAATATTTCGCTCCGAGTCGTCCGTTTAAAATTGTATTTTTAATTTTTTTTGTAAATAAAATGTTCGTTTTCTAATGAAAGAAATGAACACGTTGGCACAATTATATTTTTGTCTACAACGTGGATTTCAAACATTTAATCACACACCTTCAGATCAGAAGGTTTTTAAGATCATGGGAAACATTTCAGTCGAGTGTCTCCAAACTTTTGACCGGTAGTGTGTTTATTATATATTAAGAAGTGTAGCGCACTCTATTATTATTTGGCAGCGCAATCTACTACAAATTCAGTTCTTCAAATTCAAATGACATTTTTTAAAAATCCTGCGTCACCGAATCAAAACACAGCTCATTGGCTGAAATGGTCGCATTCTGACAGCGGTAGACCAATCACAACAGACTGGGACATCTGACCAATCAGAGCAGAGTATGCTCTCTGAAAGGAGGAGTTTAGAATGAATCCTTTAGAACGGATCATCGAAGGAGTCGTTTGTGACACTGGGGGGAAAAGTTAATGCTGCAATTTAAATTATGAGCACGTTAAAGTGTTTTTTGACCTCGGATGCAGGTAAATTTTTGTTAGATTTTTAAAACAAAATTAGGCACGTTTCAAAACCATAATAGGTGCACTTTAAGAGAGAGGGATATGTCCCTTTCTAGAGTGGCAGACACTTCGTCACCACCGCTATGCTTCCGACAACTCTCTCAATCTTTATAAAAAAATATATATATACACAACTGGAAAATACTATAAATCTACAAGTTGGAATAGTTTGAATTGCGAGAACGTGAGTATAAACACAACAAGGCTGTAGTAGATGAGTTTTCCTGTTCGGCGTGATGACGTGTAATTTCCCCGACACCCTCTGTAGTGCCATTTAACCGCTTGTTAGCAACCGTCTTTTTCAGGACATGTAAAAGCTTTTAAAAAATATCCTGAGTGGGATACTACTGATGTATTTTATGTCGTGGTATAACACGTGAACATATCTTGAGCTTGTGTTAACCACAGACCTTATTTCAGGCATTTATCCATAAAACCCGTTCAAAAAAAACCCTATTGACTTTGTGACAATGGATGTCGAGTACACAGGAAAATTAAGTCGAGATCACGAGAAAACAAAAGAAAAATAATAATAATGCCTGGCTGCTTATGGCTTCCATACTAGGGTCTAAAAATTGCCACTAAAATGAAAATGGCCACTATAATTTAGCTCTAAACAAAAACTGGACCTGAATAGCTCACGTTAACTTTTGTAATAAGGGTGTGTAATAATTGTGCAGCCATTTTGGCCAGGACTGCGAAGCTACTTCCTGGTTAATTAAAAGGTTAAATAAAACAAATGAAATGAATGAAGAAAACAAACACATTACTCCTTACAATATTCCACAAGACCTGATCACATCCCTACTTTACAATAAACAAGAGACAAATACAATTCTTACAAAATCAGTTTTATTGGGGTCAAATGTCAAACCACTAACTGTCAACATGTTGCCAGTGCAAAGTCCAATCCCTTGTGTGTGTGTGTGTGTGTGAGAGAGAGATCTATAAGCACTGATGTAACACAGAGCCGTTGGAACGTTCTTGCCAATCTGCAACCTACAGCACAGAAATAAAGCAGATGCTATGAGATGTACATGACAAATAAAGCATTTTTTTAGTACATTATTACCACCAAGCTTCAAGTAGTCCCAGTATTTTCGCATTTTATTTTTCGACACTTGAGAAGACTCCGGAAAATAACGAGAACTGCCAAAAATATGCGAAACAAAACATACATGCAAACCAAACGTAATGTAATACGTGGAAACAAAAGCAACCAATGCCTTCCCTTTCCTGTTTATTTTCTAAAGCGACACCTGAAAATAGTTTCCGTTACGAACAATGATATCAAAATAGTTACAAGCCGCCTGCTTGTACACGGATGTAAACACATTCCAAAACGTTAACACGTCACTAGCGTAGTACTCAGTGCTACGGCTAAATCCTCACCTTCACACGTAGATTCCAACCCAAAGCAGCAGGAAGAGAACGCCGAAGCCCATGAAGAGTGACGCGACCAGTGAGATGAGCAGCTCCTTGTATATGTCTCGTGTGTATTTCGTGGACGTTACCTCGTAGCTGGAGCGGACAGGGTTAAGGACATAAACGGACAAGCAAGGGGTGTAAATAAAACGGACACACTTTCTTGTTTCCTGCATTGTGCGAACACTTCACCGGGCTGTCGATGTAAAGGATACACAAAGAACCACGCTGTGAAGAACATGCCGATGGCGAGCAGCACCACGGTGAGGTGAGGAAACACGGCCGGGTTCACCGGACTCGTGTATCTGGTCATGGCCTCCAGCTCCTGCACAGAGGAACAGCAGAAATGAGCAGCGTCCAGTGACTCACATGTGGAACACAACAGTTCAGACACGGTGTACGACTGGTTACCTCACCGCTGAGTTTTTCAAAAAACTGATTAAAATGCCTCTCTGTATAACAGTGTCTTCATGTTTATTTAAAAAGAAACAATCAGGTTCCTTACTCCAGCGGTTCTTATCACGTTTATGCGACTCCTGGACTCGGAAATCCTACTCCAGCCACCACTGAAAACCTTTCTGGCTGTGCGATCCGCTGCTGTTTCGTACCTGTTACATTGATACCTCTTACTCTGCTGCGATGTCTACCACGTTCACAACTTAAAATCATACACACCAAAGAACACAGCATTGCTGACCAGAACTTTGGATTTTGTTTTTGTTTAGAACACAGAACACTGTCTTTCAGCTTATAACGTCAGTGTGATACACACGGACAGTGACTACGTTTACATGGACAGCAGTAATCTAATTATTGACCTTATTCTGAATAAGATAATATTGTGATTAAGGCGTTTACATGAGTCGCTTTTAGAATATTCCTTTCACGTTCCCGTTTTACATGTTATAGAACAGAGATCGATTAACGGCACACGTCATCACGTCCCCACGCCACGCCGTCCCCTCCAGAATTTGACGTATCGACGTACAGTTGGTCTTCGTTATGGAACCGTATACAGTTTTGGGTGTTTCATTTTTAATTTTACGAACGCTTCAAGTGCAGTTAATTGTTGGTCATGCTGTACAAGTGAGTAGTTGAGGGTTAAGGGCCTTGCTCAAGGGTCCACTAGTGGCAGTGCTGGGATTTGAACTCGTGATGTTCCCATCAGAAGACCAATAACTCTTAACTGCTGAGCTACTACTGCCTCAGAAACTATCGAATTGAAACTATCGCGTCTTGTAAGACTTAAACCCACAATTGGAATTTTTTTTTTTTTTGCTAGTCGATTCATATCAGGACACCGTGATATTTCTAGACTATTTATCATACCGTGAACATATTAAATCAGAATACCCTTTGCGCATGCGCAAACTAACCAGCAAGTCGTGTAGTACACAACAGGGTTAGGTGTTATATATATATATATATATATATATATATATATACACACACACACACACACACACACACACACACACGTCACTATATTACTCGATATATCATCTACAGTGGAGAATCACTGTACTGAGAATCAGATATAACTAACACACACACGGTTGTGTATGAAGCTAGCCTGGAAGACGTTAGTTAAATTACGCGCACAGCTAACACCAGTCTTGTCTCGAATTAAGACACCGAGGCTCACTCTTTAATTAAAATGAATCACACAGGCCAAAAAAAGCGTTTATATTATTTGTAATTACACGCAGAACTCACCATAGTGACGGCTCGTAGTTAGTAGTAGATTCACCCAAACCGGAAGAGCGTACAGAAAAGCCACGTATGTGAAGACGCCAACTCTCGCGAGATTTGGAGAACTGACAAAACGCTTGTGAGGCTTTTCAAATGAAAAATCTTTATTTATTTTTTTGTGCCCATGACTGTTTCATGACTATGGAGCATAGTACACCCTAATCATTTTTTTAAAATTACGCTTTAATTATGAAAGTGTTAAATTATTATTTTGCTGCACAGCCTTAGTAATGTGAATATACTCCTTTGTGGCTAAAGGTATGTGGACACCTGACTGTCAGGCACATATGTGGTTCTTACCCCAAATCTGGCCACAAAGGTGGAAGCACACAGTTGAATAGGATGTCTTTGTATGCTGTAGCGTTACTATTTCTCTTCACTGGAACTAAGAGGCTCAAACCTGTTCCAGCATGACAATGTGCACAAAGCAAGCTCCATGAAGACATGGTGTGTTAGTTACAGTGGAAGATCTCGAGTGTCCTACACAGAGCTCTGACCTTAACACCTCTGAACACCTTTAGGATGAACAGTGACTGCACCCCAGACCTCCTCAACATCCCAACAACACCTGATCTCACTAATGCTCTTGTAGCTGAATGAACACAAATCCCCACAGCCACGCCCCAAAATCTAGAGGAAAGCCTTCCCAGAAGAGTGGAGGTTATTATAACAGGAAAGGGGGAATAAATCTGGAATGGGATGTTCAACAAGCACATATGGGTGTGATGGTCAGGTGTGCACATACTTTTGGTCATATGGTGTATCTCGTCAACATTCGACTGTTATGAGCGCAGCCTGTGGTACACATTATATAAGGACCAGCAAAGCAAGATTTTCTGTTGTCACTTTTCCACACTCACTGCTTGCTTGGCTTTGTATAATAATAATGCATTATATAAAGTACCATGCAAAAGTCACAGACTACCTTTTTCGTTCAGTCAAATGGCCATTCGGTACTTAATGTTAATTATTTGGTGGCAAACAATAATAATGGGAAAATGTACAGTACACGAATTCCACTTTCAGACAAACAGCCATGCAATACTTATTTATGTAGGTCAGTATTAAAATTCAATATTACAAATAAAATAGCTTTTTACCGTTGAAGGCCTGCTGGAATTTCTTTTAAATACTTTTCTCCCATCAATGTTGTTCATTATTGTTATTGTTCATAAATTACATGCATAAGTAAGTAGTACTGCATGGCTGTTTTACTGTTTTGCCACCAATTCATTAACAGTAATATCTTTTTGATTGAAAACAAAAGAGCGGTCTCGGACCTTTGCACAGTACTGTAAATTTTTATATAAATTGCATAGATCAAGCGCGTTGTTATTATACCGTGTATTATATTATACACAGATCAGCCATAACAGTAAACCCACCTGCCTAATATTGTGTAGGTCCCCCTTGTGCCACCAAAACCGCTGTGACCCGTCGAGGCACGGACTCCACAAGACCTCTGAAGGTGTGCTGTGGTATCTGGAATTTGGCGGCCAAGTCAACACCTGGAACTCTTTGGCATGTTCCTCAAACCATTCCTGAACCATTTTTGCAAAGCAGCAGGGCGCATTATCCTGCTGAAAGAGGCCAGTGCCATTAGGGAATACCATTGCTATGAAGCGGTGTACTTGGTCTACAACAGTGTTTAGTTAGGTGGTACATGTCAACATCCACATGAATGCAAGGACCCAAGGTTTCCCAGCAGCTTCCCTTCTTCACTTGTTCTCCTTCCTTGGAACACTTTTGGTAGGTACTAACTACTTTGGAGATGCTCTGACACAGTCGTCTTGCCCATTTTTCCTCCTTCCAACACATCAACTTTGAGAACTGACTGTTCGCTTGCTGACTTATATATCCCACCCCTTTACAGGTGCCATTATAATGAGATAATTAATGTTATTCAGTGTTGTTAAAACCACCCATCAGTGGTTTTAATATTATGGCTGATCAGTGTACAATGCCCTTTATTAATATTGGCACCAAAGATTTTTTTTTTTGGGGATAATCCTGTGTTGTGTTTGCAATTGTTTGATATCCATGAGAGCAGAGTATTTTTGTGAATTTTTTTTTTTTAAACAAAAGATCAAAAGGTTAAACAATAAAGACAAATTTTCACAGTCTTTACCATTTACCAAGGGTGCCAATATTAGTGGAGGGCACTGTATGTACTGTATTTATATACATATAATAACAGCCAATGTGTTGTAGGCCTCAGCTGTTTTTATGCCTCCTCCACCGATTGACGGAGTTGATTATTTTCCGCCTACCTGTCCGTCCGAGATTCTCGTTAGTGCAATATCTCAAGAACGAGTGGTTGAATGTTTGTAGTATCATAACCAGCAGATTAACTGATTAGATTTTGGAATTGATCAGTCAAGGTCACTGCAAGGTCCAATGTTTAAAATGGTTTTTCTTCAATAACTTCCTTCCTGTTTGACGTATATATTTTAAAGGGTATTTCCGGTATCCAAATTAGTAACAAGAAGGACTTGTTATACAAAGTGCTAGATGAAAATCGTCTGCAAAACTCCTGTTAATCTAACCCTTTCGGTCGCTCAATATAAAAAATTAAATATTGTAGGTAGAATAGATGGATGGCTGGATGAACGCAAATGAAATAGTCCAAACAGGCAAAATATTTCACTGCATGTTTCATTTTTACTGACATTAAAAAACAAACAAACAAATGAATAAAAATCAGCAAACTATCTCACATTCACACAGTAAGGACATGAAGGCTGACTATCGGGTAGTCTAATAATCACAAAAGCAGTCTGGGGTATGATTACACTTCCCCTGCGATTAACATACAGTAAATGACCCATCTTTGAAGAAATTCAATTAAAATATCATTCACTTATATCATGATGGGGGGAGAACTTCAAGTTGCTTCTTTAAACTTAAAAACAAACAAACAAACACAAATGTGGAATATGAATTTGAGCTGTTAGGTGTCCATATTCTTAGTTTGACAACAAAAACAAATATGAAGAAATTAATAACCACATTCCAAGCAACAATCCTGTGGATTCTCAGTGGTCGGATCCACAACGTAAAATACAGCTCTGCAATACCGCAGAACACAAAATATTAGCGTGGAGATAGTGCTGGAGACTAGCAATCCATTTCATTAAGCCTCCTTGTAGAGTTCTCGTTGGGGGGGGGGAAAAATAATGAAATAATAATAATAAAGAAGACCAGAATTATGTACTGTTTACTCATTCAACACCTGAACAGTTCGGTTTGGTTCATCACGGAACACACACGGTGTCTTTGAATAGACTTATGAGTTGTCATTTTTTGTTGCAGTGAAAAAACAACAACAACGACGACGCTATGAATATCCAAATAACCTAGAATTTAGGCTACAGCTACAGTTTATTACTAAAGTGGTTGCACATGTCTAGAACATATCCAGTTAGTCGATAAAAGTTCCAAAGCACTGAATGATCATGGTCTTAAGAGCAACAGGAAGCTCGTCAACACAATACAAGCAATGCTGTTCTTAGAGAGGATAATTATCTCACACAGCCACGTGATTTACATTTACATTATAGCAAATACCACACGGGATCGTTGAGATTTTGTTTCTTCTATGGACTGCAATGTGCTATCACTCTATCCTGAATCTGTTACTGATGTTAGCAAGATTTAGTGGATTTTAGTTTGTTGCATTACTACGGCGTGTGCGCCGATACTCACTACTCACTACTAACACTACGTTCCCATAATGGGATAACGCATACCCTATTTGGTGCAAATATACTGCAACAGCTCAGGGTTCTCTGGTTTCCTCCCACTGTCCAAAAAACTTGCCAGTAGGTGGATTAGTCCTAGGTGGGAGTGTGTGTGTGTGTCTTAGCAAGTAAAAATATCTCTAATATAGTCCAATGTACCTAGTGTTTCTTATTATAAGATTACAATAAACCGAATATAAGATCATTAAACCTATTTCTAGACATTACTCGTTTTCTTGTTCTATTGGCAGATAATTTCGCTTCTTTCTAGAAATAAATGCTTAATCTGCAAGACTATTTCAAGCTTGAAATGAGTACAAGTGGCCTGAAATACATTTAATCATTTAGTGTAATCTTATTAATACTAGATAGATTTGACATCTGTTCGAGGTATTTCCACTTGCTAAGATGTCATTTTTTGCAACAGTCTGGTGTGTACAGATACCAGCGTACATGTACACAGACTTTAAATATTACATTATTATATCCACTCATATATATATATATATATATTAAGAATAAATAAATGAAACAAAAGATTTTAGTGTTCGCAGTAGTTTTTGAACATCCGTGTTTCTGAAATGCTCGTGTTGTGTTTGCAGTAGTGAAATCCTTTTGTCATGATGCATTGAAAATGACCAGGAGAAGTAGTCTTAGTAAAAGTAGCTTTAGTAAACTGGTTAAATAATCCTCAGCGCTCCATTTCAGACCGTCACTGTGTAAACAGGGACGTGTACGGTCGTGTGTTCTCCTCAGCAGGATATCCTAGTGACATCCTGCAGTTGTGAGGATTTGTACACTAACAGAGGAACGTTGGATTTTCTGTGCTGCCCATTTGTGTAAAGAGATTCAAAGTAGACACGTTTTCTAAATAGACATTGCGGTTCGGTAATGTGAAAAACCGGGTCAGGTTTCACGTCATGCTACGTTTCTGCAAACCTAAAGGAGAAAATCAATAAAGGCAGATAAGGTCACGTTGTAGACAGAGCGTTCACAGGGCTCGATGTGGATCATATTAAGATTTCAGCTCTTCTGGGACAATAATGAATTAATTCGTTAAGAGATAAGTTGTTATTTTAGGTGTAATATTGTGTAGTATATGACAGAAATTGGTCAAACTTCAGCACACAGAGTCAAAGCTACACATAGCTACAGGTTTTTGCACACTATGCAGTCAGTCATCACTGGGTCAGGGCATGAAGGATGTCCTTCACGAGCATCGTACCAATCACCATCTTCTCACAGTTCACAGTGAGCTGGGCTTCTCCGGCCTCCTTCTTCACCACAGTGACGAGCACAAGGCTGTCGCCGCTCACCGTCTTTCCAGCAAACCTGAATACGGGCGACGGAGAAGGAGGAACAGGAGGGCTGAAGTGAAGCAAAGTCAAGAGCAAAAGAGGCCAGAAAATACAGACGGCAGAGAAGAACCAAGCAGACAGGTATAAACAGCAGAGAGGTGAGCAGCATATTAATACATATTAATACATATTAATCTTTCCATCTCACATTACAGAGGGTTTGGACACGTTCAATTTTTTTCCACACTTTATTGTGTTATAGATTTGATTTAAAATGGATTCAATTGATCTTTTTGGACATTAACCTACACACAATAATCCATAAAATCCACAACATCAAGAACTGAAATCTCTCATTTAGATTCAGACCCCTGGCTAAGGCACTTCAAACTGAGCTCATGTGCCTCATGTTTGCTTCGATTATCTTGAGATGTCTCTAGAACTTGACTGGGGTCTACCTGCGGCAAATTCAATTGATTGGACATGATTTAGAAAGTCACACACTTGTATGTATGAGGTCCCACAATTCTCAGTGCATGTCAGACCAAAAAACCTAGCCATGAGGTCCAAGGAACTCTCCGTAGACCTCCATGATCAAATTGTGCTGAGACAAGTTTGGCATTTTTAAAGCTTTAGACATGAAGCTTTCAATGTTCCAAGGGACCCATTATTGTGAAATGGCAGAAGTATGGAAAAACCTGGACTCTTCTTAGAGCTGGGCATGTGGCCCAACTCAGTAACCGGTTAGATGACCAAGAACCCAATGGCCACTATAACGGAGTCCTCCATAGAGATAGGAGAGCCTGCCGGAAGGACAACCATCTCATTAATACCCCATCAATCAGGCTTTATGGTAGAGAGTGGCTAGATGGAAGCCACTCCTGAATAAAAAGCATATGGCAGACACTTAAAGGACCCTGATGACATGAAGAAAGTATTCTCTGGAATTTTTAGGCTACGTCTGCTGAAAACCACTACTCATCAACTGCTAATACCATCTCTATGGTGAAGCATGGTGGTGGCAGCATCATGCTATTGGGGTGCTTCATAGTGCAGGGACGGGGAGACTGTTCAGAACTGAAGGAAGGATGAATGCAGCTAAATACAGAGAGGTGTTTGAAGAAAACCTGCTCCAGTGTGGACACGACCTCAGATCTTTCAGCATGACAACAAACCAAAGCATACAGCCAAGACAACGCTGGAGCGGAAAGTCTGAAGAGTCTCTCAATGTACTTCAGTAACCCAGCCAAAGCGCACACTGGACACTGGAATGGGAGCGCACACTGGAATGGGAGAAACTGTCCAGATCCAGGTGTGCAGAGCTTATAGTCTTACCCAAGAAGACTCAATGGTATAACTGCTGCCCAAAGTATTTCTACAAAGTACTTAATAAAAGATCTGAATACTTATCTAACTGTGAGATTTCAGTTCATTTAGAATAAATTTGCTAAACTTTCTAAAAACTTGTTGTCATTATGGGGTATTGACTGCAGACTGATGGCCAGAAAAGTCAATATAATCCATTCGAAATGAAGTCTGTAACACGATAAAGTGTGTGAAAGGGTCTGAATATTTTTGAACCTACTGTATAATCAACAGTAAAAATCACCTGAAAGAAAGTGTGTGCGTACAAAAGTGTGTGTGTTTAACCCTCCATGCCTTACCTGCACTCTTTCTCAGAGCCACAGGGTACTCTGCTGAGATTAGCTGTAGCAGTGACTCTCTCTACAATAACGTGATCACTCTGACACTTCTCCCCCAGGCTTAGCTTCTCTGAGAGTTCATTCATTCCCATCAGCTGACCTGTAGAACAGTGAACATAAATATGCCCATCAATTCATATTCAATACTCAATAATCAAGACATTAGAAGTGACTATAGAGATATAGATGATCACTATAGAGGTGTGCTCAGGAACGGTTTTTACGCCGGAGAAAGCTTGAACAATCCTGCAGTTTATTCATTTTGTTTGTACCTGACTGCAATAATGGACTTAACTGTTTCAGTTACCCAAAATATAATGGATTAGTCATTTAAAATACAGTGACCCTGACCGGGATAAAACAATCTCTGAAGGTTAATGGATGATGTAATACATCTAATACACTCCAGCGACCTTTGTTTTCCCCTCTGACCACATGTTCTGAATTCGGCTTACCTCAGAAGCGGGAAGCTGGCGTTCTGAATTATGTCATTTTTGACCTCTGTGTACTCGAGCCATAAAGTGGGGAAAAAACCATGACGTCTCCATGGTCATCTTTTGTTAGCAACAAGCTAGCCAGCTAGCCGAACAGTCAGTGTTATAGATTTAACAAGCGAACAGGTCTGTATGTTGACTGATCTAAAGTAAATATATAAACTGTATATACAGTATAACTCGCTTAAAGATAAAAAGAGCTACTTTGTTTACTGTTCGTGCTGTGAGCGGCCACGTTGACTTGACGTTCCTTGCTGAACCTGGCGTTAAGGAGGCCGAGTGTTTCGGAGAATTTCGAGTCAACGAGAGCTTTTTATTTGGTTGTATGAATTACGACCGTTAGCTGAATGCACCAGATAAACCGAGCCAACTCTACATCGCTGCACATTTAGTTGTCTAGGTTAGTATAAAAGCTCAACAGCATTTTAAACATCAGGATGCACAAACTCCAAAGTTTCTATAGGTTATAAATTGCACTATGAATGCGTTAGTGGTTCTGGTTTTGGGGTCCAGTCACTATAAAGCAGACCACAGACCAGACAGGAGATTACGACTGATTCTGTATCTGTCAGTCACTTACTGTACCTAGATTGAATTATCATACATGATATCTGATATTTTCTTTAAACTCACCGACATGACATGCATTGAACTGATCAGGAAACTGATGTGTCCAAGTTTTGAGACTGCTTATATACTCCAAATCCTGATTTCTTTCTTTCTTTTTTGCTGCCTGATGGACTGTATGTGAAACATTTTGTGGGATAATTGACTTTGATGCACTGGTGAGATGCAGTTGAATGTTTGTCCCACGTTACGTGAGAAATAATTAGTCGTGCTTAGTGTTGCAAAGACATCCACTAGAATTTGACAGCACGGCTAGAAGCAGAGGTACAGACAGTGTGTGTATTGGGACAGGCAGGACTGAGGCGGGAGGCAAACTATCAGGCCTTTAGTGGAACTTACCGTGTAATAGCGTCTCTAAAGGACAGCGACAAAAATGAACCCACACAGAAGGAGAAACGAAAAAATAGGACAGAGGAACATTCAGTACTTGTAGCTGTTTCAGAGATCCAGTGTTGCTTATTAGTTAGTAATTACACACTGTGACAGAATGAGTGCTAATACTGTATGCCCTATGTGGAATATTATACATCTGTTACATTAAATAATGGTAGCAGAGACTAGTCTGGCTCATAATACGGAAGTTTAGTGTAAGTAAAGTTGATAATAAGAATAATAAACCAAAAAAAAAAGCATCACGTTTATGATGTCAGAGTCAGAGGAACATCTGATCATCTCACCTTGCTCTTTCTTAAACTCATTCTCTGTCAGAAAAACAGGCATCATCAGTTCTCCGACTGGTGGCTGGATGGACACAAAGAACTTCCGAGTGTGAGTACTGATAAAAAAAACAACAGCAACAAAAAGAAGCAGACAAGAGGATTAAAAATATACTAATGGTATAAACTGGGATTTGAACAGTAGCGTATTGTAATGTTAAAAAATACACAGCATCGATACTAACACAGATTCAGTTGGACTGAATGTTTGTTTCTCACCAAAGCTGGAAGTTGGCTGCTTGCGTGGAGTCGCAGAAGTCAATGCCCATTACAACAGTAACGGATTCGCCTGCGGGTAAAACCTCTGAGGAAGGAAACAAACAGCGCATCACGAGACACATAACAGTATGCGAATCTTTAATCACGGCAAATATATTTTACAGACAAAACGATGCAGGGTGAAGTGCCGGGTGATGGTATCATGAGCTTTTCCCCCATTTTCATTTAGATAAATGATTCCCTAAACAAAGCCGTTCCTTGTTTAAATGCAGACTTTGAGCATTTTGAGAACGAGTGCAGTAAATTGTTACTGTTCGCTCAGATTACACAAATACACAGCATATTAAAATATCTCTCAGACCCAACATACCATACTGGATGTACGCTCTTATCTTTAAGCCTCAATGACCATGTGAACATCATCAGTAACGGAAAAAATACAGTGCAATACTGTGGAAGTCGTACAACTGAACGCAGCCTGCATTCACATGCATTGTGTTTCTATGGAATGAGAAATGTGTCACAACAATCTGAATGAAAAACATACCATTCTGAATCGTTTGCCTTTATTTAAATTTGTACACGCAGGCTTATAGTTGAATTACGTCAAACTGAAATTGGATCCCGAGGTCTGAACTGATTAAATCGCTGCTTTTTTTCCCGGATGTAGTGTTTGGAACATTTGTGTCTGAATTTGAAATGGATTATGCCACCGAGTTTTCTACGCCCGATTGTTATAAAACTGTATTTGAATTGTACCTTGCACTCAAATTCAAGACAATTTTAACTTGATGTCATTCAACTACAACGCTTTATCTCCAAATTCAAATTAAGGCATTTTACATTCATACTGTAGCGGCACATTTCTCATCCCACACGTCTCAGGACTTTGAGTCCATATAAACACAATTTGCAGTGACAAGCACATATGCATTCATCAGATAATGCACTTTTATAAAAAATGTTAAGGGCCCAATTAGGAAAATGCAGTATATGGCCAAAAGGATGTGCGCCTCTGACCATCACATCCATATCTGGTTCTTCCCCAGACTGTTGCCATAAAGTTGTATGCACACAACTGTACTGAATGTCTTTCCCTCCATGTAGACATAGTTTGCCAGGGTTGGAGAACTTGAGTGTCCTGCACAGAGCTCTAAACTCAACCTCAATGAACACCTTTGGGATGAACTGGAACACTGACTGCACCCCAGACCTCCTCACCTAACATCAATACCTGACCTCACTAATGCTCTTGTGGCTGAAGGAACAAAAACGTAGTGGAAAGCCTTCCCAGAAGAATGGGGCGTATTATAACAGCAAAGGGTGTCATGGTCAGGTGTCCACAAACTTTTGGCCATATCATGTAGAACCCTTCACTATTCAAGAAACCATTGAAGACCCATTTTTTCTGAGCTACTTGAGGTCCCCTGCATATGTGTGTGTCTGTGTGTGTGAGTGTGTTTGTGTGAATGAGTGCATGAGCCTGAGTGAGTGTTCAATGAGTGCAAGTGAATTAGAGTGTGAGTAAATGAGTGAGTGGGTGAATGAGTGTGTGAGTGGGTGAATGAGTGTGAGTGAGTGAGTGTGTGTGTGAATGAGTGAGTGAGTGGGTGAGTGAGTGGGTGAATGAGTGTGTGAGTGGGTGAATGAGTGTGTGTGAATGAGTGTGAGTGAGTGAGTGTGTGTGTGAATGAGTGAGTGAGTGGGTGAGTGAGTGGGTGAATGTGTGAGTGAGCGAGTGGGTAAATGAGTGTGTGAGTGAGTGTGTGGGTGAATGAGTGTGTGAATGAGTGTGTGTGTGAATGGGTGTGTGAATGAGTGAGTAGGTGAATGAGCGTGTGAGTGAATGTGTGGGTGAATGAGTGTGTCAATGAATGTGTGAGTAAATGAGTGAGTGGGTGAATGAGTGTGAGTGAGTGAGTGTGTGTGTGTGAATGAGTGAGTGACTGGGTGAATGAGTGTGAGTGAGCGAGTGGGTAAATGAGTGTGTGAATGAGTGTGTGGGTGAATGAGTGAGTGTGTGAATGAGTGAGCAGGTGAATGAGCATGTGAGTGAGTGAGTGGGTGAATGAGTGTGTGAGTGGGTGAGTAGGTGAATGAGTGTGTGAGTGAGTGAGTGTGTGAGTGGGTGAATGAGTGTGTGTGAGTGAGTGGGTGAATGTGTGTGTGAGTGAGTGGGTGAATGTGTGTGTGAGTGAGTGGGTGAATGAGTGTGTGAGTGGGTGAATGTGTGTGTGAGTGAGTGGGTGAATGTGTGTGTGAGTGAGTGGGTGAATGTGTGTGTGAGTGAGTGAGTGAATGAGTGTGTGAGTGAGTGAATGAGTGTGTGAGTGGGTGAATGAGTGTGTGAGTGGGTGGGTGTGTGAGTGGGTGTGTGAGTGTGAGTGAGTGGGTGAGTGTGTGAGTGGGTGAGTTAGTGGGTGAATGTGTGTGTTTGAGTGAGTGGGTGAATGAGTGTGTGAGTGAGTGGGTGAATGAGTGTGTGTGTGTGAGTGAGTGGGTGAATGAGTGTGTGAGTGAGTGAATGAGTGTGTGAGTGAGTGAGTTAGTGGGTGAATGAGTGTGTGTGTGTGAGTGAGTGGGTGAATGAGTGTGTGTGAATGAGTGTGTGAGTGAGTGAGTTAGTAGGTGAATGAGTGTGAGTGAGTGAGTGAGTGGGTGAATGAGTGTGTGAGTGAGTGAATGAGTGTGTGTGGGTGAATGAGTGTGTGTGGGTGAATGAGTGAGTGAGTGGGTGAATGAGTGTGTGTGTGTGAGTGAGTGGGTGAATGAGTGTGAGTGAGTGAGTGAGTGAGTTAGTGGGTGAATGAGTGTGTGTGTGTGAGTGAGTGGGTGAATGAGTGTGTGAGTGGGTGAATGAGTGTGTGTGTGTGAGTGAGTGGGTGAATGAGTGTGTGAGTGGGTGAATGAGTGTGTGAGTGGGTGAATGAGTGTGTGAGTGAGTGGGTGAATGAGTGTGTGAGTGGGTGAATGTGTGTGTGAGTGGGTGAATGTGTGTGTGAGTGAGTGGGTGAATGAGTGTGTGAGTGGGTGAATGTGTGTGTGAGTGGGTGAACGAGTGTGTGAGTCGGTGAATGAGTGTTTGAGTGGGTGAATGAGTGTGTGAGTCAGTGGTTGAATGAGTGTATGAGTGGGTGAATGAGTGTGTGAGTCAGTGGTTGAATGAGTGTATGAGTGGGTGAATGAGTGTGTGAGTGAGTGTGTGAATGAGTGTGTGAGTGGGTAAATGAGTGTGTGAGTGAGTGGGTGAATGAGTGTGTGAGTGGGTGAATGTGTGTTTGAGTGAGTGGGTGAATGAGTGTGTGAGTGAGTGAGTTAGTGGGTGAATGAGTGTGTGTGTGTGAGTGAGTGGTTGAATGAGTGTGTGAGTGGGTGAATGAGTGTGTGAGTGAGTGGGTGAATGAGTGTGTGAATGAGTGTGTGAGTGAGTGGGTGAATGAGTGTGTGAGTGAGTGGGTGAATGAGTGTGTGAGTGGGTGAATGAGTGTGTGTGAGTGAGTGGGTGAATGTGTGTGTGAGTGAGTGGGTGAATGAGTGTGTGAGTGGGTGAATGTGTGTGTGAGTGAGTGGGTGAATGTGTGTGTGAGTGAGTGGGTGAATGTGTGTGTGAGTGAGTGAGTGAATGAGTGTGTGAGTGAGTGAGTGGGTAAATGAGTGTGTGTGTGAGTGAGTGGGTGAATGAGTGTGTGTGTGTGAGTGAGTGGTTGAATGAGTGTGTGAGTGAGTGGGTGAATGAGTGTGTGAGTGAGTGGGTGAATGAGTGTGTGAGTGGGTGAATGAGTGTGTGAGTGAGTGGGTGAATGAGTGTGTGAGTGAGTGGGTGAATGAGTGTGTGAGTGAGTGAGTGGGTAAATGAGTGTGTGTGTGAGTGAGTGGGTGAATGAGTGTGTGTGTGTGAGTGAGTGGTTGAATGAGTGTGTGAGTGAGTGGGTGAATGAGTGTGTGAGTGGGTGAATGAGTGTGTGAGTGAGTGGGTGAATGAGTGTGTGAATGAGTGTGTGAGTGGGTGAATGAGTGTGTGAGTGAGTGTGTGAATGAGTGTGTGAGTGGGTGAATGAGTGTGTGAGTGAGTGGGTGAATGAGGGTGTGAGTGAGTGGGTGAATGAGTGTGTGAGTGAGTGTGTGAATGAGTGTGTGAGTGGGTGAATGAGTGTGTGAGTGAGTGGGTGAATGAGTGTGTGAGTGGGTGAATGAGTGTGTGAGTGAGTGTGTGAATGAGTGTGTGAGTGGGTGAATGAGTGTGTGAGTGAGTGGGTGAATGAGTGTGTGAGTGGGTGAATGAGTGTGTGAGTGAGTGTGTGAGTGAGTGAGTGAGTGGGTGAATGAGTGTGTGAGTGAGTGAGTGGGTGAATGTGTGTGTGAGTGAGTGGGTGAATGAGTGTGTGTGTGTGAGTGAGTGGTTGAATGAGTGTGTGAGTGAGTGGGTGAATGAGTGTGTGAGTGGGTGAATGAGTGTGTGAGTGGGTGAATG
The DNA here is from genome assembly GCF_023375685.1 of Ictalurus furcatus. Lineage (NCBI taxonomy): Eukaryota > Metazoa > Chordata > Actinopteri > Siluriformes > Ictaluridae > Ictalurus > Ictalurus furcatus. The sequence continues at coordinate 5,809,076 of NC_071268.1, read as the reverse complement.
AGGGTGTGAGTGGGTGAATGAGTGTGTGAGTGAGTGTGTGACTGGGTGAATGAGTGTGTGAGTGAGTGAGTGGGTGAATGTGTGTGTGAGTGAGTGGGTGAATGAGTGTGTGTGTGTGAGTGAGTGGTTGAATGAGTGTGTGAGTGAGTGGGTGAATGAGTGTGTGAGTGGGTGAATGTGTGTGTGAGTGAGTGGGTGAATTACTAGCTAATGAGTGTCCATGAGTTGGGTCTAATTTCTGAGCACTGCATTATGATACGAGTAAAAACAGCACGATAATCTAAAAATCAAAATGATCTTAAAAATGTTCAAATGTGTGAGCGACTGACTGACCGATTTCGGTGAACTCCTTGATCCTCATACCAGACTGCAGTTTGGGCTCTTCGATGTGTAGGTTCTTGGTCTCTGAACTGGTGTTGTTGGTGAACTGGATCTGCACAGCCACCATGTTAGGATCAGGGCTGAAGGGCTGCCTGCAGAAGCAGTACTCAACCCCCAGACCCTCTCCTGTGATGCGGTGCAATAACTCATACATTTTCATCGAGCATGACGAGGCGATGGTCTGAAAACATGACAGGGGTTAAATGAGCAAAGTGTCAAGTAGAGGGAATCATTCTGGAATGTGCTTTAAAAAAAACAGACAGTGGCATATATACAGTGCCCTCCACTAATATTGGCACCCTTGGTAAATATGAGCAAATGAGGCTGTCTTTATTGTTTAAACTTTTGAACTTTTGTTAAAACAGAAATACTCTGCTCTCATACTGTAGATATAAAACAATTGCAAACACAACAAAGGTTTATAAAAAAAATAATTGTGCTACCTCCCTTTGCCAAGATAACAGCTCTGAGTCTTCTCCTATAACGCCTGATGAGGTTGGAGAATACATGGCGAGGGATCTGAGACTGTTCCTCTATACTGAATCTCTCCAGATCCTTCAAATTTCGAGGTCCACGCTGGTGGACTCTCCTCTTCAGTTCACCACACAGGTTTTCTATGGGGTTCAGGTCAGGGGACTGGGATGGTCATGGCAGGACCTTGATTTTGTGGTCAGTAAACCATTTTTGTGTTGATTTTGATGATGTTTTGGATCATTGTCCTGCTGGAAGATCCAACCACGGCCCATTTGAAGCTTTCTGGCAGAGGCAGTCAGGTTTTCATTTAATATCTGTTGATATTTGATAGAGTCCATGATGCCATGTATTGTAAAAAAATGTCCAGGTCCTCTGGCAGAAAAACAGCCCCAAACATTAAAGATCCACCTCCATATTTAACCGTGGGCATGGGGTACTTTTCCATATGGCTACCTCTCTGTGTACCAAAACCACCTCTGGTGTTTATTACCAAAAAACTCTATTTTGGTTTCATCTGACCATAGAACCCGATCCCATTTGACATTCCAGTAGTGTCTGGCACACTGAAGACGCTCGAGTTTGTTTTTGGTTGACAGTAGAGGCTTTTTTCTTGAATGTGTTACCTCATATTTATACCCCTGTGAAACAGGAAGTCATGGTTGAAAAGGTTCTGTTCCTAGTCACCCAGGTGTACTAAAAAAAAAGGGAATATATTTTTTAGGGGTGCCAATAATTGTTGCACACCTATATTTAACAAAGATTTTTTCCTTTTTTGGATAAACCTGTTTTTTGTTTGCAATTGTTTGATATCCATGAGACCAGAGAATTTTTGTGAATTTTTTTTAAACAAAAGATCACAAGGTTAAACAACAAAGACAATTTTTCACAGCCTTCTTTGCTCATGTGTACCAAGGGTGCCAATATTAGTGGTGAGCACTGTAACTCACAGTGGGGGCGAGTACAGTGTCAGTCAGTGACAGCCCCTCTAGATCTGCCACCAGGCTGCTTGACAGGAAGTTGCTGACCGGGGTCACCTGAGGTGAGGGACTGGGCTCAACTAAGGCAAAGAAGAAGAAACTATTAATGGCAGTAAAAGTCTCCCTTTCTGTCCACAAGGCCGGGCAGATCATATAGTACTAGCAATTAAAAGCTTGAATGGACCAAAAAATGGAATATAATTGTTCTGGAATGTCACCAGATGCACCTATGACAAGTGGCTTCTTCAAAATGAAAATATCTTAAGACTCACTAGGTAACGAGCCATTTCAAAGACCATCCAGACAAGTGAACAGATCCTACTTACAGTCGTCCAGATCTAGCAGAGACATTTCCTTGGACTCTTTCTTGCTCTCTTTTTTGCTGGTCTGCTTCGCAGGTGGTGGTTTCGATGCAGGTGTCTGTGAGAAAAATCCACAACAAATGTCCGTCTTGTTCTGCTTTTTGAGCACCTCCGTCAATCAAACAGGGAATTTACTATGTAACACTTTCGATAAACAACATAACACAGCGCTCGTGTCGCGACTGTATCGTTACTGTATTCTTCAAGGAATACACGGAGAGTTTTACAGAGCTAGAAGGAGGGGAAACCACTGCACACTATGGACACCTCTTGAAAGTCTCTGAAGAGACTGATCTCCATACTGTCAATAAGTTCTCCTTCATGCAGGGCAGGAGCTGTGAGTGCGGGCTGTGGAGTAGTAGAGGAAGGTAACGTTAAAATAAATAATAAAAAAAAAAGGGTTGGGCTGGAGGATTATATCAGTTCTATTGTAACTCAAGAGCGGTTTAATAAACAAAAAAGTATTAGAAACACTAAAAGAGGAACTGCTGAATTAAAGAATATGTTTTTCAGCTCAAACCTTCTTCTTTCTGGTGTCCATATCCGAGTCTGACTCGTCCTCTGACTCGGACTCGGACTCGCTGCTTTCAGACTCGCTGTCTTCCTCGCTCTCTGACTCAGACAGTCTCTTCTGCTCCTTCCCTCCTTTCCTGATTCTCTTCGGTTCCTCTCCACTGCTCTGATCACTGTAAAGAAAGCACATCACCACACTATTATGCTACAGACTGTACACACATACATACACACACACACACACACACATATATATATATATATATAAATTCTGTTCTTTCTCCAACATCAATTGTCTATAGAAATGAACCCGACCTCTCTGCGCTCTCGGGTTTCTTAGATTTGCTCTTGTCTATTTTCTTCTTCTTCTTCTTGGTCTTCTCTTCCTCTCTATCCTTCTCCTCCTCGTCAGACTCCGACTCGTCGTCGCTCTCTTCGCTCTCTGAACCCGAGCCGCTGTCCTCGCTGCCGCTGTCCTCGCCACTGCTGGAGTTCGTCTCTGCAGGGAGAGCGGAGGAACAGATGGAGCTGAATGGATGTTGAGAGTAGGTTGTGACATCTTTCGATGGGAATTATCTACCCGGCCCTTTGCCTCGTTTCTACTGTATGATCGTTCTGTTGCGAAATCTAATTTGTGTGTAAACTCAAATACATGATGGATTAAATCAGCAAAACTCATTCTATTTGTTAAATCCTTCGAAACCGGTTTACGGTTTTCAGTATCAGGCCGAATGCTCTCCAGAGTTACCACTGTCAGCAGACTCGGTGGGTCCGGATTCCCCCTCCGAGTCGGAGTAGAAAGGCTTTTCCACCTTCTTCTCCTTCCGCTCCTTCCTGCTGGTGCATTTAGTCCACTCTGGAACCTGGGGAACGCCACAGAACACGGTCACCCCACAGATATACAACATGGTTGTACAGTGCTAGAGCAGTCTGTGGCCATGAATGCCTCTCCCACAGCTACAGGATATAAACATATATAACATATAAAGGATGCGCTTACATCAGATTCTGGCATCATCATGCTGCCTTTTCTTTTTCATTTATTTCTTAATAAAGACGAATCACATATGTAAGCATTAAGGTGATGCATTCATGGTCACTTATTGTGTATCTGGGAAAAGTCTAGCTAAAAAATTATGTCTGAAAAAGTACCAAATGACCTCCTCTTGAGTTATTAGTGCATTGCTACATTCGGATCATTGAAGGACGCTATTATCAATGTGCGTTTTTAGCGTTTTTCGATAAGAAAATGAGCTAAAGTAATGGAGGAGGGCAGTTGGCTCTTTGCGAGGATCCAGCTCTTTAATGGTAGAGACAGCAGAGAGTGTGAAGCTCAGCCAGGGGCTTTAGGCTGAATTAAGCACTGGACACACAATAAGCTAGGCTAGGTGAGAAGGGTTAAGGCTAAGCTGACTGGCAAGGCTGGGTTCGGCGCGACACGGATCGAGACTCAGATATGCGCAGAGCTCTTCGTGAACTAACAGACTCACGCTGGTTAGATTCGTGACTCTTTCAAGCAGCTTAATAACCTGGCGGACAGGAAAGAAAGAAAAAAAAAAGAAAGAAAGAAAGAAAGAAAAAAAAACAACACGGAAGAATGATGAGGCGAGATGATGAGAAGGAGAGCCAGGAAAAGAAGAGAACAGAAAAGTTTAAAAAGGTACACACAAGGATTCAGGTTGCACTTAACAAATCTACTGTAGGTACATCAGCCATGGTTCCATGTCCAAAACATGAGCAAAATCTTACTTGTTATAGAATAGCACTGAAATCTACAGTCAGCGTGACTGAACTGTATAAAACTCGCATTATCCACAAAGATGTATTGTAGATATAGGATATTAAATTATATTACTCGTATTGTAGTCTTGTTTTAGTTTGTAGAATAGACAAGTAAAACAAAAATACAGTTGTTTACGCAACCCTTGCAGAATCTGCAAAATGTTAACAATTAAAAAATAAATAAAATAAAATAAAGGGATCATAAAGATTGCATTTTGTTTTTTTTGTTTTAAATTTTAGTCCTGCCCTGAATAAACTATTTCACATAACGGATGTTTACATAACGTCCACAAGACACAATAATAACCGAATTTACACAAGTGAACCAGTTCAAAAGTTCACACACGCTTGATTCTTAATACCGTGTGTCGTTATCTGGATGATCGATGACTCTTTTTAAGTTTTGTGAGAGTTCTTCATGAGTCCGTTGTTTGTCCTGAGCAATTAAACTGCCCACTGTTCTTCAGAAAAATCCTCCAGGTCCTGCACATTCTTTGCGTTTCCGGCATCTTCTACATATTTCCCTTTCCAGCAGTCGCTGTATGATGTTGAGATCCGTCTTTTCACACTGAGGACGACTGAGGGACTCGTACACGACTATTACAAAAGGTGCACACGTTCACTGATGCTCAAGAAGGCGACACGAAGAGCCGGGGGGGGGGGGGGGGGGGGGGGGGGTGTAAACTTTTGAACAGGACGTTCTGTGCGAATTGTTATTATTTCATTGAAGGATCGTATTTATTTTTTTTAATTTAAAACTACGTAAGATATTTACATGTTTCACAGAAGACAAAATAATAGCACTAATCATCCTGTTCAAAAGTTTACACCCCCCGGCTCTTAATGCATCATGTTGCCTTCTTGAGAATCAGCATCTTCCAGGACCTGGAGGATTTTTCAGAAGAACAGTGGGCAGTTTAACTGCTCAGGACAAACAAGGGACTCAACAACTACTATCACAAAACATAAACACAGTCGTGGATCATCCAGGTAACGACACACAGTATTAATAATCAAGCGTGTGTAAACTTTTGAACTGGTTCATTTGTGTAAATTCGGTTATTATTGTGTCTTGTGGACGTTATGTAAACATCTGTTATGTGAAATAGCTGATTCAGGGCAGAACCAAATAAAAAACTATATGCAATTTTTCTAATTCCTCTTATTTTTTTAAAAAAAATGATTAACATTTTGCAGATTCTGCAAGGGGTATGTAAACTTATGAACACAACTGTAAATTTGTTTTAGAAAACGTGTTATATTAAACATGAAGTTATGGTAGCCTCTGTAAATCAATGGAAGTGCAACAGAAATGGGATGAACACCTGCTTTTGGAGTGAGATGAGAGTTGAAGATTGTCCAACAGCGGATTTCAGAGTAAGAGAAGACACACACACACACACACACAAAAACACACAACAAACACAGATACACACTTTGGTAACGGAAAATGGGGTCTGTTTTTTTTTTTCTTCCCTGAAATGAAGTGTTTATCAAGTCTTCATAATCCTTTCAGAATTTTACAGGCATTCAACCATTAGTAGATTAGTATTCCTATATGATATAGGGAATGTATTTCAATACATTCAGTGCACTCCTCACTTGAGGAAGCCTCAATGTGTCTGTTTGCGCTCTGGGAGTTGTGAGGAAATGGTGCTAGTATGGACAGAATGAGAGATGATAGGGAGGAGGAGAAGCCACTGCACACTTGCGGGCACCTCTCGCCAGTCTCCAAGGAGACCGATCCGCCCCTCACTGGTGTCTATGGCTTCCTCTTGCTGTGGGATGATGATGTGGTAGAGGGGGCAGGGGTGGAGCAAACACACAGGGGTTATAAAGGAACAAACAGAAAAGGGTCACTAGATGGGAAATGACGTTAGACGTAACATCACGGTCTCCACAACAGGAAATCTGCATCATGACTTGAGTGTATTATGCATTATGAGTGACGTAAAAGATATTACATTTCTAAACTGAATAAAGGAAAACAAAGACAAGGCACAAATCAAGTAACATTCCACTTGTGGTTGTACCAATCAGTGTATACACGGTGAACAACATGACTCCACTTTTTCTTTTTAAACTAGAAGCCAGAACAGAAGTGGAAGGTGACAGGTATGGAGGAGGCACGTTATACAGGATTACATGACGGGATATGTTAAGTTTCATTTTTAACTATACAAATAAGTGTGGGAAGTGTCTGCATGTCCATGATGCAAGAAGGTCTTTTTGTTTAGAGGTGAACCCATACCTGTCCATCACCTCATCGATCACATGCTGATCGACATCATCCAATGATGTGTATTATAGAAATATAGAAAATTATCGGGAGAGATATTAAAGTAAAGGACTCATAGAACACCACTACTGAAAAATAATATATATACAGGGTGTCCCAAAAGTCTCCATACATGTTGGAAATGAACACTTTTTAGCAAAATGTCTTCCAGAATTTTACATACTTAGTTTATATATATATATATATATATATATATATATATATATATATATATATATATATTAGTTCAAATAGCCTTTAAGAACACCTTTGACAAAAGAAGAACGTATTGAAATCATTCTCATGGCTGGATGGGGAAACTGTAGCAAGGCTGCGATGGAATTTAACAGGAAACATGGTGAGCACATCGCACATGACACAACTGGTAAATGGTCTGCACTTATATAGCGCTTTATACACTGTTTCTTATTCACCCATTCACACACACACACACACACACACACACAATCACACACCAATGGTAGCAGAGCTGCCATGCAAGGCGCTAAATTGCCATCGGAAGCAACTTGGGGTTCAATGTCTTGCCCAAGGACACTTTGATATATGGAGTCACGTGGGCCGAGAATCGAACCGTCAACCCTACGATTAGTGGACAACCCGCTCTACCAGCTGAACCACAGCCGCCTGTAGTCAAACTGGGAGCCAAAGTTTGGAGAGACCACTCCGAGTGTGTTTACAAAGAAATGTAGAGGATGTTTTGTAAATAAAGTTACATTTCCCTAAAAATGTTCATTTCCCTTATGTATGGAGACTTTTGGGACACCCTGTATTTTGACTTTTGCTCTACTTAAAAAAGTACTGCGGTCAGTCAAGCCAATAGAGGGCCTCAGACACATCAAGCTGCTGTCATGTTGTCCACCAAATATACACTCAATGGGGTGTGTACAGGTCCCCTTTGACTTCTGATGGTACGCTTACAAGCACTGGCAAATTTGATTGGGACCTTCTGAGCCGTTAAAGGAATGGCACATGTTCTGATGAAGAGAGAAAGAGCCTGTCCCTTATCTCATGTGCCACCATTTCCTTCCTGCACTCCACAGCTAGACAAAGCAAACCTAGACTCAACCAGTAGACCAGTAAAGACTTCTCAGTTAAGTTTTAGAGAATTTCAGAACTCAAATGCACAAGGGAGGTAGTGTAGAGCGTATGATGAGTCGAGGTGGCTTCAGTCAGTGTGTGGAGTGCAGACTGTATGACGGGTGGAGGGCTCTGTGGGCACTGCTCTTCCAGAAGGCCCAACAGAGGTCTGGTATGGATGGTATGGATTTGAGATCCCACATAGCTATCAGAAAGGTATAATACTAAACTCTACAAGCATGACTATAATAAGTAATATATTATATATATTATATATAATATAATAAGTCTCGATTCTGAATTAATTTCTCAACACTCAAAAGCATAACACTCCTACTTCCTAAAGTGTACTGGAAATATCCTTTGTCACTAGCTTATAATGAGCTAGCTGGCTGGCCGAGAGCCAACTGGAATGACAATGCATGATGAGGGTGGAGTTATGCTGATGAGCGAGGAGAGATATAAAACATGGCTGTGGGAGGAGCCGATTTTGGTTGGAGAAGATAGCCTTTTTTTTTTTTTTTTTTGGCGTGTCCTGCATGTTGGGGCTCCCTCTGGTGGGGTGGAGGAGCAGTTCCCACAGGCCTGAGCCCCAAAGCCCTGCCTCTGAGAGTAACTGTTCCCCCTGCACGCACAGAATCCTTCACCTCCACGTTGCGCACGGAGGGGTCGGGTGCTGATTCGGGCCAGTCGGGCAGCTCCTGGTAGCCGCCCGCTTTGGTATTCAGCAGGTGAGACAGCGAGCCAAGTTGGAAATGGTCTCTGTCTGTTGGGCAGGAAAACACACCACAGACACGAAAAGTCAGACCTCGACTCTAAATCACAGACTACAGAAGTCAAGGAGAATAATATAATAATACAACCTGCATGCGCACACTTTTGTTTTCAATTTCATTAGGCATTGCAAAGCAACAGTTTTAACAATATAATCAAGTATAGCTTAACTTTAAACAAAAAAAACTTGCCAAGAGTTGTTAGTTTACCTTTAAATGGAGACTCCAGTACAGGTGCAGGTTTAAGGGCCAGGAAAAGCTTCTTGGCGTATTTACTCAAGGCTCCACTTTTATCCGTGGGGACGATGAGCTGACGGATGAACCGTGCGCGGTCTCTGATGTCATAGTTCTGGTCATACTTCGCCAGGTTGAGTACATACTGCGTAAGGAGCTTGGTCTAAATATGAAGAGGAAAAAAAGACAGAGTGAGACAGCATAGAAAGTGTGTGTGTGTGTGTGTGTGTGTGTGTGTGTGTGTGTCTAACACTGTCTTAGTCTCGCCTGATAAAACAATGACACATATTGTGTTTCAGAATATTTTGTCTCTGTCCAAGAATAATCTCCCTGAGGATTTTACAGTACAAGCCCTCAGGAACAACTAGGCGTACTCCATAGTTTAATGACCAACGTGTTACATAGGCATTGCCTCGGAAAATCCCTCTTCCTCAAATGGAGAGAGCACATGCCATCTTGGTGATGGTACACATTCTAGCCATACAACTGTCTGGAGGTCTAAGCGGGTGGTTCTCAAAGTGGGGTCAATGAAGCATAACCAGGGGTCCATGATTATTTAAAAAAAATGTTACAGTGGTGGAAATCACAACCCACTTTATGAAAAGTATATTTAGGGGTCTGAGCACCAAAGTCGACTCAGACCTGTGTTATATCAGTGGGAATTTCAGAGAAAACTCAAAAAAATACAAAAATGATGTGAAGAATCTATATAGCGATCATGAAATAAATTCACGCTGAGGGGTTTCATGGAATTTATTTTTAACAGTTAAAGGGGTCCCAAGCAACAAAAAGTTTGAGAACCCCTGTTCTAAGTTACTCTGAAGATGACTACATTTCAGCACCTTGGACAGCACCAAAGCACCGGTCATGAAAGCTCCTCCAGCATCAGATCACACACTGACTACGTTTACATGGACCGCAGTAATCTAATCACTGACCTTATTCTGAATAAGACAATGTTCTGATTAAGGTGTTTATATGAGTTGCTTTTAGAATACTCCTTTCATGTCCCCATTTTATGTTATAGAACATAGAGCGATTAACGGCACACGTCATTACGTCCCCACGTCACGCCGTTCCCTACAGAATTTCCAGTATCGACATACAGCTCGTCTTCGTTATGGAACCGTATACAGTTTTGGGTGTTTCAGTTTTAATTTTACGAACGCTTCAAGTGCAGTTAATTATTTGTCGTGCCGTACGTGCAAACAGACGACTGCTTAAAGCCGTGGGCTGCGTCCCAAACCGCATACTTACCTACTATATAGGTAGTAGGTACACACTTACCTACTATATAGCCGAAATACATGTATTTCTCCTAGTATATAGCAGATAAGTATGCGGTTTGGGACGCAGCCGTGCTCTCTTGTTTGCCGTCAAACGGTTGAGCGCTGCCGTGTGTGTACGTGTCCTGTCGCACAATGCGGTGAAAACTCACACGACGTTAATAGTGTGATTAAGGTGTGTACATGTCTGTAGCGGACTTCAATAATGCGACTAAAACAGGAATACTCCACATGTCTTAATCCCATTTGTGTTTACTTCGAGTATGACTTTAGTCGGATTAAGGTCGTCAATAATCGCTGTTTACATGCTAGTTTCTTAATCAGAGGATCGTCTTAATCGGGTTAATATCCGATTATTGCTGTCCGTGTAAACGTACTGAGTGAGAGAAACACACACACACAGCTAATATAGAGCCACACTTTAGTCTGGATCAATTCAGACGCTCTCACCTGTTTGGAGTTGGTAAGGTAGAGCTTGGCAGCCAGATTGATGATTTGCAACTTGACAATGTCCTCCTCGTTGGTGAAGCTTTTGGCCATCTTCCTCAGGACGTCAGGAGCGATTTTAGGTACGTGCTCACAGTACTCACCAATCAGCCACAGGATGCTCGCTCTCGCCATCGGGACCTTCATTAGGAAAAAGAAGGGGTTATGTAATGTAGTTTATGGTGTATCTATCTTCTGCACTGTTGGAACTAAAATACACGGTGACTAATATATTTCAACAATTATGAAGGTAACAGTGTTGTTAAAGCTTATTCTGATGGTAATTAAACGGCATTTCTAAAACAGATCAGGAGGAATCCACCTGTATGTTGTCTGTGAGCTTGGCCATATGTTTGATGATGTCGCTGTGCTGCTCAGGTTGCATCTGCAGGAGCTTCTTAATCACCACCACCGACTCGGCTACTACCAGCTCTGCAGCAGTCACACACACAAAAAAGAAAACATCTATCCCAGTGCACACAAGCACCTCTGTAGTTCTATCCACCTGTTTTCATCTAAATTTGCATTTGCATATAATAACTATTGACAGGAAATGGCAGAAAAGATACGGTTTATGGATTTTTTTGAGTAAATGAGTAAAAGTAGCAAGGGTGTGTTTGCATTATCTTTAGCCAAACGTTTGTATGGTTTACTTATAATTGAATAAGACATGCAATATTTCACTCACCATCCCTGTTTGAGAGGAGCTGGACGAGACCATTGAGGCAGGTGTCTCTCACCTCCCCGATGTTGGTGGCACAGCGGCCAATGGCCTGGATAGTGGCTGCCACAAAATCCTTATCCATACTTTTGATGTAGGTCTACACAAAAACATTGTCATATACAGTGCCCTCCATTAATATTGGCACCCTCGGGAACTATGAGCAAAGAAGACTGTGAAAATTTGTCTTTACTGTTTAACCTTTTGATCTTTTGTTAAAAAAAAAATTCACAAAAATACTCTGCTCTCATGGATATCAAACAATACTACATCATTAGTACATCTGGGTGACTAGGAACAGGAAATTGTTCAACCGTGACTTCCTATTTCACAAATTCCCTTAGCCATTCATAACAATGGGTAAGACCAAGGAATATAGCTGTGATGTGTGGCAAAAGGTTGTTGAGCTTCACACAATGGGAAGAGGCTATAAGAAAATCGGGGCAATAATTAAGAAGTTCCAGTCAACTGGAAATGTTATGAATCAACCTGGAGCCAGACATGTGTCTATATTGTCTCAACTTCATCTCCAATCTCATCGGGCATTATAGGAGAAGACTCAGAGCTGATATCTTGGCAAAGGGAGGTAGCTCAAAGGACTAAAAGGGTGCCAATAATTGTTGCACACCTATACTTTTTTTCTGGATAAACCTGTGTTTTGTTTGCAATTGTTTGAGATCCATGAGAGCAGTAAAAGTTCTTACCTGGAACTCTCTCAAAATGGTAGATATGTTGGTTTCATTTGCCAGATTGGTTAACACTTCAAGCTGCAAATTTCATGGAGTGGACATGGAATAAAATCAAATTCAATTAATATTAAGATGCTTAAAAGCTGCAAAATGTCTTGGTGCAATTCATTTCCGAATATTTATAATCACCTTAAGTATTTTGATCTGCGTGGGGTCAGTAGAGCGGATATAGAAGCTCTTCAGGTATGGCTCGAACATCCCCTACAGGAGTAAAATGAGATTTATTTTGGGTTAAGACTCAAAAGCAAGGCAGTTGCATCAATTAAAGCAGGCCAAGACCTCATAATGTGTTGGATTTTTTTTTGTCGTCAGGCAGTCGGGGATTTAAAAAAAATGCATTTCTAATAATAATTAAAAAAACAACAACCCACTGCTGTCCTTGATGGTAGTTAATATAAACGACTCACCCTCCTTTTGATGGTCATGGTTGCAACATTTTGAAGAACAACATACTGGACTTCACTGCAGAGAAAAAAAAAAAAAACGAACACCATAAAACTACATTATCACATAATAATTGATACAATATAGCAAGCCACCACTTAAAAAAAAAAATTCCAATTCACACTCATGCACTGATCAATTCCAACACCAAGCAAAGCAACCTACAGTACGTGTCAGACACCCTTACCTGAGTGAGCTGCATGAATTTACATGAACTATTTTCAATCCAAGTGAAAAATCAGACTACTCTGGACTCAAGGGCGTCACGGTTTAATGATAGCATTCCTTTTTGACACTGACTGATAAGTTCATCACTGTGGACAGAGTCCTTAATAGTCACACAGACGGTTTATGGGCACGCTATTAACTGAATCAGCCAAGGGCAAAATGTTGTGCTTCTTTCACTGACCTGTGGCTCCTCATCAGCCTCACCAGTGCCTTAGCGATTACGCCTACCTCCGCTTTAGGAGCTAGATGGAAATAGAGCTGAGCGACTGCCATCACCACCTGGAGAGAGAGTGAGAGAGATGGTAGAGTGGTGTATATTTGCATATCCTTGAGCGTAATGCGATGTCACAAGACAAATTTATATTTCAGCAACGTTGCAAGAGCAAGAGTGTGCTCACACAGGTTTGTTGACGGTGGAGTGGCTGGCTGCTTTATGTCCCAGGGAGCCCTCATGTCTGTGTTACCCTCTGCCTCTCTCTTTTAGTCATGCTGTCATGGCTAGTCTTGCTGGACTCCCTGCTTGCATTCAGTACACTGTCCTTAACCATTACGGGACAATAAGCATACCTAATAATCTCTCTCTCTGTCGAATTATACATGTTACTCCTGAGATACCAGTGATCCTGACCCCTTCTGCTCTACAGACCTGCCTGATCCATCCTGATGTCCTACTTCAGGCTGGAGTTCTCATCAAGTGGAAGTCACATGATGCTGCTGAGGATGGTCCTACACGGTGCAGCCTAACGATCATTGAGATTGCTGAGGATGGTGCCACTTAAAAACCATAAAGATGGCTTTGGACCTCAATTCATATGAACGGTTATGCTACGATGGCTAAAACTGCAATTACTATTATAGCCTCAGCACTGCAATTACCATAAACAGTTTTGCACTCAAGCCTCCATCAGTGAACAGTGGAGAATTAAAAAAAAACAGACCTCATGTAAAAACTGTAATGAAATTTTCCCGGTTACACAACCGCACTATTTGAGCATGTAGTATTAGCACATTTATAGAAGGGGTGTATTTATTTATAATCGCACTATTCCGTGTCACCCGGATAAAGATGGGTTCCCTTTTGAGTCTGGTTCCTCTCAAGGTTTCCTCCTCATATCGTCTCGGGGAGTTTTTCCTCGCCGCAGTCGCCGCTGGCTCGCTCATTAGGGATAAATTCATACATTTAAAATTTATATTCGGAAGTTATATATTTCTGTAAAGCTGCTTTGGGACAACGTTAAAAGAGCGATTCAAATACAACTGAATTGAATTGAAAAGTGCGGTTATACTGAATACCGGCACAGCCGCAGTTAATCACAGCCGTGCCCATTTTCAGTATAACCGGACGACTGCGAGTGCGATATTGCTTTATTTACACATCAGTTTTAGAAACAAGAAATCAATAAAGAGTAAGTGACATTTCGGACACAATATAGCCAAATGTTCTGTTTATTTCGCTAGCGGAAATAGATCCCGAAGAAGCTACACTCACTTTACCGCACGTCGCCTAGCTGAATAGCTAGCTCACGCTAATTTGTACATTCACGTTAAAGGTTCCTCAGGTAAAACTGGCTTCTCTTCTTCCTTTTCATTTTCATCTGACAAGCTTTCATAATTTAAATTTATAAAAAAAAAAGTTATATTCCTGAAAAGTATCATTTGTCATGTTCGCTGATGATGTCGCTAACTCTACTGTAGTAACTGTTTCCAACTAGGAAGTGGAATTTTACGTGGCGATAACGTGCCATTATACTAAACATAGGTACTCTTGAAACGCTGCTCAACCAATCAAATGAGGGGGCCGGAACTAAGTGCCTTAATACGCTTCACTTCCTACAATACATCTTCAAGAAGCTCCTCCCACTCATTCTGCCTCGTAGCTATGTTAGCTAGCTAGCTATGTTATGGGAAATCTGGGTTTAGCTCAGCACCACGTATTGCGTTAGCAAAAGTTAGTTAGTCAGCTGATATCGTCGAGCAATTTATTATCAATACTTATACTGGTAGGAGATATGAGATAAATGAGATATGTGTATGAGATAAAGTTTTCCGCTAGTTTAAATTCAGGCGCAAACATGATGACCACAACAGAAAAATCATGTGGGTTTTTTTTTCCCTGAAACGCTTGGATAGAAGTGTAAAAATGTGTTTAGACATGACTATTGAACTAACAGCTGCGTTGCGGCTCTGTAGCAGAGGTTTGGTGTTTCGGAGCAACAGCCTGTGATCAGGGTCCATAACATATGGCTTCCTCTTGGCAAGTGTGGTTGCCTCGGCCTTCTTATCTTCATCATCCTCATCATCGTCAGAACCATAAAATGCCTTCTCTCCACTCTCCTCCAGCAGGGACTCCTATAGATACAACATATCACAAGCTCAGACTCAGACACATACACATGCTTTTTTTATTTATTTTTATTATTATATTATTTTTTATTATAGACGAACGAGGTGTTACGGTACTTACGTTAATGTTGGGGTTGAGGAACTGCGTCCTGGCGTAGCGGGTGAGCATGTTGATGATAACTACCTGACCCCATTCCTCCACGTCAATCAGCAGGTTGCAGAGTTTACGATAATTCTTATGGATCAGATCGATCCGCTCTGGACAGACCTCCTCGAACGCCATCACCACACTGCCTGCGACCAGCTAAACCCGTAACACACAATACAGTATAAATGTATCGACAAATACATGATGACGGAAGCACGTGTTATTAACAACGAGGCCAATTTTGGCAAGAGTACTAGTAGGTCTTACAGTTGTTTTATCAGCAAGCAGCTTTTCAATGACTTCAATTAGCTGGTCTTTCTGCTCAGGGTCCAGGCTGTGAATACAGAAAGAGAGAGAGAGAGAGAGAGCGAGAGAGAGACTATACAACTACATAACAGCAGTGTCTGATTTCACTAGAGGTTTTAAAGCCCTTTTTTTTGGGACTTTTGACAGCAGGAAATGGTGGTATATTCAAAGTTACCAAAGGTTGCCAGTTGTATAGTATTTACGCTCAAACTAGTCGCCAATATGACTTATGGTAGTCCGATTGGGGCTAGAGGCACTATTGTTCTATTGCTGACTAGTTATGCTTACCATGTCACACCATGTGCGACACGCTGAGGACGGATAATAATAATTCAGAATAATCTGGTTCCTTGGTAAGTATGTTTCTATTATCAGAAATAACAACAGGCGTTTTTATTTACCAATGTGCATATTTAAGTTAACATTTAAGTCAAATTTCAGCAAAACACTGACTACGTGAACATGCGCATCAATATTCCGATATTATTGGAATTCGGCGATATTCTGATTAGTACCGAGTCATGTAAACGCTGCAATCCGATTGCCCTGATTCAGATTAAGACAATATTCTGATTTCCCACCCCCTGGAATATTCCTGTTTTAATCGGTATATATGCGCGTGCTCAGTTCGCAATGCCCAGCATCTTGAATCTCCCGGGAAATAACAGCGGGGAAAGGAAAAAGCACACGTGTAAATTCGGCATACTTATAATAACCGTGTATACAGGAATATTCCGATGGCTGTACGCATATAAACATCGTATTGGGAATACGGCTGCAACCCGAAGACAGCTCTTAAACGGAATTTGATGCGTACGTAAACGCAGTCAATGATTTTTATGGTACAAACGATGTCACAATGGTATTTTCATTTTTGTCCGTTTTGTCAGCTCAAAAGTATTTTAAATCTGCGAAGGTGCCAATTTTGCTTCCTGTCATTACAGCTGATGACGTTTAAAAACCCTTCATCATCAAGCCATCATTTTTAAATCATTTTTGCTGCGTCCAAAATTGGCTGGTTAACCAAATGGCCATTAAACAAAGCAACAATGTCCAAATCCAAGCACTTCTTTCATGTTGGACGTAATAATGGTGTCGTGAATGTTATGTGGCATGAAGCGAACGCTGTTGCTTTTACTGTCATCACTGCAACCATTCCAGTTGTCTCCCAATAGATGCTGGAAAAGAAAAACGCCGTTAGAGTTGCGGTGGTAGGACGTCATACCTGTAGAGTTTGGGGATGGCGTGAGCGGCTGTCTTGCGGACGTATGGAGACATATCCGAAGCAGCCTCTTTGATCGCCAGCATCATAATGGGCACGATGATGGTGACTCGGATACTGGACAGAACACGCAAGGCGCTCGCACGAATAAGTTGATTAGGATCCTGCAGGTTTCGGGGGGAAAAAAACCAGGAAAGCATTGTCTGAAAAGTGAAGCCAGAGCCAGAGCCCGATACATGGATGGGTCATATATGCTGCGTTGTGACAGTGAGGAGGGAGAAATGCATTTTCCTCATCAAGTCACTAGGTGGCGTTTCCACTTAATGAACTCATGACTCAGAGAGCTTTGCTGAGTCATGTCCAATCATGCGGCTGTCAGGTCACACGATCTCATGCCTCATGGCATTAAAGTGCACCTATTATGGTTTTGCAGATGTTCCCGTTCATGTAGCGTGTTACAGAGCTGCTTGTGAATGTAAAAACGTCTGCAAAGTTTCAAAAAATCAAAGCGCACGACAAACTTTGACTCCTAAAAGAAGGAATCGATTCTGAACAGCTGAAACGAGTCGTCAGTGATTCCAGACTTTACTTCCTGTACTAACCTACGTAGGTTTGTAACAAAAAGCCCCGCCTCTGGTCTTCATTAGCTGCTCGCTGACAAGCGGTAGACCAATCACAACAGACTGGGACATCTGACCGATCAGAGCAGAGTATGCTCTCTGAACGGAGGAGTTTAGAACGAATCCTTTAGAACGGATCATTGAACGAGTCGTTTGTGACACTGGGGGGAAAAAAGGTAATGCTGCAGTTTAAATTATGAGCACGTTAAAGAGTTTTTTGACCTCGGATGCAGGTAAAACTACTGTATGAGACCTTTAAAACAAAATTAGGCACCATAACAGGTGCGCTTTAATAGAGAGCGGGACTTCCATATTAATCTTTGGAATTAATACTTGGTCTTCTTTGGCATCCAAGATTTATTTTGTAATGAAATTCTAAGTTGTTTTTAGATTTTTAGTCTTTCATCATCATTGCGATCTTTGCTTAACGTTTACCCGCAGTGCCGTTTGACTAACCCATTTATACTACCCATTGTGCCAGTGGGGATTTGCTTCATCTCAACATAAAGAGAGCGAAGCAGCAGCGCTTTAGTGCTTTAGTCTGTCCAGCTCTCTCACCTCTAACAGATAAGACCCCTAAGTGTCAACTTTTATGCTAATACCAGCATCAATGCCATTACTTTCTTCATCTCCCAGTCGAGCTGAGTCTCTGCCGTAACCTAGCAAGACCGCGTTGTGTACCAGCACCGCATTTGGTTTTTTAAGCACTAACAGCAAAACCTTTACTGTATGTCTGAAGCATTTCGATTTTATTTTCTCCGATTAATGGCCTTTTTTTTAACTGCCCTAGCAATGTCCTTCTGTCACGGCAATGCAGCACACAACCACTAACGAATACAAAAATGCAGCATCAACTAACAAACCAGCACCAGAATCATTAAGCGCATCATATATATTTCATTATAAACATATTTAATGTTTTGTGCTGTTCTGCCTCAGCACAGTGACGCAGTCTTGATGCGCCAGACTCACGCTGATCGGGGTGTGATGGAGTTTAAAATGCTACGTGTAAGTGCAAACCTTGAGTCCTCGCTGGAAGGTAGAGATGGAGAGTAGAGCCAAATCCTGCTGTTCCTCAGCATAGCGCACTAGGTACACGTACACCAGCTTCTTTACCTAGAACAGGCGTATATACACATAGCTTTAGAAACTGCAGGACACAAATTGCGCTTTACGCTTCCCAGTGCGATGAGTGCTGCTTTCACTTCCTAATTTAGTCTTAGCCGATTCCCGACCACAAGTCAGCTATCCTACATCGTACGACAGCTCCCGACCGGGAGGGTGAAGGCTAGCACGTGCTTCAGTCAGCCAGCAGCATCCTTTCGAACTGCTGCTCATGCTGCGTCACGGGGAGGTGTAACAAACACAGAGGAGAGCGCGATCCGCTCATAGATGCCAATGATTGGCTAGTGTCGCTGTGATAGACATGTAGAGAGAGTATGCCACCCCTCCCACCCTGAGAGCACGGCCAGTTTTGCTCTCTTGGGACTCCTGGCCACGGATTTATGTGGCATCGTTGGGATTCGGACTTGTCTTGAAAG
This sequence comes from Ictalurus furcatus, assembly GCF_023375685.1. Taxonomy (NCBI): domain Eukaryota; kingdom Metazoa; phylum Chordata; class Actinopteri; order Siluriformes; family Ictaluridae; genus Ictalurus; species Ictalurus furcatus. Next base: position 5,790,110 of record NC_071268.1, on the reverse strand, counting down.
GCGAATGTTTTTCTGTTGCACCCATGTGCTTTTAGTCCTGTCTCTGACACTATCCTGCCATTCGTGTTGTACATGATTGTGTCCACCTGTTCACCCTTGGATTAGCTTGTCTATTTATACCCTGTTTTTTCCTAGTGCCTTTTCTTCTAGTTCTGCGTTCTCTGGTTTCGACTTTCTGGCTTGGTATTCCGATCGTCTCCCTGTTTATTGCCAAATAAACACCCATTCGGTTTTCACACTTCACTCGCCAGATTTTGGGGAGAATAAGTCGACTAATTTGGTTTTTAATCACTTCCTGTGATCCGGCACTACAGCTGCAGCAGTCACAAAAGGTTATTAAAACCTCATGCTTCGTATGAATTTGTGATGGAAAAAACATCTTCGTGCTACGTTCCCACTTCATAACGTGACGGACTGTGACTGTCTCGAGCCGGTTTTCTCTCACCTTGGCCGTGTTGCAGTACGAGCGTTTCAAACTCACCTCGATGTTCTTGCAGGCCACATTTTTCACCACAGCAGGAAAGAGATCGGATGCGTTTTTCCCTCTGGCGATCATCTACGGCAAGAAAAACAACCCAGCTGAATGTCTACGATCGAACACTATCGTCGCGATAAAAAAAAAAAAACATGTCGCAATACTGCCGACGACAAAGCTGTTTCGTGAGCAAACGTCAGCATTTGCACTACTATGTAATGTTTATGCAAACAGGATCTGGGGATATATGATGTACTGTACACATGCTGTATGGCATTGCAGGCAGATTTACACACACACACACGTATACTACATCTCACAGCAGAGTCATGAAAAGACTCTGACAGTATTATGAGATGGAAGCTGGAGGAGCGGGGTGGAAATAAATGCTAATATCTTTGTTTATGGTCATCAGCGAGACAGTGAGAGAGAGAGAGAGAGAGAGAGAGAGAGAGAGAGAGAGAGAGAGAGAGTAGAGTAGCTCTATAATAATGCCACTGCTGGTGATGGATGGTGAATCTGATGCCTATTTAAGCGCAACTTTCTGAAGTATACCTCCTCCACAGACTCTTACATCATGGCACCCATAAAAACACAGTTTCTATTAACAGTTCTCCTCTACTGCAGGGTTTCTCAAGGCCTTAACCAGAAAGTATTTTTCTCCAGATTTCATGTGAGGTTGTGGATCCGTGGTGGTGAACTTCGACCCGTCACTAACATCACAGCTGCCTCCTCTCTGCTCGGATAATAGAAAGCATGTCAAGCAAGCTGTTTCTCTTCCCCTCGTCTTTGCTTCAAGTGATAAATATTTTAGGCCTTAGCTTCTCCGCTGCAACCCTGAGAATCTGACACCAGGAATGAATATTTAACACCGGGTTGTACTACACCCCCAAACACACACACACACACACACACACACACCCTCGCTGTCCTACTTAATATCACCACATCGTACAGGCGTCTCTACACTACAGTAACAACGGCTCAGGGCCTAAACTTTTATATCTTTTATAAACGCACCACAGAGTAGAGAAATAATCCATTCTAGCTCAAACCTCGACTGTTCTGGGTACGAGTTCGGACGTGGTGATTATGACGAGGTGTGTGTTCCAGTGGTCTGAAAAAAATTGGTCTGAATCAGTTGAGAAAAATTTTTATTTAAAAAAAAAAAAAGAAAGGTTGTTTTTTTTTGTATCATCAACAACAGGAAGTTTATTTCACGGAAAGAAAATGAAGAATTGAACAGTTAACATGACTTCTACCACTTTCTTACTGACGTGCGCACAAATTGACACGTTGGCGGTTCGTAGTATTCCCGAGTTGTAATTTCGACACCGTAGAGGCGTTCAAGTGCGCTCGACCCGTTATCACGATATCTCCGACAGGACTTAAAGGCAGAATAAAGTGCCATAATTCAGTCTTCTTACACCGTTGCATTTATAAATACACCCTTTCGCTAAAAAGATTTGAACAGACTAAAACGAGCTCTGGACTTGCCTGGTCTCAGTGAGCTGTGTGTCTTGTGTCAATGTGCTAGCTGAGGTTTAATGGGTTTAGTCTCCTATAGAACATCCAGTGGGCTTGATTAAGCGACTCTGTATGGAGCTACTGACTGGAGGCTCGTTTGGCTCACTGTTTGAACAACAAAGCCATAAAGCACATGCTGACAACACTGCCTCAGTGAGCATAATGTCCCTGCCTAGTGCATTACATAATAAACAGAGGCCAAGGTTTCTGTGTGTAAGATTTTCTCTAGAACGACTCAGAGTACAGAAAAGGACCTGTTGTACAATGAAAATCAGGTCAATATGAATATCTTATTAGGCTAAATTACCGGATAAAGAGCCTGCAGATGTATCTGGAGCACAGAAACAATAAGGCAAGTCTGCGAACGCTTGACACGAAGAATTCTCCCTGATTACAACAGAGATCTGGCTAATAATAATAATAATAATAATAATAATGCCAGAGCACATATAATCGCTCAGAGCAGGCAATCTTCTCTTGAGGCTGAATTCATCACATGACATGCGCAAGCAATGTGCAGCAATAATGTAAAAGGACCATGGGGATTAAATCTGAGTGCTCCTCAGGAGAGTCATTTAGCTGATAAATAAGCTGACAATGAACTGAATCGCAGCAGTAATGAATTATAGTCTATCCCACAGCCAAAAAGCAATACAACTGACACTAAAGTCAAAAAAGAAAGATGTATGCTTTCACGTTCGGTGATGCACCTTCAGACTGAGCGGACTGCAAGGCTCCAGCAAATAGTAATACTCACTGCAACAATCCTTTTCATAGCCTCCAGCTTTAGAGAGTCCTTGTTGCTGTCCAACATCTCCTTCAAATCATCGTGCCTGAAGAAAAAAAAAAGCAAAAACACCATTAATGTATATATCGTCAGAGGTCGACCGATTGATGGGATCTGGTTCTGGATAAACGATTGCTGGAACTAACGGTTATCAGAAAAAATCCACACCCATAGTTATTCCAGGTTGTGTCCCTGCGAGAAGGGTCCGCTGTCATTATACAGTACGAGTGGGACTAGATTATTTCTCTAGAGGAGAAATAAAAACTATCGCTGACAAATTTTGTTCTGTTATTTGAAATGTTTTTTAATAAAAAAATTTTATTGGTTATTTGGAGAGTTGCTTTTTGGTTCAGTCTGGATGTATATCATTTATTTACTTTAATATTTATTATAGTTAATATATACACAGTGGGGGTAATAAGTATCGAACGCGTCAACATTTTTTCTGTAAATATATTTCCAATGAGGTTATTCACATGAAATTTTCACCAGACATCAGGATTCACTCAAGAAATCCGGAAATATCAAGAATTCACAACATTAAAGTCCATCAATAAACTTATGTGCAATAAAGTGGAATGACATTGGGAAAAAAGATCAAACAAAAAATAAAGCAGTTCTCCAATGCAAGGTAGGGCACGGAACCAGCTGAAATCCGTAAGTAATTATACCCCCTATCTGTGCAAATTAATATCAGCTGGGTTAGTAAATTGATGGTCTATAAAAAGGCGTTTCGTTACCTTGGTGTCACACAAGAAACATCTCATGATGGGTAAAAGCAAAGAGCTCTCCCAAGACCTTCACAACCTTATTGTTGCAAAGCATATTGATGGAATCAGATACAGACGTATTTCAAAACTTCTGAATCCTCCAGTAAGCACCATTGGGGCCGTTATCCACAAGTGGAAACAACATCACTCCGTCATCAACCGGCCACGCAGAGGAGCTCCTCACAAGATTTCTGACCAGGGAGTCAGAAGAGTAGCCCAAGAGCCAAGGACCACTCGGAAAGAGCTCCAGAAACACTCAGCAGGTGCCATCGTCACAGAGAAAACAATAGGCAATGTACTCCACTGCTCACGCTCACCCCGCAAGACTCCATTACTGAAGAAAAAGCATGTCCAAGCTCGTTTAAAGTTTGCTACAACTCATTTGGACAAGCCTGTGAAATACTGGGAGAGTGTAGTCCGATCAGACGAGAGCGAAATTGAACTTTTTGTCTGTCATACTACACGCCATGTTTGGAGAAGAAACGGCACTGCACATCACCCTAAAAACACTACACCAACAGTGAAGTTTGGAGGTGAAGCATCATGGTGTGGGGCTGTTTTTCATCACATGCTACTGGCAGACTTCATATAATTGAAGGAACGATGAATGGAGGCCTTTACCGGGAGATTCTTGAGAAGAATCTGCTGCCATCCACCAGGATGATGAAGATGAGACGTGGGTCGAAGACAACGATCCAATCATACAGCAAAGGAAACTCTCAATTGGTTTCAGAGAAAAAAATCGAGGTGTTATAATGGCCCAGTCAATCACCTGACTCGAATCCAATTGAACAAGATTTAAAGACAATATGTTTAGAAGAACGGACCAAAATCAAAATCTTGAGTTAATACTGATGCTTGGTGAAAATTTCATGTGAATAACCTCACTGGAAATATATTTACTGAAAAAAATATTGACACGTGTTGAATATTCCCCCGACTATATATATATATATATATATTCATATTTATATATTTATTTCATTTAAAAACGTACAGTACATTTACATTCGGTACTTTTTATTTCTGTAATAAAGTTCAGCAATATTTCACTTTGAATGTCATGTTTTCGTTCGGTATCGGTTTTTAAAACTATCGGTTATCGGCACGTACCGCCCAACTTGGCTATCTGTATCGGTGAAATCTACTACGGTCGACCTCTATGTATCATATCCACCCATTTCACCAAATCCTCTGTCCTAATTGTGGGGAAACCAGTTGCTTTTAGTGATGACTATAAGAGAACACAGTGTAACTGAATATATTAACACAACCAGTGCTTTCACATTCACTGAACAAGCCTGAATATGCAACAGAAGGTGTTTTAAAGAGCCTGAACAGACCAGTCTGTGATTTAATGATTATTTCAAAGCCCCAAAACAGAAAAACAGTCATACACGACACTTTCTATGATGTATTATGAGTGTGTGTAAAAGTAGGTTTTTGGATGATGATGATGATGACACTCAGTAAGGAAGTCGTTCAGAAGTGGGGTGTAAAAAGGCGGAAGCCGCTCTTTGCTGCAGTGATTAGTTCAGTCTCAGAGGGTGAATAGAGAAATAAACGTGATTGATTTGGAGTGCACCGAAGCGTGACACCTCAGACTGTAATGAAGGATACAGAACCTCTTATGACAAACAGACGTGGATAGATACTCATGAGAGCAACCGAGGAGATGGAAAGAGCTGTCAATAAAAAGGAAAATAAGAATACTCTTCAATCATGAAAACTCGACACCGTTCAAGTGACCCGTTCGAGGTCACGTTCATGCACGCAAGTGAGACAAAAATGGACTTTTGTTATATGGTTTCCTCATTCAGAAAAGTTTGTGCGGTGGGATTCTGCGAGCGACCAATCATTCGTTCTGTGCTAGTGTACAAAGTAAACATTCACAAAACACTTTTTAAAGATATAGACGGGTGACCGATTAAAGGGAAAAACTGGCGGCTCTGTTTTGCTGTGAAGCGTCATCGCCGATCAGTGAAGTTACCGATTTGATCATCTTTATCCTGTAATGAAACGGTTCTATCATGACAGGCTTGGTCTCTTCCAGGATGACTCCGCCCCCACCCACAGGACACGAGCGCTCACCGAATGGCTTGATGAGGATGAAAATCAGGTCAATTATTTGCTGTGATGGTCACAGCGAGTGGATCTCAACCCAATTGAACACCTGTGCGAGATTCTGGACTGATGTGTGGATGGCATATCTATGGTGTTCGTGTCTCTAATGCAGTTCCAGAGGCAAAGCACACTGACACTGTCTCAGCACCTGGCAGAAACCGTTTCTTCCTTTAAATTTTTTATGTCCTTACAAAGAAAGGGACACAGAGAGAGAAAAGGAAGGAGGGAGGATAGAGAAAGAGAAGGACGGCCACCCGAAACAGAAAGAAAGATCATGAAAATCTGCCACACGTCATTAAATATTAAAATCACTGCCATGCAGTAGAACTGATGAAGCGTGCTGGCTGAGTGATGGATCTGGAAGATCCGGATTAGTAAAAACCTTCACGTGGTTCGTTCGTGTGCATGTATAAATGTTTATCTCTTGTCACCATGGATCCAAACCTTTTCCATTTTAGAATGTAAAATAAATCGAAAGCTCCATAAAAGGAGGACTGAAGTCACAATTTGGATTTTTCAGACAATTTCATTATACTTCGACTCGAATAGGAGAAAGCTCCCTAAGTGCATGTCTGCCACTAAACATAACAAAAACATAAAACATAAAAGCTAGCTGTCTATATTCACTTTTCGCAGCAATCAAGGCCACAGCATGTCAGAGCTACCTTGAGAATTTTGTCACGCCAAAGCTATGGCAACTCGACTGGACTATTCTAATAACTGCTTTCTGAGAAAAGTTTCTATAGCAACCGTATCCGAGTCAGTGCATTAGCAACAGGCAGGTGATGAATGGAGCCATTAACCCTCGACTTGACAAAGCTAAAAGACAAAGAAAAACAAATAACACTTTATAAGACAGAGAGCCTCTTTATAGGTAGGTTACCTGAGTACTAGGAAGTACTGCTGTCTACTATTTCCTGTTTTACCTATGTAGGCTGTTTGTTTATCTGGGATATAGGACATTTCAAAAGATACCAGTCAAGACATACAGTACAATATGATGTTGACTTTTTCAGCATAAGAATCTTGACTGCAGGGTCTTTCCATCACCAGTTTGTATTCACCAGCAGACAATCGGATGCAGCAGCTCTCCGTGGGCAGAAGCCAAAAGAGCGAAACTGACCGTGCTCTCAGGGTCTGAGGGATGGCGTTACTCTCTCCCCTGTCAATCACAGCGACTCTGGCCAAACGTGGGCATCTGTGAGCTCATGTATGAGGAAGAGGGCGGATAGCGCTTTCCTCTGCGTATGTTATGCTGCCCTGTGATGCAGCAGTTTGAAAACATGCCGCTGTCTCAGAGGAAGCACGTGTTTGCTTGGTTGGTAGCTGTCGTATGATAAAGGAGACTGGGCTGGTGGGTGGGAACTGGCCAAGAATGACATAAAATGGTAAATGACCTATTAGTGGCCTGTGATCAGGGTTGTGTTTCCTTGCTTGTGTTGCTCGACTTTGGTGCAGCTTTCGATACCATTGATCATACTATTCTCCTTGATAGACTAGAAAACATTGTTGCCGTTAAGGGAACGGTCCTCTCCTGGCTCAGGTCTTATTTGACTGATCGCTATCAGTTCGTAGATGTAAATGCCGACTTCTCTACGCATACTGAGGTAAGTTTGGTGTTCCACAAGGTTCTCTTTTAGGCCCACTGATTTTTACTTTATATATGCTACATCTGGGTCAAATTATTCATAAATATGGAATTAGCCTTCACTGTTATGCTGATGATACACAACTGTATGTTTCAGCGAAGCCAGACGACAGACACCAGCTTAATAAAGTTGAGGAATGTGTAAAGGACATTAGATACTGGATGCTTATTAACTTCCTTTCACTTAATTCTGACAAGACAGAAGTACTTGTATTAGGACCACGTGTAGCTAGAAGTAAGCGTTCTGATCTCACAGTAACTCTGGATGGACTTTCTGTTTCATCATGTACAGCAGTAAAAGACCTTGGAGTGATTACTGACCCCAGTCTTTCATTTGACGCTCATGTAGATAATATTACTAGGATAGCCTTCTTTCATCTCAGAAATATTGCTAAGATAAGGAATATAATGTCACTACATGATGCAGAAAAATTAGTTCATGCTTTCGTCAACTCTAGGCTGGATTACTGTAATGTCTTACTGTCTGGATGTTCCAGTAGGAGCATAAACAAGCTCCAGTTAGTCCAGAATGCAGCTGCAAGAGTCCTAACTAGAACCAGAAAATATGACCACATCACCCAGATCTTATCCACACTGCACTGACTCCCAAGTAAACTTTCACAGTGATTATAAAATACTTCTATTGCCCTATAAAGCACCGAACGGTCTTGCGCCACAGTACCTGAGCGAACTTTTGGTCTTTGATGATCTGCCACACCTACTTCGATCAAAAGGTGCAGGCTATTTGTTGGTACCTCGAATAGTGAAGGCTAGAGCAGGGGGAAGAGCTTTCTCTTATAAAGTCCCACAGTTATGGAAAAGCCTTCCAGATTAGTGTTCGGGACTCAGACACAGTCTCGGTGTTTAAGTCCAGGCGGAAAACGTATTTGTTTAGTCAAGCTTTTTGTGAATGGGTTTTTTTCTTAGATAAATCAGCAGATCTAGAGGGCTCATGGGCTTAGAGTGTTGTGGTGAACTGGGATGTTGGATGCTGCAACTAGCAACCGGGAGATGTTGTTCTTTCTGATGTGTTTAGCCTTCTCACACTTACCGGGTCCTGGGTTCCATCCTGAGCTACAGGTTTCTGAGTGGGTTTCCTCTGGTTTCCTCCTAAAAACACACGGGCCGGTGAACTGGCTATGCTCACATATTTGGGGATGAGGGTGTGAATGTGAACGTGTGTTCGTGGACTGGCATCCCATCCAGGGTGTATTTTTGCCTCAGTTTTCCTGGGATAGGCTCCGGATACACCACAACCCTGACCAGGATACGGCGCTTACAGAAGAGGACTGAATTCAGGAATAACATGAAACGAACTGCCAGTGCTCCGAGGGAGAGACACAAAACCAGTTGGTTTATTTCTTAATAGCTGTAATTTTCTATAGAGCATGTGTGAGGGCATCCATAGTTGGTGCACAGAGGGGATCCGGGATGACGCACACTCTGCCCAGATTTATCACTCTTATGAGATACAGATCAGAAAAGCTGCTCTGAACACAAGCCCCCGCTGAGACGAGCTGAGACGAGCTGTTAGGGCATGCAAAATACTCTACTGCAGGATTGACACCCGCTGCCCTACAGCATCACTGCTCGATCCTCACATACTGTATATTCTACAGACTGTCATAATGGAGGAAATGGCTTACACCGTTGTTTACACCGGCATCAGATTATTAGCTGAGGGATCTCCATGACTGATCATCACAACAGCCTGGGCCTCATTATACTTCGGTTCCTCCTCTGAGCAACTGCGCAGCATCACAGAAAAAGCTATGAAAATATTGTAAATATGACCTAGTTATTTTACTACAGTGCAGCGAAATTAAGAGAGAGAGAGAGAGAGAGAGAGAGAGAGAGAGATCCATAGAAATCAAATTTAACTCCTTTGTAATTTATATTACATGCCACATCTATTACATTGGTTACAATAAAGTACAAGAGTGAGGATTAGAATAATCCGATATCGACGCATGTTTGTCCCATTTTAGACTTGAGGTTTCACGCTGAGACATCACACTTTCCAGCCACGCCAGTCCATCAGTCGTCTAAAGCCTGAGCATTAATAGGTTCTAAACTGGTAGAAATAAGAGAATAAGCTAATTAACCACATTTCCCCCTGACACTGTCAGTCCGTTATTGTCGGCAAACGCCCGCGTTAACTCACGACACGCCTGGCTTCGCGACAGCTGTTGTTTCCACAGCAACGCAGAAAGCAATAAGGGGAAGAGAATAAATTCTTCTGCTTTTCACAGCTGTGAAGCGTTTAGGCAGGCAGATGATGAGGAGGGACCGGGCACAACATGCTCTCTCTGTCGCAATCTGTCTATCTCTGGCAATATATATAACACATTCCCCAGGTGGCAGGGAGAGCAGGTCCGAGGCTCGTCCTCACCCAGGACAAGAATCATAATAAACACATATCAATCAAACAGAACGTGTAGTCCTCCAAAGACCTTCATTAATACACAGATTATACCACAGCATGAGTATAGCTTCTCGAGTCTGCTCGGTCAGAAGGTGCCGGTTATTTTCGTATAACCGAGCAGCTCGTTCCAGCTGATCATATGAATGTGCTCGTTCTAATACGTTATTGTTTCTATAGTAACAGCTCATACACAGGATGGAAACGCGGCATAATCTGAGACTAATCAAAAATGGATTTAAAAAAAAAACCTGTTGTTTGTTTAACAAAGTAAAACATATAATCGTATAATAAATGTGGTGAAGGGTTTTTTGTTGTTGTTGTTGTTGTTGTTGTCAGGGGACATTTACTGAACTTTTATGGAAGGTGTCTCGGGTGTCAGCGTTTTGTAACAGTCACGGAGCTTTGCAAAGTTTCCCAGCACAGGAAAGTCTTCAGGACAGAGGGGTTATGCTTTATGGTTTCTGAGAGAGAGAGAGAGAGAGAGAGAGAGAGAATGGTTGTTCTGTAACGTGAGTGATAACAGGAACTGACTTGTCTCTCGGTTGTTCCACAACATTAAATCTAACTATAAAATCATTAAAAAGCACAACGTGCCGTTCGTTAATAAATGAAACGCCATAATCTTTGGCAAATTCCTGTGGTACAAGTGGAACAACGCACTCCAACACATTCCGCGTGGTTTTACGTAAATAATCCACATCGTGGATGTTTTCCTTTCCTTACAAAATATATATATATATATAAAAGATATAAATATAAAAACTGTGTAATGTCTCACACTGCTTTGGATTCGTGAGGAAAGAAAGTGTCTAATGTGGCTGAGATCTTTGTGTGAAAACGCAAGTTCTTGTTTGCAAGTAAGGTTTGTGTGTGTATGTGTGTGTGTGAGCGAGAGAGAGATTCTGCTCAGCTGGGGTCGTTGTTTCAGCCATGACTCCATGCTTCAGTGAACACGTCTGGCTGTGTGTGTAAGGTGTGTGTGTGTGTGTGTGTGTGTGTATGCGAGCCATGTCGTGACGAGGGAACTATTGAAAGCTTCGCTGTGAGGAGCCAGCAGTCATGAGCTGCTGCACTCCGTCAGCTTTACTCCACACACATGCAGACACACACACACACACACACACACACACACACAAACACACACAGACAATGATTTCTGACACAGAAAGAGATGCAAGTCCAAGACAAAGTGATGATCCGGATCCTCTTAATCCCAGATTATATCAGTGGTAAACAGAGGAGATCGCTGAAATGGAGTTTAAATGGATTCGACAGTGTCGCGTTTCTCCAAATATAGAAGTGGCTGACCAAAGCCAGGCATTTTACTTTTCTCCCTAACAACGGTCCAGAAAATACAGTCCAGTGCTGTCCTGACTAACAAGGAAAACCATTTGTTACATTTTAAATTTGGAAAATCAAAAACAAGTCAAGACCTTAGATCAGCAACATCAGCATCCTCTAACTAAGATTTCTAACGTCTGCAGCTCAGAGCATTCATGTGAGAAAACTGGGAATAAAATTTCGTATTAACCCTGTGGAATCATCCCATGGCATATTCTCGCAAACAACTCCGGGATGGTGGTAGAAACAAACAAGCCGAAAAAGTCTGTATGGTATCATGTTTATGTCTGTAAACCAAGCGGACGAGGAGATATCTTGTTCCGAAAAGCATACAGAATTAAGCTGCGTTCACACATACCGTGATTTTATCGCTGCAAGTCACTAGTCACTTTACTATGAAGTCGCCAGTAGGCGTTCCTACTACTGGTTGCCATAGTAACACTTAGTAACACCTCTGACAACAAATCAGTTTTCTTGACGCTAAAGTGAAACATTCTGGCGGGAGAGAGTCCGTATATAAAATCCACTGGTGTATATATGCACCATATTCTACGAGATGAAGGAGAAGCAGCGTGAGCTCTTCGCCGTTGCGGCCGACTATCTGAGCCGGACCGTCTGGGTCCACGAAGCGATTTGGACTCGCAGGCGGGATGGGGGATCACGGAGCACATGTCTTCGCCCCACTGGCTGTCGCTGCAACAAGTCGGTCCAAATTTGCATACATAAAGTTTTCTCAACTATGTCACGTGGCTGGACACGCCCACATCTAGTCGCCAGCTCCCATCGAAAATGAACGAGCTCCGGGCGCTTTGTTGCTGCGAGTCGCTGTATGTGTGCGAACATGTGTTTATTTAGCTACTTCCTGTTACTTTAGGAAGTAACAATAAAGCTTCCGTGCGATTGTTTTAAAAACAAAAATCTCTCAAATGACGCTAAAAATGTTTAACGTGCACCTATTATGATTTTTCAGATATTCCCTTTCATGTAGCGTGTTATAGAGCTGTTTCTGAACGTAAAAACGTCTGCAAAGTTTCAAAAATCAAAGCGCACGACAAGCGGAGTTATCGACTCCCAAAAGAAGGAATCGATTCTGAACAACTGAATCGAATCGTTAGTGATTCCAGACTTTACTTCCAGTACTAACCTACGTAGGTTTGTAACAAAAAGCCCCGCCTCTGGTCTTCATCGGCTGCTCGCTGACAAGCGGTAGACCAATCACGACACACTGGGACATCTGAGCAGACCAATCAGAGCAGAGTATGCTCTCTGAACGGAGGAGTTTAAAACGAATCCTTTAGAACGGATCATTTAACGAATTGTTTGTGACACAGGGGGGAATAAAAGGTAATGCTGCAGTTTAAATTATGAGCACGTTAAAGTGTTTTTTGAACTCGGACGCATGTCAATCTACTGTAGGAGAAATTTAAAACAAAATTAGGCACGTTTCAAAACGTGAGATTTAAGAAAAGTAGATTTGTTAGTGCGTCATTTATTACATACATGAATGTCGGATTTAAGCCACGGGAAAAGCAACTGAAAACATAAATGCATGCAGTCTGATGCATAATAATGTCACGTTATAATGTCACGTTATTCCAACTCGGAGACGTCAGAGAAGTCGCTCGACATGACGGACTTTCCGAGCGGGAATTGTGAGCTGGACAGCTGTTCGAGTGGATTTTTTCCCCCACTCAGAGGTCAGAGATAAAAGTTCTAAGTGAATTCAAGTGGCCTTCTGATTCAAATCTGATACAAACCATCAAAATGGGCCAAATCCATCGACACCAGTGGGTTTTATGCAGACGACAAAATTACACAGAGATCTCCACACGCGCAGTCAGAGCTATTGAGAAAAGAGAAGCTGTCAAAGGCAAGAGCTCATTCATCGAACCGCAGCTGAATAAAAGGGTCCAGATTCTGAGAGCTGGAGGGAAGATAAAAACCCTCAGAACAACATGAAAAGGGGAAAAGAATAAAAAAAGATGATATCTCAGCATGGGGACAGAATAAAACAGAGACGGAGAGAGAGAGAGAGATCAGATGCGATCTTCTCTTTTCTTTCACAGACAGTGAGGTTGATAAGGAAACACAACACAAGTCTCAAATTTATTGAACTGCTCATCGGTTCACCTGCTTCCTGGTTCCAGGGTAATTAGATCGATGTATAATTCAATGCTCCATGACGTCACACACAACACACGCACGGCCTGCGGAGTCAGATTACCGATAATAACACTATCCTGAATTCTTCAGTCACCGTGTCAGCTGTCACTCATCGAGTTACCGAGTGCTCTCACCTTTCAGCAAGGTGGGGGGGGTTTAAAAAAAAAAAAAAAAAAAAAAACCCCAGAGGATTTAATCTCTAATGATAGAATTCTCATTTCTAAGGAGTGTTATAAACGCAGGCTGTCTGTACGCTACGTTGATACAGCAGCCTGAGCTCCTTCCTTGGCTCTCCACAGAATACGGGGACTTCTTTGATCTCAGAGAGCTCGATTAATCCCCTCCATCTTTTTTTTTTTTTTTTATATTTCTAGTCCATTTTCATTAGCATTACTACCCTGCGTTGAAGATTTCTCTGTCTTCGCAACCTTGCATATAAATCAGGCGAGGTGCTGCGAATTCAAACGGACACAGTTTAAAACCTTCACGTTACAGGGTAAAGACGCCGATCTGTTCACGAGGCAGAGACTTGAGCTCGTGTGCGATAATACAAAGCTACAGAAACTCCACAGAAGGTGCACAGCTCTCTAACCAGGCACGGAGCTTTAAATACAAACGGCTTCGATCCTTAATAAATCCACGGGTAGTTTTCATCCAGGGGTGTTGGTCAGCTTAACGTTTACACCCTCGGAGACTTTCGTGCTCGCTACGAGAGGTGCTCGGGTTTGAAGGTTTTCACAGGAGGATGAACTCTCGCGGGTTACACGGTACCGTGGTATTAATAAACATCCGTGCGTCAGCGTATATAACAGATACATCAAATCCTCTATTTGTTCGTCGTTCTTAGAAAGATATTTCTTTGAGACTTTTCTGTAAAATAAAGAAGAAAGAGAAAAAGAAAGAGAGAGAGAGAGAGGCTGTGAGGAAAGGTGGTAAAAATTTGCGAGGCAGTGTTTAGCCAAAAATAGATGTTGCTTGGTTTAAGTCATCTTAGCAAGTGAAGATATCTTCATATAGTCATATTTATCTAGTATTTCCTGTTATAAGATTATAATAAAGTCTGTTTTATCAACTGTTCACTGATGGAGACTTGAGGGAAAAACTGTTCCTGGCAATTGCAGTCAGAAGTCAGCTTCATGAGCTGTACCATGTGGGGCCATCCTCAGCAGCAGCAAGTGATGAGAACTCCAAGCAGACGTAGGGCATCAGGATGGATCAGGCAGGTCTGGAGAGCAGAAGGGGTCAGGATCACTCTAAATCACCTCTGAGGTGCTGCTTCAGGATTAGTGATGGGCACGAACAGTTAACTAACTGCGTACTGGTTATGTAAACACCTAGCCAATGGCTGAAACACTACGGCATGGCGCTCGTGTTTGTCCACCTCATGACAGTGAGTTTGTTAAGCTAGAGCTGGGGAGCACAGGCACGGGTAAAAGGGTTAAGTACTTTGGAAAATACCAAAAAGTAAATATTTAAAAGACTACACTTTTTTTTTTCCATCAAACGCGTCCTCGCTTTCTGTTAAGGTAAAAGAAGGATGTTTGGAGTTCAGAGAAAAATGGTGCAAGTTCTAAAAAAAACTAAAAAAAAAACTGGGTTTCATGGGGAAAACATTTGGATACGTCTGGCCTGGAATAACGGCTGTGAGCGACACAGACGATGCTAAAACTTTCTCAGAGGAGTTCAAACTTTGTCAGAAAACAACACGAGCTGCTCTTTCTCCACTCGGGGATTTAATATTTATTAAAATGTATGTGCGCCTTGCAACTGAGGCTTTCAATGTCGTTCTATTATGGACGTAGTGTACACTCTACAGATGCCTTCAAACATGCAGGTTCACTAAAGAAAGCCTTTATGGTTCTACCCTATGTAGTACGCGTATAAAGTGGCGAGGAAGCCGTTGAAGGCAAGTTGAAGAGAGTATCCTGGCTGATGTACAAGTGCCAGTGAGGAAACAATGACTGTATACTAATAAATCGCTCTAAAAGCAATTATTTGTACTTTCTGCGGTTTATGTAAGATGACCGTGTGCTGCTGATGTTCGTTCTGCGTTGCGGTACAACGTTCTATGCTCATTAATACTCGACGATTGTTGTTGTTGTTAAGTAAAGCAAAATTATTTGATGGATGGTTTGGTTTTACACTTCATACATCGCTGAATGTCTCACCGTCTAGAAACGCTTGACTGTACGGCCCTCGTTAATCGCAGTGGTCTGTAGGACCTGTTTTGCGCGTGTGGTCCTGTAATGCTCAGTGCATCTGTGTGTGTCCTTACCGCAGGGGTTGCGTCTGAGCACTGGGGAGCCCTTCGTCCTGCGTGCCTCCCCCCTCTCCTGCGTCTCCTCCTCCTCCTCCTCCTCCTCCTCCGGTTGTGCTGGAGATACGGAGGTGGCGTAGCTCCTCTGGCTGCACGGCGTTGTACCAGTTCTGCAGCCCGCCGTCCGGGGTGAGCACGGGGCTGCGCGCCTCCTCCTGGCCATGTGCCACCCCCTGCACCGTCTTCACCATGTTCACGGCGTTAGCCGGCAGCTGGAGCAGCTTCTGCATCGGTGTCATCTTCATTGCTGAGTTTTCTGATGATTTGCTTTCACGCCACCTTCGAGCTGGTCTTGAGACTCACATGTGCAACGGCAAGGCGGTTATATACACCTCAACAGTTGCTCAGAGTGCCACCTGTAGGATCCGTGAACAGCAACTCATCGGCTCGGAAAAATCCTCAGCGACCCGTCCAGCTTTCCCCTGTATCCCCGATGCAAGACTGCTGGAGTGAGGGATTTCCAAACCTCCAGGGTGAACGGCCGGGGGACGCTGCTGCTGTGCTCAATCAAGCCTCCGCCTCACATGTCAGTGAAGGATCTCCCTGCTTAGCGCGGACGTCTGTAGGAGAGGTACGGCGCTGTGTCGTGAGTCTCTCCTGGGAGAAAAGCTATTCTCCGTCTGCTCGGAGGCAACTGCATGTGAGCGCAGCCTAGAGATCTAACAGGTCTGCTCTGCCCCCTCCGCCCCAGCCACGTTAGCACACCCCTCCCTTCCACTCTCCTCTTAGCACACCATCACACTGTAGCTCTCTTTCTCCCTCTCTCTCTCTCTCTCTCTCTTTTCTCCAACATATTTTCCTTCACTCCTCTCATTCATTCACCTCTATTTTTTCTTCCCTCTACACACACACACACACACTCTCTTTCTATCCATGTCGCTCTCTCTTTCTTTCTCCCTCCCCCTCCCTCCGTCGGACTCGCGCGGACATGACTCAGCTCTCGAGCAGTCCTGTTCAGAATCATCTGATGGCTCCGTGTTTTATTCAGAAACACAAACAGAACGGTTTCACAGCACTGTTCAATAATAGCACAAATGGAGGATACAAAAAAGCTATTTCGACACGCACACACGCACTCTCTCCCTCTCTCACACACACGTCTCTAAGTGAATAGAGTATACATCATCCTGTACTGCGTACTGAACTGTAGGTGGCACCAAATGAACTAAAAAAATGAAAAGGCAAAGAACATCCTCAGAGCTGACTCTGCTCTAATATCACAGTCGACTCTGCGTGTTTACTACTGCACTCTCTTCCTTAAATACATGTATTTCTTTGCTCCATTTTATCCCAAGACCCCTTTTAGAAGCACAACGTTTTGCACTGTGTGCGCTCGTCAGAAGGAGCGTGCGAGCTTTTCTACATACAGGTGTGGAATTCACACAGAGGGCTCGAGACGAGAGCAACGCGGTCATCCGCAGTGAATAAGACCACCCT
Organism: Ictalurus furcatus; assembly: GCF_023375685.1. Taxonomy (NCBI): domain Eukaryota; kingdom Metazoa; phylum Chordata; class Actinopteri; order Siluriformes; family Ictaluridae; genus Ictalurus; species Ictalurus furcatus. Next base: position 5,773,096 of record NC_071268.1, on the reverse strand, counting down.
CCGGAGCGAGGGCACACAGAGACTGGATGAGGGCCCCGTGCGCTCAGAGCAAAGAGTCCTGCTTTAATCAGCCGGGAATATGAATCTCATTTTGTTGATTGCAGATGGAAATACCGTGCAGTTAGTCCAGCCAGGCTTAAAAGGGTGTGTTGCTAAGGCAACAGCATCGGAGGATTTCTCCTTCTCCATGTTTGCTTTGGAACCAGTAAAACAGCCATCTCTCTTCACACACACACGTAAACACAGCAATAGGGCGCCAATAAAAAACCAGCAGAGGAACATCTCTCTGACATCCAAACAACACCTACTGTTAAATACTGACATCTGTACGTATACCTACACTCTAGACTAGACTGTAATCTCTTCCTGGCAGGACGCACAATAAATGTGTGTTCGTACTGCAGGTATTGCCACAAACAAACGTCGGTTGAATACACGAGGATACACAAGGATGGTCCCTCAAGAACCATTATCTAGTACAACTCAAATTTACTGCTGATTGGAAAACAAATAAAATCCATACAATGGTGGATAAATCATTATCTCGGGTGCCAGGGACAAGCACATGGCACATACGTATGTATCAGTTTGTCGTTTAGAGCTGCCCGTCAGACAATATGCTGATATAGCGGTCTACATGGTTTCTTTTCTCATGTACAACAACCAGAGAAAGGTTGGGGGTAAAAGAAACAAAAAAAACTTGCTTGCCATTTTTACAAATGAAAACATTTCACCTGGGACGTAATGTGTTTCATTGCAGCTCTACGAGTGTAACTGTTTCAGAGTCCTGCTGCCTGCTGCGCTACACACAGTTTTTAGCCTGGATAAACAGGGACTGGGTAAACACGGCGGAGCTTTCACTTGCCTGGCGAGTAAGCTAATGAATTAAATGTTTTGTCCACCCCGACCCATATGACTACTCGACTACTTTATACAAGAAAGATTCAAACAACAAATCTCATCAGTTCTGTATGGCCAAGAACAAAACACTGTTTTAAAGGAGTTTTTTTCCCCCTGAGCTGAGTTGATGTAACTAGGTACAGAAACATTTGATTGGAAGGCAAAATGGTGGGACACTATAAAGTCGGAATTGAGCGAGCCACTAAAATCTTAGGTCCTGGGGAATGCTAATTGCGTATATAACTGTGGTTCTATAAATACTGTTGTCTTACGACCATCGTTTCCTTGGTACCTTCTCGCTAAGAGCCTGCCAGATTGCTACTGTTTCCGAATGACAAGGACTCCTGGGTGGTATCCGGTGTTCTAGCATACTAACTTACCCTGCCTAACCCCTAGGGGTGGTGAAAATCATCTGGATAACATAAGCCACTATGCCATGAGGAACTGACCAAGCTTAGGACTACCTGGAAAGTTGTTCAGAGATGACTACTGCTGACTTGCTGGAGCAACACTTCAACAAGAGTGGCATGTAATTGTAGGGGTCAGGCTCATCGATCTGTGCACCGAGGAAGATAAAAAGTCGGTCCGTTAATCAAATCGTATCATAGGGTGAATACTGGGTTTAACCAGTATTCACCCTCAGCACACTCAGCACAGAACGCTGTGAGGTCAATCAATTGGTTAACAAAAGTAGGTGGTATGACTTTTGGACAGAATCCCTGCATTCAACCACAAAGTCCTTCCAGCAGTCATCCAGCCACCACACCAAGGCATGCAGTGGTCTGAAGCGACTCCAGTACAAGGGTAAGATCCTATGCCTTGTTCAGAAAGGTTGTGACAAGTTTACATACACCTACAATGTAGACAGGGCCTTCCTGCTGTCTGGGAGTCCCTGCTGGAAGGCCAGTACTCTAGGAACCAGGCAGTGATCTGGATCCAGATGATCCACCTGAGAACATACAAGGCCTCCAGTCATTCGAGTGTCTCCTGGACTGCTGGGTCGCAGTCCTCAACCTTGAAGAACTTTCATGTTAGGCAGAAAGTGTGCCATTGATGTGTCTCAGATCATTTCTAGATAGTTTCAGTCCTCTGTGTTAGTTGGTTGATGTGTGCTGTTCCCACACACAGGGGCTCACACACTTCCTGTGCCGGAAACCCAATTCCGGCCCCATGTGTTAATGGAGTCCAGCTAACTATGCAAGCTCTGTGGCCAATGGCGTTGATGGGGGTGCCTCCACCACCACCAGAAATAGCCTTAAAATATAGGAGTAAAAGGAAGCTATTGAAGAAAAACTATTTCAGACATTTGACCTTGACTTTGTTTGAATCAATTCCAAAATCGAACCAGTTAATCTGCTGGTTACAATCATAACTCCGTATAAATCCTACAAACCACTCGTTGTCGAGATGTTGCGCTAACGAGAATCTTGGATGGACAGACAGATGGATGAATGGACGAACAGATAGACAGACACACAGACAGACAACCTAGAAACATAATACCTCAACCACTCAGTAGAGGAGGCATCAAAAGCAGAGGCAATAATGTGGCAATCCCAAGTGACAGTAACTTCCACGGGAAAAGCAGGAAAAATATCAGGAATTGAAAGAGGAACTAGAGAGAATGTGCCACATTAAAACCAAGATTCTCTCACTGATGATAGGAGCACTTGGGATTGCGAGGGCTGTGATCCCTAAGCTAAAAGAGGTGAAAAGATCCCAATAACAGGATAATCAATCTCATTCCAGAACAGTGCAAGAAATGTGAAAAAATACTCTGCTCCACCCTCAGACCCCCAGGTTTCTGAAGCCCAAGCGTGAGGGATCGATTATGTACAACCCACCAGAACTGTGAGACATCTCAAAAAATTTGAATATCGTGGAAAGGTTCATTTTATTTCAAGCCTATTGTTTACAGCTTACAGCTCAATCAAAAATCCGGTATCTCAAAATATTCGAATAAAGAATTTATAATACAGAAATGTCGACCTGAGAAGAGCTCTAATCTGATAATTAACTCAAAACACCTGCAAAGGTTTCCTGAGTCTCTAATCTCTCTGTCTGGTTCAGTACACAACCACAATCATGAGGAGGATGAAAGTAAATGCTGCATTTCATTTGGAAATCAAGGTCCCAGAGTCTGGAGGACGAGTGGAGAGGAACAGAATCCAAGCTGCTTGAAGTCCAGTGTGAAGTTTCCACAGTCAGTGATGATTTGAGGTGCCATGTCATCTGCTGGTGTTGGTCCACTGTGTTTTCTCAAGTCGAGAGTCGATGCAGCGTCTACCAGGAGATTTTAGAGAGCTTCATGCTTCCATCTGCTGACGAGCTTTATGGTGATGCTGATTTCCTTTTCCAGCAGAACTCGGCACCTGCCCACAGTGCCGAAACTACTAGTGACTGGTCTGTGAGCATGGTGTTACTGTGCTTGATTGTCCAGCCGACTCGCCTGACCCGAACCCCACAGAGAATCGCTGAGAGACACCAGACCCAACAATACAGACGAGCTGAAGACCGCTATCAAAGCAACCTGGGCTTCCAGAACAAACACCTCAGCAGTGCCACAGGCTGATCGCCTCCATGCCACGCCGCACTGATGCAGTAATTCGTGTAAATATTATTAAAGCCTGGACCGAGTATCAGCGCATAAATTAACATACTTTTCAGGTCGACATTTCTGTATTATAAATTCTTTATTCTAATATTTTGAGATACTGGATGTTTGATTTCCATGAGCTGTAAGCTGTAATCGAGATTAAAACCAAAAAATGGCTTGAAATATTTCACTTTATGTGTAACGAATCTAGAATAAATGAAAGTTCCACTTTTTGAATTAAATTACGGGAAAAAAATAACTTTCCCATGATATTCTAATGTTTTGAGATGCACCTGTATCCCGGGGATTCTGCCATGTATGCTGAGCTCGACACTTCAAGGCAGATCTCTGTTCATGTAAAACAGCGCTATATGCACCATTAACTTGATATTTAGTGCTCTCTCCTGGTGAAGAGAGGAACTAGCACTGCTGTTTTAAATGGGAACAAAATCACCTGATTAATCTGCAATAATATATCTTTCGTTTTGTGTCACTGAGGCCAGTTTACCAACACACATTTTGATATCATCAAATGCTCCCCATAAAACACCAATATAATGTACGCTCACTATCCACTTTATTAGGAACACCTGTACATTCATGCAGTTATCTAATCAGCCAATCATGTTGCAGCAGCACAGCGCATAAAATCCTGCAGATACAGGCCAAGAGCTTCAGTTAATGTTCACATCAAACATCAGAATGAAGAAAAAGTCTGATCTCTGTGATTTTAACCGTGGCATTGATGTTGGTATCAGATGGGCTGGTCTGAGTATTTCATAAACTGCTGATCTCCTGCGAATTTCACACACAACAGTCTCTAGAGTTTACACAGAATGGTGTAAAGAACAAAAAAACATCCTGTGAGCCGAGGGTCTGCCGGCTGAAACACCTCGTTGATGAGAGAGATCAAAGGAGAATGACCGGACTGGTCTGAGCTAACAGGAAGTAGTTATAGGAACTCAAATACTCACGCTTTACAACCGTGGTGAGCAGAAAAGCACCTCAGAATGCGCAACACATCAAACCTTGAGGTGGATGAGCTACAACATCCGAAGACCACATCAGGTTCCACTTCCATCAGCCAAGAACAGGAACCTGAGGCTCTCATGGGCACAGACTCACCCAAACTGTTTTGAAGGTTCGATGTTATGTGCATGCTGGGACGCTTTTCTCCTCACCACGGCTGTAAAGAGTGATTATCTGAGTTCCTAAATCCTTCCTGGCAGCTTGAACCAATCTGGCCATTTTCCTCTGATCAACAAGGCAGACCTGTCACATACTCTCTGTTTTTTTGTTTGTTTGTTTGTTTGTGTTTCGCACCATGCCGTGTAAACTCTACAGATCGTTGTGTGTGAAAATCCCAGGAGATTCTGAAATACTCAAACAAACAGCCCTTCTGGTACCGACAACCATGCCGTGATCAAAGTCACACAAATGACACTCTTCCTTCATTCTGATGTTTGATGTGAACATTACCTGAAGCTCTTGACCTGGATCTGCATGATTTTATCCATTGTGCGGCTGCCACATGATTGGCTGGTTCTATTAGATTAGCTGACTGTGCATTTGTTCCTAATAAAATAGACGTGTGTGTGCGTATTAATTAGCAGTACCACGGAAGTACTGTGAATCCTCCAGCACGAACACATCGTACGATTATATTTCAATATATACAGTAAATATGTACCAGACTCAAAATTGAGAGGTTCCTTAACCTGATACAGACATCCTGTCTTAACAGAGCAGAAAACAGATCCAACGTACTAATTAATGAGGACAATCTTGAACGGTCATATTTTACAGAAAAGCCGATTAATTAAGTCCAAGTTCGAACGCAAAAGCAGTTAAAACAGATATTTGGACATTTGGACAGCATTGTGAACCACATCATAGTGTTTTACACATTTCTGAAGATGAATGATATCACTTGACATTTCTTATGTTTTTAACAACAATGCCTGGCTTTATCCAATGCAGCGTGACTTACCAGTAATTCATGTAGAGTCATATGAATATATCGTATGGAAAGAACAGGTAATGTGTTACAGATAAATACAAATACAGATGGAAACGTTTTTAAATAAAGCTTTCCAGAAAGGTTCGCTTGGCATCTGGTTGAGACTGGGATGCTGTCGTGTGAGTGTAGGGTTTTTACTTTAATGTGTGTGCGATCGAGCGGTACGGGGGCAGATGTTTTAGCTCTTTACCTCAATCTCTTCAGCTTAAAAGCCTTTCTCTTTTCTTAACACTTTCACAATTCTTCTCACTTCAGTTGATTTGTATTTTGTCCCCAAATACAAACGATGTCTGTGTGTATTTTGTGTGATTTTGGGCTGTACAGTGACCGTGTGTATAAGAAAGGTGTGTATATGTCCATCCAGCCATCCGTCCGTTTTCCGTACCGCTTATCCCACACAGGGTCGCGGGGAAGTCTGGAGCCTGTCCCACGGAACTCGGGGCACGAGGCGTGGGACACCCTGGACATGGTGCCAACCAAATCACAGGGCACAATCGCACACGCATTCACACACTATGGACAATTTGGAAATGCCAATTAGCCTACAACGCATGTCTTTGGACCTGGGGAGGAAACCGGAGTACCCAGAGGAAATCTCCAAAACACAGGGAGAACATGCAAACTCCGCACACACAGGACGGAAGCGGGATTCAGACCCCCAAACCTGGAGGTGTGAGGCGAACGTGCTAACCACTAAAGCCACTATGCCCCCAAGGCACTATGTAAATTAACCTATTAACTTAATAATAATAATAATAATAATAATAATATTATAATAACCCCCAATGAATGGAGACGATGGTGACCCAAACCCTATAGTTTTCCTTTGCTGGATTAACGTCCATCCATCCATCTTCTATACCGCTTACTCCTTTTCAGGGTCACGGGGAACCTGGAGCCTATCCCAGGGAGCATCGGGCACAAGGTGGGGTACACACTGGACAGGGTGCCAATCCATCGCAGGGCACACATTCACATACACATTCACACACCCACTCAAACACTACGGACACTTTAGACTCGCCAATCAGTCTACCATGCATGTCTTTGGCCTGGAAACCGGAGCACCCGGAGGAAACCCCCGCAGCACGGGGAGAACATGCAAACTCTGCACACACAGGGCCATGGTGGGAACCCCGAGGTGTGAGGCGAACGTGCTAATCACTAAGCCACCGTGCGCCCCTGGTTTAATGTTTCAACACCAAACGTGCAGTACATAAAAGTACATGACTATCACTAGTGTGTGTGTGTGTGTGTGTGTGTGTTAAACCCAGACACTGAAGAAGGCATGTAGTAAGGATGTGTCCCTGAACATTTAGTCAGAAACAAGCGCTTTAATTATGCATGCTCATCTTCAATCCTGCAGGACGGGACTCCAGCGCAGTCCGAAGACACACACGAAACATCTGCTGAGGTTCCTCTGAGCAGAAACACCAGCAAACTGTACTGGACTCCAATCCTGTACGACTGGACTGGGCATCGCAGCCTGGAATAATAAACCTGTGCGTGCTGTGTGTTTACACAGCGGTTTTGAATCTTTGAAAGGACCAGGACGTCGGGTAGCTCAGCAGGACGGCAGGGTGGATCAGTGGTTCGCTCTAGTGCTACATTTTAATGTCAGAGCAGCATCCTTCACTGGAGTAGCACTCTTTCATGGAGCAGGGACTGAATGAAATGGCGACTTGGTGTGTTGTGAGTCTAATGTGTGTGTGTGTGTGTGTGTTTGGGACGCGGCCCGGGCTCGACTCTGAGAGCTGTCCACCCTGCAGTCCTGAAACCCTGCACAACACACACACACACACACACACACACACACACACAAGGAGGGATTTAACTCGCATTAGGGCGAAATCACGGAGATTCTAATCCCACGAGCGATAAGGCCTCACTGTATCCATGACAACAAACCCATTCCGGACACACAACTCCCAACAAACCGCTTTTAACGGTTTAAGCAAAGGTCATATTGTTCAATCCGGGTATTTTTCAGCTCTCTAGACACAGTAAACACGGTATTAGCTTGTCAATCTGGCAGCAGGAAGTCGCCATCATCTCGCACCTCCTCCTCCTCCTCCTCCTCCACAACCCCCTCCAGGATCATTCAAATGACATGAAAATATTTTTTTTTTTAAAAAGAGCAGAGAATGAAAACGACTCCCTCACCTCTTGTAGTCGGAGGAGAAGATCCCGCCGCTGGCCGGGTCGTGGCCGTATTCGGGCTCTGCGGCGGTGGAAGAGCCTCCTTTCTCATCGTTAAAGGCTGAGCTGGTGGACATCACTGCAACCGCTTTCTGCAGGGGAGCTCGCGCGTGTGCTCGTGCGCTCTCTCTCTCTCTCTCTCTCTCTCTTTCTCTCTCTATCACCATCACACACACACACGCGCGCGCAAAACAAAAGTCACGTGACAATCATCGCGCCCCCCCGCCCCTCCCTATCTCCTTAATAACAAATAAAACCAGCTGCTCAGTGAAATGTACAGACCTTTCACCTCCACAGAGTGTGTTTAAACTCAGTTCACACACACACTGAGGCTCGAAATCTACTACATAGTGCAAAAACATAAACATAAACAAACAAACAAACACACGACAGGACTACCTTGCTGGGAAAATAACAACAGTAATAGAAACCCTCATCGAATTTGTAATGGGTTTAATGGTTGTAATGGGAATTGTATTGGTTTTAATGGAAAACGTAATGTGCGCGATGGATTTCAAGCATCCGTGATCTGGTCTGGTCAGGTTCATGGTGCTTTAAATTACACCATTGGTTTGTTTAGATATTTGGGAAATAATGGACTGGTTTTTTAATGGAAACTGTAATTATACCTGTGGGTCTCTACTGGAGGCATGTTATGTCTAGTGGATACCATTATATTTACATTTACATTTATGCTTTTATCCAAAGCGACAAAGTAACAAAGCGGTTATTGTAATGGTAATGGTTGTAATGGTTAGCTGATGGTTTGTAATGGTATTTGTAGTGGAAATCATTAGACGTTTTGTGATGGTTACTATTGTATTTTGTTTGTTTGTTTTTGTCTTTTCTTCAGCAGGGCACTCTTACACAGTTCACAAAACTGTTTAAAAAACAACCCTGGTCCTGGAGTAGCCCTCCTGTCCTGTATATTTTAGTGCTTTACCCTGCTCTAACACACACACACTTCTGCTTCAGGAAGGGATGTTAATTAGATAATTATCTGATTATTGAGGTGAATCAGATCTATGTGGGTTAAACCATGAATAAAGAGGTAAGAAGTAAATCTTCAACATGTAGAGATAGAAACAAACTGACCAATATAAACGTTTTAACACAACGAATGATGCACTTTAGGGATATTTTGACCTCTTTTATGTAAACAATCGACTTAATTCTCGATCTGAATCCAATCTTGCTGGACATCCGTACAAAGGACTGAGTAGCAGTTCCGCTGTTGGTTGCTAGATGGCGCCAGCGCTCCACTGAGGACAGACTGAACAAAGAGAAGAGATTATTATCTTCACTGTGAAGTGACTCAGGGGAAGTGCACATCGTACACTGGAGACCATAATCTTTTCATCAGGAAAGTCTAGAATATACAGCATATTGGATTTGTTTGTGTTACATGAATGGTCGAATTAAAAAAAAGACAGCAGCTGTTTGTATTTGGATCTTTTTAACGCACTCCTGCATGCTGCGTGCTTTTATCTCACCAAGAGCAATAGGGGAAACATTCTCGACAATAATCTTATTTTTGGTTTTACAGTTGTGCAGATTGGAGTTTTTGTTGTGTGTATAATATCGTAACATTACATTGGGAAGAACGTATGGCAGGCGGAACTATGTACGCGGAGCATTATTTTCAGTCGGACAACAACACATTGGCACCCGTGTTCTGATTGGTCGGCTCTACGCAGCTGCCGCTTCTAATTTGCATAAAGCTGAATTGAACTTGTCGATTCAGGTTCTCGCCGGAAGTCACAATAACCCACACTCACATTTTATTTAATTATTTTCTTTATAACAACATCGTGTTATGGCTAGGAAATAACCAGTTTAAGCTCGAATGAATGTTGTATAATCACACTAGTTACACAGAATTACAATACGGAAACTTACAATACGTCGCCGCTAGATGGCGATATTTACTGGCTAGCAGAGCAAGACAGCTGAGAGACTTTGTAAAAAAAAATGCTAAAGTGATCTTGAAATTAAAGCATGGGTGCCGTACTTTATCTTGTTTAGGTTCACTGTGGAATAAATGATTTATTTTATATAAATTGTACATAAGGAGCTAGTATTAGAAACTACTGTAGACGAGTACAAGCAAAAAATAAAATGTCCTGCGCACATCTCTACTTGAAATTGATCTGTATTTGAAGAATTAGACTGCGATCTGATGTTGAGATTCAGATTGTCTTTCTGCAGTACTCATTTGAAAATATATACGCTAAGAAATAATACTGTAGCATTTTTATATCCTTCTGTCGAGCCACACATGATTTATATTGAGATGCCAGTGATCCTGACCCTTTCTGCACTCCAGACCTGCCTGATCCATCCGGATGCCCTACCTCTGGATGGAGCTCTCAACAACTGGAGGCTACAGCCTGGAGATTGCTGAGGACGGTACCGCTTGAAGTACCATGAAATAGTTTTGGACCTCAATTCCACATGGACGTTCTCGCTGTGGTTGCTGGGACTACAGTTGCTGCGATGGCCTTGGGACTGCAACTACCACATGCTCTTTTGCACTCAGGTCTCCTCTAGTGAACAGTGGACTAGTTCAACAAACAGACTTCATATAAAACCATAATGAACTTTCCTTTACTTTCACACTATCCGTTATTACCCAGATGAGGACGGGTTCCCTTCTGAGTCTGGTTCCTCTCAAGGTTTCTTTCTCATATCATCTTAGGGGGTTTTTCCTCACCACCGTCACCACCGGCTCGCTCAATAGGGATCAATTCACACACTTCAAATCCGTATCCTGTGTTTATATATTTCTGTAAAGCTGCTCTAAGACAATGTCCATTGTTAAAAGTGCTATACAAATAAAATTGAATTGAATTGAATTGAATTTTAGGACGCACGGTGGCTTAGTGGTCAGCACGTTCGCCTCACACCTGCAGGGTCTGGGGTTCGATTCCCGTCGGGGCCCTGTGTGTGCGGAGTTTGCATGTTCTCCCTGTGCTGCGGGGGTTTCCTACCCCAGTCCAAAGACATGCATGGTAGATTGCATGTTTGATTGGCATATCTAAAGTGTCTGTAGTGTATGAATGGGTGTGTGAGTGTCTATGTGATTGTGCGCTGCGATGGACTAGCACCCTGTCCAGGGTGTACCCCGCCTTGTGCTCGATGCTCCCTGGGATAGATTCCAGGTTCCCCTGTGACCCTGAAGAAGGAGTAAGCGGTAAAAGATGGATGGATGAATTGAATTGTATTTTTACTTGGCATATGAGAATACAGAGAGCTACTCTTACTGTTTATATTGGATTGTATTTTAATTCAATTTGTCATTTAACGTACTTCATTAATTTTGTTGAAATTGGTGGATAAGAAATTGTTGAAATTGGCCAACTTCATCCTTGTCAGAAGTGAACACATTTGGAATATTTAGAACATTATCAAATTAGATGTTATTCTATAGAGCTATAGAATATTTGTCTGAAAATGATCATTATAATAATTATAATAATTTTCTCCCTCTTTTAATGTAACCCCCCCCCCCCACCCCCAGTACATTTGGTCAGATGTGAGTCAAAATGTGTAGATAATTATTATTCCCACAGCATCATTACCTCCTTCCTGAAATTTTAGACATATAGCTCTAATTTTGGGGTTTGTCTCTATAAAAGATATTTGTTATTGTTTTGGGAATATTGTTAACAATTGGTTACATCAGATGTTGCAGTGGTCTGACTCAAGGAAAATACACACAAAAGTGTGTATGCGTGTTGGGGAGTGTTAATGAGAGCAGTTGTGATTTTAAATTAATCTGACCTGACAGTGAGCAGAGGGAACCTCCTACATCCTCAATCAACCAGCTGCTTCACACACACACACACACACACACACACACACACACTTGGCTCCTTAATAGGACCTCTTTTGTCTGGCAGGAGAGCCCAACTGTTAGGTCACTACAATAAGAGAGCTAGCTAGTGAGCAGTCACTATTATAAGCAGTAATCCAGCTAGAAAAATGAACTAGCCCATCAGCGCTCCTCACACACACACACACACACACAGGGTAGTGTTCAAGTGAAAAGTCTCCAGGTGTAAAATATCCAAGTGTAGTGTCCAAGAGAAAAGTGACAAATTAAAGTGACCAAGTGGTAATAGAAAAAAGGTGTGAAGTGATTTAGTGTCACTGGGAGTGTAGATGAGCTGTCTATGGGGTGTTTAGGAGCACAACAGCTGATAGGTTAAAAAAAAGAGTTATTTTCTGGTCTCGTCCATGGTTGGGAAATCTGAAGGTGTTTGCCAGATGGTAACCTGGAGAACAGTATGCTGAGTGACTGAGGTCTGAGGTGATTTTGTGAGCTTTCCTGTAGATGTGTCTGGTAGATGTACTTTATGAATGTATCCTTGCTGGGAGTCTGTACCCTGGCTGGGAGTCTGCACACTGGCTGGGAGTCTTTATCTTGGCGGGTAGTCTGCACCCTGTCTGGGAGTCTGTGCCCTGGATGGGAGTCTTTATCCTGGCTGGGAGTCTGCACACCTTCTGGGAGTCTTAATCTGGCTGGGAGTCTGTACCGTGGCTGGGAGTCTTATTCTGGCTGGGAGTCTTATTCTGGCTTGGAATCTGTACCCTGGCTGGGAGACTTTATCCTGGCTGGGAGTCTGCACACTGGCTGGGAGTCTTATTCTGGCTGGGAGTCTGCACCCTGGCTGGGAGTTTGTACTCTGGCTGGGAGTCTTTATCCTGGCTGGGAGTCTTATTCTGGCTTGGAGTCTGTACCCTGGCTGGGAGTCTGTACCCTGGCTGGGAGTCTTTATCCTGGCTGGGAGTCTGTACCCTGGCTGGGAGTCTTTATCCTGGCTGGGAGTCTTATTCTGGCTGGGAGTCTTTATCCTGGCTGGGAGTCTTTATCCTGGCTGGTAGTCTGCACCCTGGCTTTGAGTCATATTCTGGCTGGGAGTCTTTATCCTGGCTGGGAGTCTATACCCTGGCTGGGAGTCTTTATCCTGGCTGGGAGTCTTATTCTGGCTGGGAGTCTTTATCCTGGCTGGGAGTCTTATCCTGGCTGGGAGTCTTTATCCTGGCTGGGAGTCTTATTCTGGCTGGGAGTCTGTACCCTGGCTGGGAGTCTTTATTCTGGCTGGGAGTCTGTACCCTGGCTGGGAGTCTTTATCCTGGCTGGGAGTCTGCACACTGGCTGGGAGTCTTATTCTGGCTGGGAGTCTGCACCCTGGCTGGGACTCTGTACCCTGGCTGGGAGTCTTTATCCTGGCTGGGAGTCTGCACCCTGGCTGGGAGTTTGTACTCTGGCTGGGAGTCTTTATCCTGGCTGGGAGTCTGCACCCTAGCTGGGAGTTTGTACTCTGGCTGGGAGTCTTTATCCTGGCTGGGAGTCTTATTCTGGCTGGGAGTCTTATTCTGGCTGGGAGTCTTATTCTGGCTGGGAGTCTGTACCCTGGCTGGGAGTCTGCACCCTGGCTGGGAGTCTTTATCCTGGCTGGGAGTCTTTATCCTGGCTGGGAGTCTTATTCTGGCTGGGAGTCTTATTCTGGCTGGGAGTCTGTACCCTGGCTGGGAGTCTGCACCCTGGCTGGGAGTCTTTATCCTGGCTGGGAGTCTTTATCCTGGCTGGGAGTCTTATTCTGGCTGGGAGTCTGTACCCTGGCTGGGAGTCTTATTCTGGCTGGGAGTCTTTATTCTGGCTGGGAGTCTTTATCCTGGCTAGGAGTCTGCACCCTGGCTGGGAGTCTTGGCGGTTGGCATGTGGTTAATAAGTGCAGTAAATTGGTGTTGTCATTGGGATTACCAAAATGCATGTTATATTTAAAGGTATATTTTAGTCCCATAATACTACAAGTTAGTAGGCAGTCAAATACTTTGATTATTGGGTGACTCTGACAAACAAAATATTTATCATCACACTGCAATAACTGCAATATCAAATACAGCTCTCCAATATTTGTAAGTTCTCTGAATCGATCCTTTGGTCGTTTACTAATCTTTTTTCAGCACAGTGAAACTAATGCTCAACAATGCACAGTTTCACTGTGTGTTTTCTGGGTTCACTGTGTGCATCCTACTGAACACCTGTCACCACTATAGTTCTTTCATTGGTGGGTGCTGTAATCTTGGTGGGTAGCTCTAGATTTCTAGAAGGTTCACTCCTCACGAGTCTGTACCTCTTCAGCAGTGTGATATCCAGGGGACTTAAAAGCTGTTAAGTTACAAGTACATTGCACATGAAAGTTGTTGTTAGCACCAATTTGATCATCAAAAACACATTATACTTGAAGTTCCCTATTTCAGTTATGTTGCGTCTTTTTCAACAATCTGTTGTGTTTGTTGTGTTTATACTCTATTATTTAATTAATATGAATTATTATTGTGTTTATAATTTGTGAATGAAAGCCCAAAACCATCATTGGCAGTCATTTTGTAAACATTATGCCAACAAGCAGGGAACTACAGTTAAATTTATTTATTTATTTATTATAATGATTATCCATCCATTTTCCATACCGCTTATCCCACACAGGGCGAGCTCGGGGCACGAGGCGTGGGACACCCTGGACATGGTGCCAACCCATCACAGGGCACAATCGCACACATATTCACACACTACAGACAATTTGAAATGCCAATTAGCCTACAACGCATATCTTTGGACTGGGGGAGGAAACCAGAGTACCCAGAGGAAACCTCAGAAACACAGTGAGAACATGCAAACTCTGCGCACACAGGGCAGAGGCAGGATTCAAACCCTCAACCACGGAGGTGCGAGGCAATTACTATTATGATTATTATTATTATTAATATTATTACTATTATTTTAAGTGTTGAAATACTTTATTTTTACTTTGTTGTCATTGTGTATAACTAGTATCATATGAAATGTCTTCAAAATATCTTATATTTTCTGTATAATAGTCAAATTTCTTATTTCCTATTATAAGATAACAATAAACCAAATATAAAGTCATTAAACTTATTTCTAGACGTTTTCATTTCAAGCTTCAAGTGCAAGCTTAAAATAGTATTGTTCTATTGACAAATTATTTTGCTAATTTTCAGCATTTGTTTCTATAAAATGAAATTAAAAGCAAAATTATAATTAAACATTATAAATGGCTCCTTCAAACAAACTGAATCAAGTCAGTAAAGTGAGTCATGACACTCGCACCTTCTCCAATCGTGAATGAGCAGTATCTATTAACCCACAAAAACATTCATTATAACTAGTCACAATGTATCTCTCTTTCTCTCTCTGGTAAAGCCAGGGATCTTTGCTCAACATCAGGAAGTTCCTGAAGGGAAGCAAAGAACAGGGAGCATATTTCTGACCCGCCAACAGTATGTAAGCACGTTCATGTTTCCGAGACACGCGTGTCATGTGCATGCTGCTTACACAGTCAGAGACTTATGACATTGGATATACAGTGCCCTCCACTAATATTGGCACCCTTGGTAACTATGAGCAAAGAAGGCTGTGAAAAATTGTCTTTATTGTTTAAGCTTTTCATCTTTTGTTCAAAAAAATTCACAAAAATAGTCTGCTCTCATGGATATCAAACACTAGACAGGTTTATCAAAAAAAATACATCTTTGTTAAATATAGGTGTGCAACAATTATTGGCACCCTTTTAGTCAATACTTTGTGCTACCTCCCTTTGCCAAGATAACAGCTCTGAGTCTTCTCCTATAATGCCTGATGAGGTTTGAGAATACATGGCGAGGGATGTGAGACCCTTCCTCCATACAGAATCTCTCCAGATCCTTCACATTTCGAAGTCCACGCTGGTGGACTCTCCTCTTCAGTTCACCCCACAGGTTTCCATTTAATATCTGTTGATATTTGATAGAGTCCATGATGCCATGTATCCTAACAAAATGTCCAGGTCCTCTGGCAGAAAAACAGTCCCAAAACATTAAAGATCCACCACCATATTTAACCGTGGGCATGACGTACTTTTCCATACGGCTACCTCTCTGTGTGCACCAAACCACCTCTGGTGTTTATTACCAAAAAACTCTATTTTGGTTTCATCTGATCATGGAACCCGATCCCATTTGAAGTTCCAGTAGTGTCTGGCAAACTGAAGACGCTCGAGTTTGTTTTTGGATGAGAGTAGAGGCTTTTTCTTGAAATCCTTCCAAACAACTTGTGGTGATGTAGGTGACTTCGGATTGTAGTTTTGGAGACTTTCTGACCCCAAGACACAACTAACTTCTGCAATTCTCCAGCTGTGATCCATATGTTTTGTCCACTCGAACCGTCCTCTTCACAGTGCGTTGAGACGATATAGGCACACATCCAATTCCAGGTTGATTCATAACATTTCCAGTTGACTGGAACTTCTTAATTATTGCCCTGATGGTGGAAATGGGCATTTTCAATGCTTCTGCTATTTCCTTATAGCCACGCCCCATTTTGTGAAACTCAACAACCTTTTGCCACACATCACAGTTATATTCCTTGGTCTTACCCGTTGTTATGAATGGCTAAGGGAATTTGGCCTGCGTGTTACCTCATATTTATACCCCTGTGAAACAGGAAGTCATGGTTGAATAATTTCCTGTTCCTAATCACCCAGATGTACTAAAAAGTGTAAAATATCAATGTGAATATACTTCAAATATATTTCTCATATGAATACATAGGGGTGCCAGTAATTGTTGCACACCTATATTTAACAAAGTTTTTTTTTTTGATAAACCTGTATTGTCCTTGCAATTGTTTGATATCCATGAAAGAGTATTTTTGTGATTTATTATTTTTTTTTATAAACAAGAGTGAAAGGTTAAACAATAAAGACCATTTTTCCACAGCCTTCTTTGTTCATATTTACCAAGGGTGCCAATATTAACACATATACATGTAGAATTGCTCTGTCTAACACGTTTTAGGCCGTGTATAAAGTCTGGGCTCCAGTGTGCTCAGCCCAGCTGTTTTGAGAGATCTCTCGGCTTACTTTGTCCTGCGATCAATCCTGGAGCATTCCTACAAATCGAGCTTTCCTGCTTGCGTGGTGCATTTGAGCATGTTTCATGACCGTCAAGTGCCTTCCTGACTCAGTCTTTATGGAATCTGTATGAAGGAAAATTAACAGCTTGAGTTTACGAGAGGATAAGCTGTACTCCAACTATGAGAGATAAGGTGAAGATTAAAATGAGCTAGTCTAAGAACAATGCCCAAAAAGGAAGTCGAGGGAGACGTCAGAAAAGTCTCAAATTATACGAGTGAGCACAGAGTGACCTAAAATGGAGATTGAACAAGATCTTTTTATTTATTTATTTTTTTACACTATGTATTTCTGGCTTTGTGTTTGAGCTTATGAGGAACACAGAGTCAATTTCTACTTTGGAAAGAAATCCAGAACGATCTCAGATCAAGCTGTTTATTATCCAGTTTCACATTCTGGAAAAAAAAACAAAACAAAACAAAAAAAAACTATTTCCACTAACATTTCATGTTAGCAGACCATTTCATTCCTTATACTCTGGGTACTCAGTATCTCACACACACACACACACACACACACACAAATAAATTGCACTTATCTACTTTAAACAAGAGACAAAATATCATCAAAACAGAAGGGTAGACTTAACATCTTATACAGATATACTTATTTAATTTCACAAAAATGCATAAATATCCATTATTACACAAATGTACAAAAATACTTGTACTTTTTTTGTTGTTGTTGTTCAAATATACTCTAAACACGCACAGATACCAGAGCAGGGGCGATGGATTTGAGGTCTCGAGGAGAAGCGTCTCAGAAGGATTCGTCCATCATGGACAATTTTACAGTCACAATCATAGAGAATAGAGAAGACGGAAAAAAGAAAGAAAGAAAAAAAATAAAACTAACCCAGTGCATGTGGAATTCATTTTTATCACACAAAAACAAAGGAGACTTGATAGTAACAAGATGTAGACCTCTACCTTGCGAGTAACATCATACATGTCAAATACAAGATCTTCACAGAAACAAGAAAGCTAAAGGGCTTGACCAAATGGCAACAAGAGGAGGAAAAAATAAAATAAAATACCAGACGACAACTTCGCATTCTACGTTTCATGCCGTATACTCTACTTCAACATGCATAATGATTATCCCCTTTCCCCGAAACACACACACACCAAACAGAGAGCAGCTAGAAAACTTCAACTTGCACATGATTGGCTCGTCACATGCGGTTTTGAAAAGTGGAGACTGTACCATTAACCCATGAGGCCTCAGCTGTAGACAACATCCTGTTTTTAATGCTCAGGGTCCTTCAGAGAAGAGTATTCTCCAGAATCGTAAAGTCATTTATACACTTTTTTTTTTTTGTTAAATATACCTGACTGAATTAGATGTTGAACTCAGTACACCTTACTGAGAGGGACGGAGGGATGGAGGGAGGAACCTGTACTGAGCAGCACCTGTACAAACAGAACAGTGTCGTGAACCAACAGACACACACAAACGAGTCCACGTTCACACGGTTACACGTTAAAGCCGAAGCTCAGCAGATTTAAAGATACTTACTATTACACATTTAACAGAATTGGCGGGATTTCCATCCGGGCTGTGAAGTGTCAGAGGGCGAAGGGTACCAGCGCATCTGTGAAGCAGAACAGCAGATTAGAGCACAGAAAATCTCAGTCGAAAACACAAACCCCCATCCCTGTTGTAAGCACACAATGTTCTGTACATTACTCCTTTAATTGTGGCTTGAAGAAAGCTAATGTGCGATAAGAATTCTTCACAATAAAGACTTTGTGACATCAAATCAACATGGCTGATCACAGAATTTATTACTTTTAAATGAGTTTCTGTATATACAGATTATTTTCTTTAGGACAAATCAGCAAGCAGACGTTTTCCTTAACTCTAACACTGACTGAACTGTTAACTGTTTTAAGGCGGAGAATTACACATTACACATCACTCATCAGTACGTTTACATGGACAACGATAATCCGATATTATCCCGATTAAGACGATACTCTGATTAAGAAACTAGCATGTGAACAGCGATTATTGATGACCTTAATCCGACTAAAGTCATACTCGAAGTAAACACAAATGGGATTAAGACGTGTGGAGTATTCCTGTTTTAGTCGCGTTATCGACGTGCATTACAGACATGTACACACCTTAATCACACTATTAACGTCGTGTGGGAGTTTTCACCGCATTTTGTGACAGGACACGTACACACACGGCAGCGCTCAACCGTTTGACGGCAAATGAGAGCACGGCCGCGTCCCAAACCGCGTACTTACCTGCTATATAGTAGTCAAGATACATGTATTTGAGCTACTATACAGTAGGCAAGTACGCGGTTTGGGACGCAGCCCACGGCTTCAAGCGGTCGTCTATTTGCACGTATAGCACGACAAATAATTAACCGCACTTGAAGCGTTCGTAAAATTAAAAATTAAACTCACAGAACTGTATACGGTACCATAACGAAGACGAGCTGTATGTCGATACTGGAAATTCTGGAGGGAACGTCGGACGGCGTGGCGTGGGGACGTAATGACGTGTGACGTTAATCGATCTATGTTCTATAACATGTAAAACAGGAACATGAAAGGAATATTCTAAAAGCGACTCATGTAAACACCTTAATCACAATATTATCTTATTCAGAATAAGGTCAATAATTAGATTACTGCTGTCCATGTAAACGTAGTGACTGTTAGCTGGGTAGAGTGTTCCCCCCAAAAAAAAAGTAACATTTTTCACCGCCACGTTCGAATGCACGAAGGTTGAAAGTGACATCACTACCGAGGCCAATCGAACGCAGCATTACTCCAGTCCTAAATTTACTTAGTTCTCTACACCATCCTGCAGTTTCTGGTTAATTATCGCAAGTGTGTCAGCTCTAATCATGCACTATATTTTGCTTTACTCAAAAGTAACTCCAACACAGAAGCCATGTTTCCATCCACATTTATATATGGGATATCACATTAAAAAACAAAAGGAATAAGATAATAAAAATAAAAAAACGCTGCATGGAAACACCAGATGCGAATGAAATCTCCAAAATGCGCATTAAACTACTCGTGTGCTCAATTGAGGCGGACAATTTTTATATCCCATAACACGACATGCACATAAGCTGGAGGAAACATTTACCACATAAAAAAAAACCAAACAAATCAACAAATCATGTGATTGGATAATTGGCTCAGAAAAGTAAAAAGTTTCCCGTTTCCCAGGAAGTGACCATTTTATTTTCTTGAACACATGGGATGGAAAGAGTGCTTTATTCGCAAATGTTTTATGTAATATTCCAATTTAAATTTGCAACTTGGATGGACATGTAGCTAGTAATGTGGTGTAGGGCTGAGGAATACGATGATATAATTTATCATGATGTCAATATTGTCAGAATATGCTTGAGATATTGTGGGTATTGTGACATCTCGTCCTTTAGTTTCTTACTATTTTATTTGTTTAACAATGACAAATTCTGAGCTGATGTAATGGTAAAGTTTTGTATTGGATTTTAAAATTTGGTTTTATTAACTATGTATCGTGATGTATCACGTATCCCTATGAGTCCATCTGAAACAATCTTTCACTAGATTCACCAGCTGTCTTGTGGTCTGGTATCAAGCGTGTGACTAATCCTCACCAAGGGCAGGAGAACGCACAACAAGCATGCTGCATTTTCCAGCACACGGCTTGATAAAAACACACCAAAAATTAACCAGACAATGGAGCACCATCTGAATTCTACAACAGTGCAGTCACTCAGCTGTAGCAGTGTTAAAGACTACAACCGCAAGTGGTAAATAGTGCATCATTCACACAACATTCACACACTCCGTTGAAAAGTATTCAACCGTTAAATCCTTAAAAATGCATCAGTAACGGATTCCAAACAAGATTGTGTTGAAGTGAACTTCCAAAACACTCTTGATCCTGAAAATGATTTGACCTTGCAATGAAAGTTTGGACTTTGGATCATTATACAGTTGCAATCAAAATTATTCAACCCCCATTGCAAATCAGGTTTATTGTCAAAATGTACAGACTTTCAGCTGTTTGCAACGAACAAATCAAACAGAAGCAACTGAAGTTAATTCAACACAACAAATGCGTCAAGTTGTTTCTCCAAATTCAACTGAATAATAAAAAAAAATATTTAAAATTATTCTTCCCCTTCATAGCAAGCATTTTTAGTACTTAGTAGAGCACCATTTTGCTGTTATGACCTGCTGCAAATGAGATGCAGAGCTTCTGGCAGCGTTCCTGAGGAATCTTATCCCACTCCTCATGAGCAATGGCCTCCAGTTCAGTAATATTCTTGGTTTCGTGTGCTGTAACCGCCTTCTTCAAATCCCACCAGAGATTTTCTATGGGGTTCAAGTCAAGTCTGTGATGGATCTGCAGAATCTTCCAGGATGACTTCTGCAACCAAGCCTTGGTGGAATTTGAGGTATGCTTGGGATCATTGCCCTGATGGAACGTTCAATGACGCCCAAGCTTCAGCTTCCTCACAGACGGCATGACGTCCTCTCCTAGGATGTCCTGATACTTCAACGAATCCATCTCGCCTTCCACATGCTGCAGGTTTCTAGTGCCAGAGGATGCAAAGCAGCCCCAGAGCAACACCGAGCCTCCACCATGCTCGACTGTGAACAGAGTGTTCTTTCTTCATTCTTCTTCCTCCAGACATACCGCTGATCCATCGTGCCAAAATGTCCGTTTTGTTTCATCGCTCCACAGAACAGAATCCCAAAACTTCTGTGGCTTATTTATATGATTTTGAGTGACTTTTCTTGTGCTTTTGGGTGAGTAGTGGTGAACGTCTTGGAGTTCTAGCATAGAAACCTTCTGTGTTTAGTACACGCCTTACTGTGCTCACTGAAACCTCAGTGCCTGTTACCACCAAGTCTTGCTTCAGGTCTTTTGCAGTCACTCGAGGATTTTTAACAACCTGCCTTCTCACAAATCTGGTTGCAGTCGTTGATAGCTTCTTTTTTATGCCCCGTCCGGGTATTTCAAGAATTTTCTACCCCTAACCAGTTCAGGTATTTCATGTGTTCCAGCTGAAACACACCTGGTGCAACTAATGAAGCCCTTGATTAGTTGCATCAGGTGTGCTTGAGACAACACTTGTTTTGCGTATTTGTGCTATTGTGAGGGATTCTATTCAGGGGGTGAATAATTTTGAGACTGGAGAAATCATTATAAGTTGCATTTTCAGTTGAATTTGGGGAAACAACTTGAAGCATTCATCGTGTTGAACTATTTCAGTTGCTTTTGGTTGATTTGTTCATTGCAAACAGCTGAAAGTCTGTACATTTTGACAATAAACCTGATTTGCAACGGAGGGTGAATCATTTTGATTGCAACTGTAGCTGTGCTTTTCGTAAGTCAGAGTTTATGGCTGTTTAATGTCTAGCTTTCACTTGCGCATGTGATTTTGGCCACAGATTAAAGGACCAACTAACAATCCACTTTACGCACAGGACATTAGCAGCACTCACACACCAAACCACTCACTGTGTCCAAACACTGGTGAAATAATCAAACCTTCATTTACAGCAATCATTTCTCCTTAGTTGAAAGAAATATACTGAAATGGAAAAAAAAGGTAGATTTGTAGGTTTTTAAATATAAGAATGATGGCCCAGCCAGGTTTTAAGTGAGATTTGTGACAAGATGTCATTTTCAAGAGCTTGGTCAAACACTTCAGTTGTGACCTTAGGTTTAGGTTGCCTTGTTGTCATGGGAACAGAAGGCACTATTTGCCCATTTAAATCAATAAGCCTGATCCGTCAAGAATGAATGAATCTGCTAGACCGGTCACATTCAATTTCGCATGGAAGTGAACAGCATTAAATATTAAAAAGAGCCTAACAAGAAACCCCCACAAAATCTTAAGCGCAAATCTGAAACCTGTTCTTGGCTTTAATACCATTTTAATAAGTTGATCGTTAAATAATACACACGATAACTGACATGACCTTTAAAATGGAAAATAAGTTGTTTACGAGAATTTTCCGGAAATATACCTTGACTTTACTTGAATCTTAAATTGGCATGTACATATACCGACCCATGATATAGAACAAAAGTCATCACAGTCTCTCTCTGCACTGTTTTAGTAGCTTGTAAAAATCCAAACACATGCCTTTTTGGCTAACGTTTAACCAGCCTCCACTGGCCACAGATTCACTCAACAACCAAACACATAATCCGAGCTGAGACGCAATTAAAAACAGATTTTCTCTGTTGTGATTCCTTAGCAACACTGACAAATGGAGGAATTTTTTTTGAGAGATATATTGGGAAAGCAGGTTTGTTACTCATTTCCAGACCGATGACACTGAAAACAGTGACAAGGATCAATTACATTGATCTGCATAGTGGATGACCTGGAGATTACCAATTCCTCACTCAAATGGAATAAACTTCAAGAGCAGCCCCAAAAAAAACCCCTCTCTAAACCAGGTCTGCTCACTCGCTCGGCTATTCATTCCTCAGACACTGACGCACACGCTTAGTAAGAAATAGAGTGTAAAAAGACCTGCATCCTGTAGTTAAAAACAAAACGAGCAGCAGGTGTTACAGGCTCATCCGTACAGCGTGTGTTGGAAAGGAAAGGAAAGGAACAGGAACACACCGGTTGCTCCCTCACCTGGGCGTGCAGGGCAGCGGCGGCTGCAGCGGCTGCAGGGTAGGTGAAGGCTGCGTGGGGCAGGCCAGGGGTTAGCTCAGTGGTGTAGAGTGGATACGGTGTCCATGCCTCTGGGGATGCTGGGATCAGTGCTGTGCCAGTCAGGTCATCTGCAAAAATAAGATAGCAAACATGTTAAGAACAGCAGGTTCAAAGTGTGCAAGATACGCCTCCCTATATTCCCTCCATATATGCTTTGAATTATTTTATATGGAACACAATAATAAAAACATGCTTCAAAGACATGCAGTAATGAAAACAGAATTAAAATAATAATAATAATAAAAAAACAAGTCCCCTTTATACAGAACCAAACAACTTAATACAAATGACAATTTGTATATTAATAATAATAAATAAATAAATAAATCCCATGCCAGTTACCATGGCAAGAAACAGGTGAACATGTAGCAAAAAAGACTTACTAAAAAAAATTAAATAAAGAGTCGAAACAATCACATTCCATTAAAATATGCCCCGAAGATATTAGACTTTGGCATAACAGGCATAGAGGATCTTCACTTGTTAAAAACGTGAGTGAGTCTGGAGTGCAAATTGTCATGTTTTTTTACACACAATAACTCCCTAGACACGTGGCACGAGATCATAGACAGTGTTGATGTCTTTTCTGACACCGATACCTCGAGCACTGAAGCCTTGAGTATCAACCGATACCGAATACTGTTTTCTTTAAAAGCTTGAGCTTAAATTTTTTTTTTTTTACAAAATCTTACACAAAAACTACTTAAATTGTAACAATAATAAAAGTACAAATATAATAAAATCAATACTAACTAAAGTTAAAACCAGTCAAGTCTCTGTATATGTAAACATTCCCAGTTCCAAAAATAAGTTTATTTTCCTAATCCAACTTGCCGTCTGATATAGGATCCAATATGTTGTATCTGATTAGAGCCACCATGTTTTGTTTATCAGCCCGGTACCTGGTATTGAATTATTGCCATCTCTACTTTTCATAATCATTTTACTCGCATATCAAGTCAATTCAGATTGATCTGTACTACAAATTTTTTTAACTAGCCTGTTACTTAGACAGATCCTACATCAGTGTAGGAAGACTAGCCTGAACCATGATCATCATACACTGGTGACGGAAGCACCGGCAGGACGATGACACAAAAAAAAAGAAAAAAACAAAAACGTGCACGTGTTTGTGTGTTAAAAGCCAAAGTAACACTCACATGGATCGCGTGCAATAAAGTGAGCCCCAAGAGCGGGGTGCAGGCTTGAGGGGTTTGGCGTGCCCATCAGCTTACTCTTCGCCATCTTGGTGTTCGCCTTAGCAAACTCCAGACGCAGTGTCTGGGGGTTCTCTGGGTCAAAGCGTATCCCCTTATAAAAATAAATAAATAAATACATAAATAAAAAGACAGGACTAAAATGCTTGAGGGTCATTTCTGAGTAAATGTGATCCTGGATTACTCTAATGAACCGTCTGTGAATGGAAGAGCTGAGAAGTCAAAAGCAGTGAAGTTCAGACCATGACCATCTCCGTTCATAATTTATAGACAAGAAGCAGAACATTACCAGAGCAGTCCCTGATATTTGTTAAAGTAGCATATACGTAGATCAGTTTGCTTTGCACCACTGCAACGATTAGGTTATGAGGCATCAAAGACTCGGTACCCTTTTTTTCCGCAAGCCTGAAGTGGACCAGCTTAACAAATACATCAGACATCTGCTGTATTTTGACAGTACCGAGGGCTTTTAAAAACTAAGCCAACAACCCAGTGACGTCATGGAACTTTCCAGTTTTAGGGACCGAGTGCGAGTCAAAGTTATTTAGGCATGAGAGTCATCGAGTCAAACTTTTCAGATGCGAGATGTGGCGCACAAGGAGGGGAGCTGATCAATAATTCAGAGTACTCGCTGCCACAGACATTTACTTACAGACGGCTGAATGGTTACTTACATTTAATGCGTTTTTTGCTGCTTCGGCCCCGGACCTGCTGTCAAAGGTAACAAAGCCAACAGGCTGAGAGAGAGAGAGAGAGAGAGAGAGAGAGAGAGAGAGAGAGAGAGAGAGAGAGAGAGAGAGAGAGAGATGGATGGATTAACCACGTAGCTTCCTTCCACTTAATATCTGTAGTGGTCACAAAGTTGTTTTATGACAAAGAAAAAAAAACCCACACATTAACCGTAGTAACTGTATTTCCCACAACATGCACAAGACATGCCTGGAAAATTATGGGTAAAGAACAAGTGTAATTCATAAATATTACCTGCTTTGAGGTTAGTTTTATAAGTGACCCTTCATATCCCTGTAAAAATAAAAATAAAAATGAGAAATAATTATATTTGTGGATAAACAAGGCTTTTTACAGAATATAATTAGACCATAAGTAGCTTAATTACATACATAAATATACAGTCACATAGCTGATAGATTCAAATATACACAATCATGAAAAATTCCAGACAAGGACAGCGCGTTACTTTGGAGCGCCCTGTTGTTATGAATACCTTGAACGGCCTGAACAGCAGGTACAACTCCCGTGGCTTGATGTCTACCGGCAGACCACTGACAAAAAGTGTTCGTACCTAGGGAATGAAAATGCCTCAGTAACTACAGAACAAAAATAAAAGAAATAATAAAAATAAAAAGAATCCATTACGCCAAACTAGTGTGAATATGCAACGGGCTAGTAAGACTCATGAACGTGTGCTTTCACTGTGAAAAAGTCTTTTCGTTGGAACAGTAAGAGTACCTGAAAGAGATCAAATATACCGTGTATTAAATCAAGTTGCAAACTACCTTTAGTCCTGCCCGCTTGAAACTTTTCCCTTCCTATTGTCTCAGAAACTCTCTCCGTTTTCTGCAGCATTTGTTCTGTATTTTAAGATTGACTGTACACAAAAATCATGAGAAACTGTGTTAGTTAAGTGAAGACATTAAGTGTGTGCACGGCTACCAAGTGTGAGTGAGCGTACTGAGCGTGGAAAGTGTTTTGTGGATGCAAGAATCTGTCTATGGGGAATGAAAAAGAAATCCTGCGTCAATGCAGTGGAAGGCAGAAAAGTCTAATTGCACTACAAAATGAATCAGATGAAGCAAATGATACTGGTGGATACAGAGAAACAGTGATTGGAAAGGCTATAAAGGGGCTCAGGGGGAAATTTACTGAGCACCCCCAAAAAATCAAATAAATAAAGGAGTTGATTTATACACATTTGTGGAAAATAATACATAAAACAGGAATCATGGCCCATTCTTGTGCCAGACATTTAAAGAATAAAACACTATAAAAGTATATAGTTTCTTTCTTAATCTCGTCTTGGGGAGAAAAAATAAATTCGTGTTGACGGCTCTCGAGTCCATCCTACGTAATACCGTTAGCTTTACGAAAGAGATTGATGGGAGAGCGTCCCAAGTGGGAATTTATATAAAGAACAAAAACCTTCTTGTTAACAGCCTATTAAAAGGATTACACAAACACGGCAACGCATCTGCTGAGCCACCTCAAACCAAGCTTCATATTTCTACATGCATCATTTCCACAAATACCGAGCCCACTGGAAAGAAGTCATCGTTTCCTTCATCCGAGGGGTCACCATGACCTGGACCAAGCCGAGGATAGTCTCGCAGCGAGTCTGCGTGATTGACCCGACAAACACTGGGCACGAATGTTAAAGCTACGTCAAGTTTTTATGACCTTTTTCTAATTGAATCCTCTGTAAAACTTCAGCACTATGTTTTGTGACAATGACAAAAAAAAAGAAACTACTGCAGTAGTGAAAAACCTGATGAATGAACCTGAAAGAACAAAATGTGCTAGGAATCTATTTTGGCATGACAAAATCTATTTTTCCAAACAACAAACAAACACACTTCCTGTTGTAGCTACAACCAGAATACACACTTGTGAGAGTTGGATGAGAGCATGCAGCACCTGGCCTGATATTAACCAAACTTCAATGTGCCACAAGGAACGCACAGACCCAGCACCACAGTATCCTCACCACATACAAGGAACCCTATGAAACTCCACTGAAACCGAGGCTCATGTATACCCAGAACCATACTGACGGACCATCTCAAAACAGCTGAACTTTACCTGAGCTAGACAGACTACTGTCAAACTATTAATCCAGGACAAATTGAATTGTGGACTATTATAAAATGCCGCACAACACGGTGAATATCTTGCAGATCTGCGGTATGCTTTGATCCACAGGTTTAAACATACAGACAGGAACCCTGGAGACAGACTGGTGGCTTTTGGTCGCCTGCAAAATAATGGGACAACTAAACTGAGCAGACAAGCAGCAGGAAATCCCTCCAGTGAAGGGGCCAGAGGTGACGGGAAGACGACCGGACAAGGTTTCAGTGTAAAGAGGTGTTCTTTCCAGCTTGGCTTTCAATTAATATTTTAAACATCAAACACCTTTTGTTAGAAGACCTAACACATGTTCACCTTAACGGTGCTCATACAGGCTTATCCACACTATCTGAAACAGCACCTTTAGTTTATTTATTTTTACATAATAGAGTACTTGCCAAGTAGTAGATAGTCCACCAAAGAGCCAAAGGTTAGCTAAGGAAGCAGATTTATTATTTTTTAAAAACTAAAACTAATCAGGAGATGCTTTCTAATAATAATAATAATAATAATAATAATAATAATACAGCATAAGTTTCAGAACATTGTATTTTAATAAAAGTGAAACCAAGCATAATCTTGTCATTGGGGTGACTCCCTCAAAGGTACTGTGTATCTTCAGTCATGTAGAATACCTTTAAAAATGATTTAATGGACCTTAACGACCACTCCTGAAACTTTAATTAACTTTGATATTAATACTACACAACATCCTCCTTTCCAGGTGAAAGATAACTACAGAGTAAACGCTACAAAAAGATGTCCTTCTGAGGATGACAAGGAGTATGTTTTTCTCCGAGAGTGTATAATCTAATATAGGCTAATAAAAGTTTCCCCCCTTCCTCATGCAGTGTTCACTTAATTCAACACTTACAGTGTTTAACACTATTCCCCATGACACACAGAGCTAATTCAACAGAAAGAAGTTAAGTGAAAAAGAGTCGAAACAAACAAAACAGTCCAACTGGAGATTAATCATCCACCAAGTACACAGTGAACAATAAAAACCCTTTCATTAGGAAAAAAAAGAGCCTCGCATTCCTCAAGCAAATCCAAACAACCATTCTGAACAACAAAAACAGCCACTATGAATACTCTCACACACCTGTGCAGCGTTCAAGAGCCAAAACCCTGGACACTAGACGCTGAGATTTCGACATTTTAATAAAATTAGGAAGCAACAAAACACGGGGGAAAAGTCTTACAACTCTAAATGAATCGTAGAAAGATGTTAAATGAGGTTTTATATTAAAACTACGTGCAAAAAAAATAATTAAAAATAAATTTAAAAAATAAATGAAGGAAAAGTTCTTAATCAGCGCCGTCCCGCAGAAACACACACACTTTAAAGAGTAGCGTTTTTCCCTTACCTCCTCCTCTAATGATACACTGTTGCTCGGCTCAGAATCTGATTTGAGACTCATTGTGTAACTTTAACGCTTCTTTACGCGATAGAGAAAAAACAACTGTGTGTTTTCCCTGTCGGTGGATTTTTCTCTCTCTCTCGCTCTCTCTCTCTCTCTTTTTTTTTTTTTTTTTTGCCCTGACGTGCGTTAAAGTTGGCAGAAGAAAATCTTGGTGTCGTTTTGGTGAGACTTCAGGAAAAGACGTGCCCAGGTGAAGCCGTGCTGTAAGCCAAAGTATCCAAGGAGGTACCAGAAAATTAAAACACACATACAAAAAAACAAAAAAAACAAAAACCAACAACAAAAAATGTAAAGGTGATGTAGTGGAGAAGTGCACTGTGAGGGTGAGAAAAGGGAAAAAGAAGTGATTGTTGTTGTTGTTGTTGTTGTTGTTGTTGTTGGTGGTGGTGGTGGTAGTTTCCCCCCCTGCCTTGCTCACATCAAGCTCGTTTGAGTTTAAATTCGATCAGGAGAGAAATGGAAGAGAGGTTCAATTTAAAAGGTGAAGATCTCTCCGTGCTCGTGTTGCTCCTCTGCCTTTCCATTCGCTGATCAATCATATTAAAGGTGGAGGAGAAGTGAAGAGCTGCAGATGGACTTCAGCTGGCCCCAGGCCCGGCCCACTGCCTGCATCAGCCCCTCACAGAGGGCGGACCTGTCGGTGCACTACTACTACTACTGCTATTACTACCACCCAAAGTTTCTCTCTTACTTTTCTTTTCCTCCTTCTTCTTCTTTAACAACGTCCATTTTATTGCCTTCTTCTGTTATAGGAAGGATCCCGTCGTTATATTTATTTCTCTTCATATTTATTTCTCCACTGTAATTAGTAATCCATAAGGTTCTATGTCACAGCCATTTCAGTTCAGTTTGATTTGTATAGCACTTTTGGCAGATTTACAGAAATATATCACTTAAGGATATGAATGTGACATTTTTAAATGTGTAACGTCTAATGAGCGAGCCAGAGGCGACGGTGGAAAGGAAAAACTCCCTGAGACAACAAGAGGAAGAAACCTTGAGAGGAACCAGATGCGGTTGTGAATAATTCCCTTCTATAACGGTTTCCTACATGGTCAGATAGTGCAACGTAGCCAGGGAATTCATTACAGTTCATATGAATTGAGGTCCAAAGCCATCTTTAGGATTTTTAAGTGGTACCATCCTCAGTAATCTCACCGATCGTTAGGCTGCATCATGTGAGGCCATCCTCAGCAGCTTGATTTGAATTCCAATTGATGAAAACGCCAACCAGAAGTAGGACATCAGGATGGATCAGGCAGGTCCGGAGAGCAGGAGGGGTCAGGATCACTGGTATCTCAGGAGTATCATCCATCCATCTTCTACCGCTTACTCTTTTTCAGGGTCACGGGGGAACCTGGAGCCTATCCCAGGGAGCATCGGGCACAAGGCGGGGTACACCCTGGACAGGGTGCCGATCCATCGCAGGGCACACATTCACATACACACTCACACACCCGTTCATACACTACGGACACTTTGGAAACACCAATCAGCCTACCGTGCATGTCTTTGGACTGGGGAGGAAACCGGAGTACCCGGAGGAAACCCCCGCAGCACGGGGAGAACATGCGAACTCCACACACACAGGGCCACGGCGAGACTCGAACCCCAGACCCTGGAGGTGTGTGAGAACGTGCTAACCACTAAGCCACCGTGCGCCCCAGGAGTATCATGTGTAGCTCAACAGAGAGAGAGAGATTATTATGTGTGCTAATTATGACATAATGGTTAAGGACAATGTTCTTTGCATGCAGAGTGCAAGCAGGCACTCCGGCAAGACTAGCTATGGCAACATGACTAAAAGGGAGATCCAGAAGGTAGTACAGACAGAAGGGTGTCCTGGAACATAAAGCAGCCAGCTACTCCACTGTCAACAAACCCATTCCTTCTAAACCCACATACACCCTTATAATACTAAAGTCACAGATTTATAACACTGTTAGACCACAGGATTCTGCTCCAGGTCCTGGAGAACCCCCTGTCCTACACATTCTAGTGTTTCTAACCCTAGCCCTGCTCTAACACACTTCCTTCAACCCATCAGCTAATAAACAACACTTCCAGAGTTCAGAAGCAGGTGTGTTAGAGCGAGCGAAAACACTAAAATGTGCAGGACCAGAGTTGAGAACCTGAGTCATATACAGACAATGAACCTTTGTGTTCTTTAAACTCTCACAGCCTTTCCACATGACCCATCCTAAAGTATACATTGGGTTGTGATTGTGTGTGATTACTGATTCTACAGCATGCAAACTCTCAAATGACCTTGAAGCCATAAAGCCTGAATAATGTCATGAATTCAGGATGATTTGCGAAGTAATTTCCTTAAGGAAACTAGCCTACCTTAAAAAGAATGAAGAATTTGAAATGTATTTCTATATGTAATGTATTATTTTGTGTAACCTAAAATCAAAATGTAAAAAAATAAATAAAATACAGGAATTAAACACACATCTGGTATTAATAGTGTTTAATATTGTTAAAGATCTTAATAAATAGAATTATTTTGACAAAAAAAGCAACAGCACCAATACTACTACTACTACTAGTAATAGTAATAAAAATAAAAATAAGAATTAGAAGAAAATAATAATTAAAATACTCATTAAACATGTATTTTATTATTAGTATAATATAAAATGCAAGTAATTAAAATGTACAAAAAATTACATGGATGTGGGATTAATAGCAACGGCAATTAAGAATGTTAATTTTGGTAATAAATACAATTAATTTGAACAATTATAAAAAAATACATCAGCACAAATAATAATAATAATAATAAGAAGAAGAAGAAGAAGACAATAATTGCATATTTGTTTTATATTACATTATATAAAATGTTAATTAATTTGAGATATTTTTAATGATTTCAAAGTCATCTTTGCATATTAACATGCAATTAAAAAAAAATATAAGTACTCAATACCATTTGCACAAATTAACTAAGAAATTATACAGCTGTGGTGTTTTTTCCCCCTCTCATAGCCACTATAATCCTTAGAGGAGGATAAGGTCTAAAGGAAAGGCTTTTAGAAATCCCAAAAGGGTTCACAGTCTATTCTATGCAGTTAAGACGTGGGAGGAAACCCAGGCCCTCCCTCAGAAACATTCCATTTCCTGCCATTACACGGTTTCCCCTTTCCCCTGATCATAAACAACTCTTGGTGTGTATACTTTTCTTCTAGTTGTAAGAAGATCTGGACAAGAAAATAAAAATATGTATTGTAGAAACAGGGAATCCTCTGCACAGAGCCTATTTCCTCCTCCCTCGGGTGCAGGTACTGTTTTCTCTACATTAATTTACACATGTGCACACTGACCTGACAGTACTGAATAACTACAGTCCTGTCAATTAAACAGTAATATCACTACATGCCAGAAGAGAGGACGAGGGTGTGACTTGTAAATGTGTCTGGATGCGTTGAGATACAAAGCACCAGCGGCGATACACCAGACATCTCTGTATAATTAGCAAACCTCTGAATTGTATTAGCTTGTTATACATGAGGTAATATGGACACTGACAATGTGAGAGCACGAGGCCGGATTCCAGGTTACGTACTTTGTAAGTATATGGGGAGAGTTTATGTTTTCAGCAACAAACAGTAGCCAGCTTCCTGACTTTGTGTGAGAACATAATCAGGGAAAGGCAGGGCACGCCAAAGGGAGGCTCTGGAAATATTTGGCTCCTTTGTAATCATTGACCTGCTGCTGTTTCATGCTTTCTAACTAAAAATAGACTTGCTGTGTCTTTACTCCTAATCCTCCTTTTGCATGCTTGGCAGAGGTAAAATACGATCCATCTTAATCATACGTCAAAAAAGTAGGAGCTGGACATATGGTCGAAGAGGTGTCCTGAACTCTGCTGTTCATTCATGTGTGATTCTCCATATTTGGTCAACTGTATTATAATGCCGTTTTTAAGGGTCACTGGTTAATCTTTCTTCGCTGTTAACCTCAAGCACGTTGTGATGCTATTTTAAGTCTTCAGGAGTAGTGGAAGGCAAGAGATTGCTCTGATTTTGGACATTGTGATAAATACATGAGGGAGCAGAAAGAGCTCTTTTCCCCATAGGAAGAGTTTGCTGTTGATTGCTGTTCCTCTCCTCCACATCTACACTTCATCAGAAAGCCCCCCTTTTCCTCATTTCAGACTAATATAGCATTGAGGTCTGTCACATGAATAATTCTCTCGATTACTGAGAGTCAAAGGGCAGGGGTCCCAAAAGAAAGACCAAAACGTAATAATTCACAGTTTGGCTAAACATGGAGTTGGCTAAACATTTTTTTTGCACTACTGTTTGCTCTTGGATTTATTTAAATGCTCTATTATCATTGCAATTTTATTTTAAACAGGGATAGCTAACTATCATATCAGTGACGTTGGCTTGCTAACTAAGAATTCGACAGACTTAGCTTGCTAGATATTTATATTGCTGTAGCTCACCTAAAATATATATAAAGCAACTAACAAGCTAAGTCTAGTTATCTAGGTCATGTTCTTCCTAATGAGTTGTCTATAATGGACACGTTTAGCTAGCTAACATTGTTTAGCTTAGAAATGAGTTAATGGCATCTGTTTGGGCAGCATCTTGGCTTTTCATTGTCATGATGTAATTGTAAAAAAAAAAAAAAATTTTTTAAATATGACCAACAACAAAGTTGTAAGCTCCAAGAGACTTAACTACCTTCAGATTCGCTCTAGTATAAACGCTCTGAGTATCTATAGACAGGCTAGACCACTGCTTAACATCATTTAGCTATTAACAGGACACCAAGACATAATGATCTTCTAGAGTTTGAAATTGTTAGTTTAGCTGAATAGCACTTCCTGTCTTAATAACCGGAAATACATGTTTTAAAATTGTTGATCGATTCTTCAGTCAGATGATAACCAAGTAGCATTAGGCTACTCGGGTCTTTTTGCAACCAGGTCGTACTCGCATCTCTTTTTGTTTACAAACACCAAAGGGGTATATATGAATACTGGATTACAATTGTACACAGAAGCCCTTTGCCCTATTAAGGCATGGGAACGTGGACCACAGGGATGTCTGTTGGAGTGAGGAGGACTGCCTTGGTCCCGATGAAAGAATTCCACAAGGTTTCCAGGACTTTGTAAGAACACCAGACCATAATGTTGGCTGGCTCCACTGTTGCTTAGGTTGCTTGAAATTGTGGAAGTTGCAGCGCATTTGAGGGAAATCTCAAATATGCCACTTTCTGCAACATCCTCTTTCACCACCAAAAAAAAAACCTCTTTAATTGTTTATTTGTTCAGTTTGATGGGGTTGCCATGCTTGCTCTTAAAATCAGCCCAGAATGAGCCCAATATGCTGCTTTGTAAAGGCTAATACAATAGTTATTGTTGTAAAATACAATGTAATACAGACTTTCAGCTTGTTTGCAACGAATAATATTTTTATATATATAAATATATATATATATATATATATATATATATATATATATATATATATATATATAAATATAAATTATTTATTTTGATTTACTTTATTAGGAAAATATAGGAAAATAATTAGTTTGAGGTATAATACCAGCGTTGCTCATTTACAGCCCACTCAACCAAGGCCAAAGCTTATCTCCACTGATAATCTATGAGTAAACACTAAGCTGAAGATGGACTGGAAGAATGTCAAACTGAAGCTTGGAAAGGGAGTCCTGGTATAATCTGCCAAGAAGTGTCGTTAACCATTGATTCTCTAACTGGATGTTGGATTGGGCATCAAACAAAACATTTCAGTAAATGGTTTGTTAACTCATACCAGAGATGCCACTCGCACAGATCTAGCTTCCTGGCTGCCAGTAATGTATTTCTCTCTGCTTGAATTAGCCAATTACTTCTTAGAGAAAAATCAGGTGAAGCTTGGCTAGAACCCTGCCCTGATGCCCACCACCTCCATTATAAAGATCTTCTAGGTGCCACAGTATTGGTACCATGGATAGCTGGTATTACTTTAGGTCCCAAAATGACTCTGTAGAAGTCTTCAGAAGAATTCTGCAAAGACTTTGTGCCTAAACCTTATGCTCCTCCATCCTTCAAAGATAGAACCTACCACAGAAAACCGACAGATGTTAAATGAAATTGATACTTCTCCGCCTTGGCATACAATCTGTGTTATAAAATCTGGTCAATACTGCCCTCATATGATGAACATTCTCAGGTCTGTGACTGATGGAAGCCATGACAAACACAAACTACAGTGCTGTGAAAAAGTATTTGCCCTATCCTGATTTCTTCTGTTGTTGTGTATATCTCATACTATATAGTTTTCGATCTTCAAGTGAAGATCTAAATACAAAATAAAACAAAAGTAACCTGATTAAACACACAATGCATTTTAAAAAAAATATTTTTTTTAATTAAAGTAAAAAAAAAGTTATCGAATACTTATCACCAATGTGAAAAAGTATTTGCCCCCTTAAATTTAAAATCTGCTTGTGCCACCTTTAGCAATAACTGCAACCAAACGCTTCTGATATCTGGAGATCAGTCTTTCACTTACTTCTAGGACTAGGATTTACTCCTACGCTTTGGATCATTCTCTTACTGCATAATCCAGTTGCGCTTGAGTTTCAATTTACAGACTGAAGACCCGACATTCTCCTTTAGGATTTTCTGGTAGAGAGCAGAATTTGTGTTTCCCTCAATTATTGCAAGTTGCCCAGGCCCTGGAACAGCAAAGCATCCCCACACCATCACACCTCCACCACCATGCTTGACCGTATGAACATGCAAGAGAGGCCTGTAGGTCCTTTGATGTTGTCCTTGGCTCTTTTGAGACTTGCTGGATGAGTCATCGCTGTGCTCCTAGAGGAATTTTGGAAGGTCGGCCACTTCTGAGAATCACTACTGTGCCGAGTTTTTCCATTTGGAGATAATGGCTCTCACTGTGGTTCTTTGGAGTCCCAGAGCTTTGAAATAGCTTTGTAACCCTTCCCAGACTGAGACTGATGAGTTTCAATCACCTTCTTCCTCATCATTTCTGGAATTTCTTTCAATTTTGGCATAGTGTGTTGCTGGGTAAGACATTTTAACCAACTTCATGCTGCTGAAAAAGTTCTATTTAAGTATAGATTTGATTGAACAGGGCTGGCAGGAATCAGGCCTGGTTGTGTCTAGTCCAGCTGAACCTCATTATCAATGCAGTTTCATAGATTTGTTGAATTAGTAACAAATTAGGGAATTAGGGCAAATACATTTTCACACAGGCCCAGTTGGTATTGGATAAATTTTTTGCTTCAATAAATGATTATCATTTAAAAGCTGCATTTTGTGTTTACTCAGGGTGCTGATTTAATAGGCTGGGTTTGTTCCTGGATATTTGGCCAGTTTAGAGGCATCTATCCAGTGGAATAGGTGGTGGATGTCAAAGTGTCCGTTTCTGATCATCAACCCAAAGTCAGTCAAAAATGCAATGGTGAGCCAGTTAATCTTCAGCTGAATATGAAAAGGATCAGGTACAGTTATTTCCATTCATTCAGTAGAACTACGATCAGATTTCTTTAAACATATTTTCTGGTGATAACCCCCAAACCGACCCACAACCCCTACCCCCCACCCACAGCACACAGGCACACATGGAGCTCCTATCTCTACTCATATGTAAATGCAGCCGTTAAAGATAAAGATATCTCCCATGCTGCCATGCAGTCACCTCTCCATCATCCTAACAACAACAACATTGTCACATTCCCTTCACAGAGAGAGATAAGGATGGAGGATCTGGTTGAGAGCTTTCACATGCAGACCTGGTCAATGATATTTATCCTCTCAGTCTGGACTTCATTCGTTACTCTGTTGTTCATGCATTCCCCTGGTAAGAAATCAGTTAAACATGTCTTTACAAACAAGGTACAAAGCAAGCCAGAAAAATATCCCTTTTTTTCCAACAAAATGGTAGGAATATATACTTGTTCAGCCACCTAAGACTAGAGAAGAGTTTTTCATTTAGGAAATCAGTGACATCCGTGATCTGCGATACCAAATACGTCAAATACTTACACGACAGTGTTCGCAATAGGCGCTTAGTGCATACGACCTTCATATAAGCGGTATAAAATACTCTGTATACAGCGTAGCCATGACAGGATACAGATCACAGGTGCAGCAGGACACAGCAAATCAGACAGGTATTGTTTGACATCTGAATGAACCGAATGTACTTCTCACTCAACTCTTCTGGATCTCCTCTGGGATACAAACAGAGCGCATAGCAGAGATTTTCTGGGTCTAATATGTGACGTATGGGCTGTCTTCTATATGCTTCATGATATCCAGCTGTTTTAAGCCAATGAAACCATACAAAAACTGTATAAAAAGCTCTTAAATGTACAATGTACCTTTGTCATGTTTATATCATGTTTAGCATCGATGCGTCCTAGAATAAGAACCAATCTTCACCTACCTAGAACGTTCTTGAAACTATGAACCACTGGAATTACTTCAGTCCAGTGATGATATCCAGCTGTTCAAAGCTTGTCATGGTGTTCAAAATTTGTTTCCCTGTCAGACTGATAAAAGTCTGATAACCTATGAGATGAACATCAGACAGTCCACGGGTGGAGCGTATGATGCTTAGACTAAGAGGACCTCAGAGGACAGTTTGGTGAAGCTGATAAGACTAAGGGAATGTGAAAATGATTTCTAAATGTTGGGTGTCCATTACTCCAGCATCATACAGGCAGTTTTACAAATGGAACAAATTGCTGCTTTTGTATGAGAAAAGATACCGAACAAAAACACTATAAAATTCTGACCCAAGTGACAAAGAACCTTTATACAGCCTGTCAGTCAGTCAGTCATTCAGAGTCTGAATTCGGGGGGGGGGGGGGGGGGGGTGGGGGGGGGCATGGTGTTCCGCAACCTTGTTAAGTAATTAGGATAAAATCTTGTCAAGCATGTCACATGGTGCCTTGCAGCCTTTTAAAAAAGGCTGGTGTGACCTATGATGGCTACACAATAATGATGACTATAACGCCGAAACATTCGTGTAATTTTTTTTCTGGTTTGAGTAAATGATTGAACAGAACTTAAGGTGTGTGTGGACTTCATACTTTAAGTTATCATTGTCATGAGAGTGTGTGTTGTTGTGCCTGTTCTATGGCCGAGGATACTGCCAGTAAGGCAGGTTCTACGTTGTACTAGTTACCAAATATTTCTCTTTCTCTTTAAATAATCTTGATTTAAACATTTGTATAGTAAATATATGCCGCTCTAAAAAGTGGGATATGTCAAATTTGCATAAAGACAAGTTTGCCAATGTGTCGTGAGCATAACAACAATTCAGTAATTAATTCCCATGGAGCAGCATGATTTTGGATGTGTTGGTTGTTTAAACATCACAACCCATAAATCAAATCAAAAGTCAGGAGCACAAGGCAAACTATGAGGCAAGGTTCTCGTCAAACCTTCAGAAATAAACCTAATTCTGCCAGAGTAAGTCCATTTGCTAGGTGTAGCCTGGTCTCTCCGTCTACCACGTCAGCTGTCTCTGATATACCTCAGGATGAATTATTTAAAGCCTCTTATTGCAGTTCCATGTTTGGGAATAGACAGCAAAGAGACACATATTTTAAACCATCGACAAAAAGACTTCCCAAAAATAGATGCATTACTGATTATAGTATTGGTACAGTGTAATAGGTACTTTCAAAAAGTTTTTGCACTGTAACACTGCATTTCCACTCTATTTGCAGCATGTGAAATATAAAATATTAAAACATAAGAAAATCTGCACTATATTTACACCGTATACCCCAACATTTGGGCAACAAAAGGCTGGAAATGTAAGTGTTACTAAAATGAAACAGCTGGAAGAACATTTTGCAACTAATTAGGTTAATTGGCAACAGATCAGTAACATGATTGGGTATAAAAAGAGTATCTTAGATGGAAGTATATGTTGCACTAAAACCTGTATATACACCTTTCAGCACTGATGTGCAAAATTTTCCAGATGTGCAAAATGCCCATTCCATAGGCACTAATGCACCCCATACCATCAGAGATGCAGGCTTTTGAACTGAGCGCTGATAAAAAGCCGGATGGTCCCTCTCCTCTTTAGTCCTCTTTAGTTTAGAGAACACAGCGACCATGGTTTCCAAAAAGAATTTCAAATTTCGATTCGTCTGACCACAGAACAGTTTTCCACTTCGCCTCAGTCCATTTTAAATGAGCTTTGGCCCAGAGAAGACGGCGGCGTTTCTGGATCATGTTCACATACGGCTTCTTCTTTGCATGATAGAGCTTTAACCACCGTTTGTGGATGGCACAGTGCACTGTGTTCACAGACAATGAGTTCTGGAGGTGTGTCTGAGCCCATGCAGTGATTTCCATTACAGAATCATGCCTGGTTTTAATGCAGTGCCGCCTGAGGGCCCGAAGATCACGGGCATGCGAAATTGATTTTCACCCTTGTCTCTTGCACACAGAGATTTCTCCAGAATACTCAGAATCTTTTGACGATATTATGTACTGTAGATGACGAGATATTCATAGTCTTCGCAATTTTATGTTGAGGAACATTATTCTGAAATTGTTCCACAAATTGTAGGTGCAGTTTTTCGCAGATTGGTGAACCTCAGCCCATCTTTACTTCTGAAAGACTCTCTAAGATACTCTTTTTATACCCAATCATGTTACTGCCCTGTTTCCAATTAACCTCCAGCTGTTTCTTTTTACTAACACTTACTTTTCGAACCTTTTGTTGCTCCTGTCCCAACTTTTTAGAGATGCGTTGCACCATCAAATTCAAAATCACCTTATTTTCTTCTTAAAATGGTACATTTCCTCAGTTTACATTTTTTTTAAATATGTTTTCTATGTTCTATTGTGAATATCATATGGGTTTATGAGATTTGCAAATCATTGCATTCTGTTTTTTTATTTACATTTATTTACATTTTACACTGCGTTCCAACTTTTTTGGAACTGGGGTTGTAATATCCAGTGTTACCAAAAACTACAGTTAAGGTCCTGATGCTCGTTTCAAATTTGTATTGAAGTATGATAGTCAAGACATCGCAAAGCATCAGCATGTCTGTAAACTCGGGCTCTAAGTAGGCCTTCACACAAAGAGCACTCTCTGGTTTATAGAGCCCACTCTTACTCCTTTTAAGGTGCTTTCTCAATTTTCCGAGCGCCCTCTGTCTATACAACTCACTGCCAAAAGCCTCTTGGAGACATTTATAGTGACTTCCTCTGCCATCATGACGATATTCCCCAGCCCACTCTTACTACACGTCCGGTCATCCCTCCCTCTCCCTCTCTTTGTCTCTTTCTGCTTTAAACACTGCTTTGTATTAATCATTAACAGTTGTATATATTTATATAACTTTAATGTTAGCTATTAGTGCCTGCAAATTAACATCAAAACCAAATGTTCTTGTTTTTTCATTGTTACAAATAATATACAAACTATTTTTTTTTACCTACCTTTTTTTTTTTAAACAATTTAATGTCTTACGTCCAAAGTTCTGTTTATTTTAAGAGGTCAGTGTGCCTCCATTTCAAAAACCTCTGGATGTAATGGTAATTCAAGGTCAGTGCATAAATCCGTAGCCTAGTAATGGATTAAAAAACACACAGAATATCTAATGGATCAATACAACGTTAATGATATGTGTATGAAAACATATCCGATGCCTACTGATTTTCCCAGAAGCATACTGTGTCTAATGACTGAATGTTCTTTTCCAAAGACATGGTTGGCTCATGGGCTTGTGTGGAAGTGCTCGCTCTCCCAGAACAACAATCTAAAGAGTATGAGATGAAGGTGAGTGCAGCAAGACCTTTTATGGAGTGTAAAGCTGCCGAGATGAGCTAAAGCTGCCCTGTTTACTTTGCAGCACATCAGGAGATCAGGAGGCCTCAATCACAGCTCAATAACAGTTATTCCTCAGCGGCGGACCAAACGCAACAGTAGGCCAAGGAGCAGATATGAAGCTGGCAGTTGAAACTTGTCGGGTCAATTTGGCTTATCAGCACGGAAGATCGGGCTGTGACTCACCAGGCTGTACGGTCAAGCGAGCCTGTGAGTTGTTTATTAGTCTGATGATTTAAAAGGGTCTTTTTCATAAGAGATTGAATACTCTTAGTCCTTTTAGGGAAAAGAAACAGTCATGAACATCAAAGGATTACAGCGAAGAGACAAAGCATGCCTGTAGTTATTGTTACACTCTCAGATTGCAGGTCTTTGTGTGAATAGAAGAGCAGAGCAGTAGATATGGGATAAATTATGAACCATGTTCACTAAACCATCACATACACTACATGAAACTTAATGTGAGGTTATAGACTCTCATGTTCTCTTCTGTGTGTATAGCTTACTTGGTAGTAACACCAAAAACTGTTCATGTTTATAAAAGGAAAGGGAAGAGTATACGTGCTGCACTAAGCCTTACAGGTATACATTAAATATAATGCATTTTTCCCCTATTCTTTCTTGTTGAATTTTTCTGAAGAACAGTGGGCTCAGAACCGCTCAGGACAAACAAGGGACTCGTGAAGAACTCTCACAAAACTTAAACACAGTCGTTGATCATCCAGGTAACGACACACGACACACGGTATTAATAATCACGCGTATGTATGTTATTATTGTGTCTTGTGGACTATATGTAAATATCTAAAAAAAAAAAATTGAAAAAAGAAGCAGTTTTTATGATCCTGCGGTTTTTTTTTAATGGTTAACATTTCGCAGATCCTGCAAGGCATATGTAAACTTATGACCTCGACTGTATACACATTTATACACAGCGACCTACTGCGACGTTTTTTGGGAGGTGGGAGGAAACCAGAAAACCTAGAGGAATCTCTCATATTACACAGATAGTAACCTGAGTTCAGGATCGAACCCTGGATCTGTGAAGCGGCAATACTGTGCAAGTCTTTAATGTTCTACATCATTAAACAGGTATTTACAATATCCCACCAACCTCCCTGTGATGTTCATGACATAAGCACAGAATGTTTGAGAAATAATTGCTCCAACCTCCCATGTCTAATTGCCTTCTGGAAGCCACTCGAGGCACGGAGGGTCAGCACACAGGAATAACTCCAAGAGCAGGGACAGTGAGAGAGCTCATGGCTTGAAAAAGATGAATGCATGGGTGAGAGACCGATTAGTGTGACTTTTGCCTTGCTTGCTTCCTTAAAAGGGCCAGCCTGTCAGTTGTGTTTTCAGCATGGGATGGCCGGTGACAGGCATCTGGTGTGTGTGTGTGTGTGTGTGTGTGTGTGTGTGTGTGTGTGTGTGGTAATAAACCTCAAAGGACATTTACTGATAAAAGTACAGAGTGGCCATTGCAGCATGTCTGCACCAGGGTCAAACCACACACTATGTATTCTCCACTACCCCTTAAATTAAACAGGTCAAAAAATTGTCCTAGCTCATATCGAACATCTACATCTACATCGGTGGTCACCAACCCTCTTACTCAAGATTGACCTTTCCGACCTAAATCTAACACACCTGTTTTAGTTGATCAAGAAGTTCTTAAGGTAATGAGTAGATGGTCAGGTGGGCAGGATTATGGTTGGAGATGAAGTCATCAGGAACAGGGTTGATGACCACTGATCTACATCATACTCTGTCAGACTGATATAAACACTCAACATTTCTCAAGCAAACTATTACCCAAATGAGATAACTTGAACAGCATCACCCCTGGTGTTTGATACTGTATTAGCTTTTACAGCTCGTTCTCGTTTTCCGCTTCACTGTGTAGAAGTCATGCAGGACTGGGAGAGCTGCATCTGCTGAAGACAAAATGTCTGTGGGGCTGTATACAGGCCCGGTGTGGGGAACTCTCAGGCTTTTAGCAGTCCTCCGAGGTTCCTTTTTCCATTTCACTGCCCCTCTTTCCACACAGTCGATTCTTCTGCTTCATTTCCCTGCGTGAGTTCCAAACTGCCGCACTATCAAGATTGGCTGCTCTTAGAGGGAGGTAGCTGCATAAATGGAATCAAATTAAAAATAAATGCCCGAATGGGGCAGAGGGGAAGAGGTGTACAGAAGGTGTGAGTAAGTATGAGCTCTTAATTAATCCATGGTACTTAACTGCATCCTGGTACTTTCCTGACACACAGAACTCAGAGAAGGACAAAAGGATAGCATCTAACTCACTGTTTTCATTAAGTAATAGGTTACATCTCTGTATCTATTTGTATGGATCAATATTAGCAATATGGATCTGTCAGTTGGGATGCTCATCTGGTTGATCTGCTATCCAACTGAGTCATGCTGCGGCTGGAACCCCTGAGTTTGTGTCGGTATGACAGACACAACTTGAGACACCTACAGTCTGCCCTTCTGCTTGTCTGTATGCATCTGGCTCGGTGTATGTCCTCCTGCGCCCCTGTACGTTCTCTTTGCATTAGCCTCCCGCTAACACCCCAGTGAGCTAATGCAGTCTCTCTCTATGTGAGCACTGAGAGTACAAACCCCTTGGACTCCATAACCTCCATCACAGACCTCCTCCTCAGACTGAGTTAGTGGAGAACCAGAGGCAGGCCATGCCTTATTAATGTTGGCCAGCTTGAAGTGGCTCTCAGTGGGGGGGAGGCTGTGGTCTGTCTCTGTTTCCACTGGACCTCCATAAATCATGAGTCGAGGAACCGTCGCAAGTGCCTGTACAGTGCCCTCCACCTCACAGCAGCAACACCACAGGGATGGTAAATTATTCACACAGTCACGAGTTTGAGAAGCAAAGTTTTTCTGCGTCGGAATTAGTCCCTCGACTTTGAACTTGGCTCAAGTTCATTACTACGCCATGGATTTTCATAGAACATCATTGCTATTGTTTCCCAAGGTGTCCTGTGATGTAGGTGGTGCTGAAAGGCCAGCTTGTTATGGACAATGACAATGAAGAAGAAGGAAACACAATAAAGTGAGGATGTGACGCCACTCTGTTG
Source organism: Ictalurus furcatus (assembly GCF_023375685.1). Taxonomy (NCBI): domain Eukaryota; kingdom Metazoa; phylum Chordata; class Actinopteri; order Siluriformes; family Ictaluridae; genus Ictalurus; species Ictalurus furcatus. Next base: position 5,729,229 of record NC_071268.1, on the reverse strand, counting down.
AAAGAATACCTGAAGCTAGTGCAGCTGGGATGAAAAGAATGACCCATTGTTTCTGAGTAGGCAATACAGATGTTGCGTGAATTAGATCCTCTAAACTCATGAGATGTCAAACAAATGAATAAGAATAAGAATGCCTTCATTTCTGACATATACTTTACAGTACAGTAAAAAGCGCGTTACGGTCAAGGTCAGCCAGGTTATGTTATGACGCCCCTCGAGCAGAAAGGGTTAATGGCCTTACTCAAGGCCCCAGCAGTGGTAGCTTGGTGGTGCTGGGGCTTGAACCCCTGACCTTCTGATCAGTAACCCAGAGCCTTAAAGTCTGGGCATTCACGTCACTGCGGCTGTAGGAACAACATCCTTGATAATAAACCTTTGAACTGTCTGCTCTAAATGGTCTAATATTCATTCAGTAGCTACTTTTAATTTTGATATCAAAATGAAATACTTGAGTAGGTCTAATATGGTTTGGCTCTAAAGATCATGCTTTAGCTGTAGTCTGATCAGATGTGTGGGTTCCTGACGACCTACTTCAGTCAGACTCCCGTGAGGAAAGTAGGACTTCAGCGTGTTTTCTGCTCTCTCGAGATGACATCACGGAGCCAAACACCTTCACACTGCAGCTTGAAAATGACAGGAGTCTCTGATGCCTCTGTGGTGATAAGAGGTGATGTCAGTATCTGTGCAGAAACCAGGCTCTCTTCTCTTAAGAGACATACTGTTGCCAAGTATGGATGCCCACTCATTTCTCCTTCCCTCTCCCTCTCTTTCCTTTACACTTGCTCGCCTCACTGCAGCCGTCGAATCGTGTTAACTTCATCTCGCCGCTAAAGCACTCTTTCTCCCTCTGTTATCAACTGCAGCATTTTATCATGTCATAGGAACACCGGAGCTTCTGCAGTTTCACAAGCGGAAGGATCTCCACCCTCATTGCTTGTAAAGTGTTTGTGTTGGATAAGTCGCATTTTCCTTTAATCTCTTACCAGATAACAGTGATAATGAGCATAATATACAACAGCAGTTAGCATTTATCATATCTTGTGAGTTTGTTTTCGCAGGGTCTTTAAAGATCATGTCGAACACATGCGTTGATTTGGTACGTCTGCACTTCCTAATCATATTCCTGTTCTGAACTTCTGGAATTCAAGACCGAACATGCCTTGAATAGTGGTGTGCCTTGGACCTCTGGGGTCGGGGGTTCGAATCCCGTCTTCAACCCTGCGTGCGTGGCGCTTGCATGTTCTCCCCGTGCTTTGGGGGTTTCCTCCAGGTACTCCGCTTTCCTCCCACAGTTAAAGACATGATGGATGGGCATGAAAGAATCAATGGGTTAGCATCCCGTCCAGGGTGTCCCCCCACCTTATGCCCTGAGTTCCCTGGGATAGGCTCCAGGCTCCCCCCGACCCTGTGTAGGATAAGCGGTACAGAAGATGGATGGATGGGTTTGGCGCTATTTAGAACCCAACAAAAATGTATTTCCATACTAGTAGAACTCCATTTTGCTAAGAACGTAGCAGTAATTCTGATCAATGATCTGGAGCGAATTTCTTCCGTTTCCTAGTCACATACCTTGACTGGCCTTTCTGGTATTTCTTCTCGTGTAAAATGAATTTAGTGTTCATTTAACAAATACAATGAATCTGTCTGGCATCCAGACAGATACAGGCTCTCAGTACAGGCGCTCTGATTGGAGGATGCTAATATGCAAACTGTCTTGTTTTCATACCCACATTAAAGCTGAGACATCTTGGACTTCAAATGGAAGGTCGGAAAAACCACGAAACTCCCTGCAGTGTCAGAGTAACCCAGCAGGAGAACTTCGGAGACCTTCTTGATCTTTCTTTGATTCTAGTTCATGAATCATAATCTGATGATTATGTACTTATTAACAGAATTTCATCCCGGAGCAAGCACACATGTATTCTTTCTCTGTTTGTTTCTCTGCCTTTCTATCTTTATCTGTTCTCTGCTAAGCTTCATAAATCTCTAGAGCTCTAAACATCAGAACAGTTCGTAAGTCTGGGTGTTTACATTCTACAAAGCAGTTCTACTTACTCATCCATCTCTCTCTCTCTCTCTCTCTCTCTCTCCCCCTCTCTCTCTGCGGAGGAGGATGGTGCTCTGGCACAGTGGAGAGACGGCAGCCAGTAGTGTAAAGAGAGAGATAATTAAATGAGAGGCATGACTACATGATTGTTTATTCGAGCATACCACAGCCAAACAGAACACATATACAATGTTCTTCTGTTTGAAAACAGGGCTGTACATTCACTGTTTGTGCTGGTAGCACTGGTGCTACAATAATATCCCTATAAAGTGTTAAGAGACATTTAAATAGACCACGAATACCATATGAAACTGTATCTGGATGACGTAAACACACACACACACACACACACACAATTACTCATGTAGATTAATTACCGCTAAGCCTACACCTTTCTAAGGCTAGCCTTAACCTCAGTAACCAAAAGAAAAGGCTTATGTTATGGCTCTTCTAGTATTTAAAAACCTATCGTTTTTGTAAAAGAAAAAAACCCCACCATATGGCTGATCCTCATCTGAACCAGTCCAACCTGCCAGATATTCCCATACCTATCATTTGGTCCCCACCAAAATCTACAAACTTGCTCACACACACAGGCCTGGTTGCCTGATACTGAAATAAATCTATAAATGAGATCATTAGCGTAATGAGAAAAACCTTCAGTGTGTTGTGCATGGTTCCCTGCGATGGACTGGCATCCCATCCGGCGTCAATCCTCCTGCGATAGGCTCGCAACTCTGACCGGAATAAAGACTTTACTGAAGATGAATGAATTAAAAGCATTCAGGATGACATTATCTTTCAAACAGTTCAAAATAGATATAAAGGTTATGAAGGTTTTAAATGAATTCCACTGGTGTTTGTGTGTGACGAAAGAAAGAGTCAAGAGTCATCTCTGACCTATTCACTCACTTGCTGCCTTGCTATCTTCTGGGAGTGCCTCGGGTTAAACAGGTAAAACGGCCAAAAGTTTGTGGACACCTGACCATCACGTCCACATACACTTTTTGAACGTCCCATTCTTCCACCTTTGCTCTCGTAATACTATTCTAGGAAGGCTTTCCACTAGATTTTGGAGTGTAGCATTGTCATGCTGGAACAGGTTTGGGCTTTTTATCTCCAGTGAAGGGAAATTGTACTGCTACAGCATACAAAGACGTCCTTATATGATTGTTTATATACTTTGCAACAGTTTTAGCAAGAACCACAGATAGGTGTGATGGTTAAATGTCCACAAACTTTGGGCTATATAATAGTGTCTGTACAAACACACAGACATACATGGCTACTCATTTAAATATGAATTTATAACTAGATTTCATACTAGCCCTAATTATTAAAACATACATAGCACACTGAAATGTTTGTTACATGGTCCAGCTGTTCTGCTGCTCTGCTGGTCAGGACATTGCAGAGTTCAAGACTCAGAAAAGCCAGAATGTTTCCCACACACACACACACACACACACACATCGAGAGAAAGAAGAAGGAAGATTAGATCTCGTAATAATGCCCGAATCCTGGGAATCTACATATTAAAGAACTCAAGAGGGGGGAAACTGTTTCCTCAGTTTCAGTTGTGCAGGCCATGAGAGAGCTGATGTGGAGGAAGAGAGTAGACACTCTATCCAGTATAAGATTGAAAATATGAAACAGATTCTACTACAGAGTTGCTAAATTTAGTTCTCTGAGAATCAGAAAACACAGGAAACATGGGGTTAACATCGTTCTCCTGCTGTCCCTTTTTTTCTCCCACATTGTGCTCATATCAGTTCCTACTGAGAGTTACACAAATAGGATGACTGCTCCCCTGTGGTCTTCATGTTTCCCATAATACATTCAAAAATAATTGCTGGAGAACTGATCCAAGATCAGCATTTGTTCTGACAGTGCTGGTATTTTAATGATCATGAGCATCACTTTAAAACAGATTCTGGAACAGCTCTGCACTGACTCTGGGTTTCCCAGGATATCTGACCTGAATGTTCATAAAAATAAAAAAAACGTGCCCCTGTGACCCCTGGAAAACCCCACACAAGTCAACACATGGAAAGACGAGGGGTACAGCTGGGTCCTGCTTTTTCTTCCCAGTGGCTGGTGACGAGCAAGTCCACCCGGTCTGCTACGTATTCAGCGTCGAGCCAGGAATCACACAGATTTATGTTTGTCTTTACTGATTAAAGTTCTACAGAGCATTACCTAATAGGTTAGGCCATAATCTGTAGAATTTTTTTTTCTCTCGAATCCTTGAAGGCTAGCTTTCAATTTTGACTGTGTTCACGATGCAAGATGTTTTGTGACTTTTTAACTCTTAACTTCAAAATTCAGTCCCCTCTGAAACTATTGGAACGGCAAGGCCAATCCATTTGTTTGTGCTCTACACCAAAGACAAAAGCTTTTATGTTTTATGTCGTCTAGATGTAAATACCGGGAAATGAAAGCTGTAATCCTAAACTCTCTGCTCATCTTCATCTTTTGATCTCAAACTCAAATGTCTTCAGTCTACAGCAAAAACAATCGAATTAGCCTTGCCGGTCCAGTAGTTTCGGAGGGGGACGTAGCTCTGTGTCAGCTGACATTCAAATGCAAATTTATCTCAGAATAATTAAATAACCCTAATATGGGCGTGAGAGTCAAAACAAAGGTGATGCATTAGACTCAGTTAGTGACGATCTTCCCCTGTGTCGGGGATTAGAGAAGTCACATGGTGTATGGCATCTCTGGAGTATGTCGAGAGAGAGAGAGAGAGAGAGAGAGAGAGAGAGAGAGCTATTTACCTCCTTATTTTGCATTGTCCATGAAATTTAGAAAAGCATGTGTGTCCTGTGCACACCATACATAAAACCTTATTATGCTTATTATTAAATTGAGACGCCTGTCTTGCTTTCTTTATTATTGTATTCCTATTACAGTCTGAGGCCTGCCTTAGTTTTTGTAATTTTCTGAATGAGATCAAAACGAAACACCGCCACTGTTTTAACTTTTGAAGTAGTGTTTGGCCTCTAGAGCTCACTGACTGTTCCACTGCTATTCTTTCCCGACACGGAATTCCCAGGAAGTCACGTGAATTTGTGTCACCGTAGACTCTTATTATAAAGTCCATAGCACTACATCCAGGGAGTTTTTTTTTTATTAGTTTTTAATCCATGAAAATATTCTCCTCCATGCTCTAAGTCCTGTTCCACCTCATTCTCACGGGCTTAGTAGTGCTTGGACGCCGCCATCTACCGCGCATCGTTTCTGTTTTCATTTGGAATTAAGAGTGTAGATTTTACACGTTCTCTTTTAAAGCTCTGCCGCACTGCCTAGAAGACCTGCACGAACATCAGGGTGAAAAAAAGCTTTTTGCTATCAGAGAGGATCATAACACTATCAATCAGAGCTCTGAAATCTAAACAGTTCAGACACACAGCACCTCTGTTTAGATATCTCTCTCCGCTTGTCTTCTTCTCCCCCCTCCACCATCGCTATCTTCATGACCTGGAGGATCTCCTCACCCCTGCTATGAGCTGTGAGTGAGAGACAGCAGACCTACCTTACACGTCCACTTTACATAGCAAATCCGTACAGGCCCTCTGCTCATCACGACCCCCTTCGAACACTAGATAACCGTGCCATGATAGTATGCTACAGTATATATTGTTTTTACATGATTGAGAAGTTTAACAAGCTTTTTGCCAAAAGAAAAAAAACCTCACTCGAAGGAGACACACACACACACACACACACACACAAGCTGAATTCTTCAACCAGCCATGAAACACACTCCTACACAACCATGTATGGTATGGCAGGGCAAAGTGAAGAGGAATGCTAATCTAGGATCAAATGTACTTTAGCCGACACTGATCTCGGTTACTGTGAAAAAAACGGCCTATCTTAACAAGCTCAACGTTCTCCGATCCAGAAGCAGCACTCAAACTCGAGGAGGTTTTAATGTGGCTGGGGGGAAAAAAGAGCAGGTCAGTTTAAAGCCCTTGTTTTCCTCAGCTGCTCCATTAAGGCTCCTCAACAGCAGCAACGCAGAGCACAGGCACTGGGCAGAACTAATTTCATTAATTATGAAAGAGGGAGGAAAAAAAGAAACGAGACATGAGTGCAGATTCACTTCAGATACAGAGCTGACAGAACTGACGCAGCTACAGTCATATCCCGGGTTTAGTGCTCGTCTAAACCGGTCATTAGCAATGAGATCCAGAGAGCATTTATTTCACCCAAACATTTAGTCACACTGTCAGAAGGAATTTCCTGTTTGGGCAGATAGAAGAGGTGTGATTGAAATGACGGACATCCCACCCGTCGAATGAGAGTGAGCGTCTGATTTATCCTGGAACCCAACAGGAAATCTCTACCGCTTTTCGTTTACACAGCATCCCATGTCTTCTTTCTGTTTTATCTCCGGTGACAAATAATAATAATAAAAAAAAAAGTCATTTGTACCGAGTAAGTCTAAAAAGTGCCTCTCTGTAGCTTTCCACTGTTTGAATTCACCTGTCATCTAAAAAAGCAAAACAAATCCCATGATCTGATAAGCCAATTAAAGTTTTAGAGAAATGAGCTCAAGGGACAGAAAGAAAGGAGTCCAGAACATTTCCATTCAGTCTGTATAAAGCAAATCGCTCCTTTTTTTTTTTTTTTTTTTTTTTTTTTTTTTGTCTTATGACCATAACTTGTTTTGTTTTTGGAAATTAAACTGGTAATGCAAGTAAAATGGGTATTGTTTTGCAATGCAGTTATCACCGTGTTTCTGTAACCGGTCAGTTTAGAAATCACTCCCTTTTTTTTTTTTTTTATTAATTTTTTTTTTCATACTACATGATGCATCTCAACAAACAAATCTCCCGAGTAACAGAGCCGTGTAAAGAGTTACACACTTATTTATCTGTGTGATAGGCATTCTGTAATTCTCGACACACTAATACCGGTAATAAGTAACCGGTTCAATCGAGTAAGTGGAAATTATCCAAATATGGGCGCTGTGATTACAGCGAGCATACAGAGCAACGGAAATTTGAATACAAGGGTTTACTTTGCTTGGCAAGCACAGCCTGGGTTATCTAACATTACAAAAATGCAACACGGCCGAAGAGAGCAAGCCAACGTGATTAGTAACTACACGCACATACATAACACACACACACACACACACACACACACACACACACACAACAGGTAGCTACAGTTTAACCATGTTAGTTAGGCCTGTAACTCTGCAAATGAATCAGTAACAGTGATGTCTCACTCTCATTTAAGCCCTTCAGGTCCCGTGTTCATTATAATGGCTATCATATGATTTAGGGATATTTTTTCCCATCAATATCTGAACAGAACTTTTAAACAGGTCTCTTTCTGCTTTTAAACAGTATTTAAGATTGAAAGGGTACAGGGTGAAAATGATTATAAGGCACAAGGAAAACTCAACATGGTACATAACGGGATAGAAGGGGAAAAAAAAAAGGTAGATAAATAGAGCGCCGTGAAGCGTCATGGTGTAGACAGGCAAAAAATAAATAATTAAGAAAGGGATAGTCATGTGTACGAGGACTAGTTGACCATTTTCCAGTGTATAATTGTATACATATTTACAGGGTTGTTGTGTGTGTTTTTTTTTTTTTGTATAGCTTCATAATTCCTTTCAGGCTGGAGAACTATAATTTGTATTTACTAGAAGAGAATACTGGAATAAATATATGTCCAACTTTGATCCCAATCGATCCTTTGTTCTTGTATTTTTTTTCCTAATCTGTTGTAGATTACTGATGTTCATGTGGGTTTCCACGACCAGCCCCTTTACGTAGAGCAGAGCATCCACTGTATGTGTGTGCGCTTTCTCGGCTGAGCCTTCTGACTGTGTGTGTGTGTGTGTGTTTTGTTTTGTTTTAGCAGGCAAGAGTATCTGTGTAGCGTAAGCCGAAGTGGTGAGACGGCACCTTCTCTCAGGAGACCCTCCATCTTACAGCATTATACATCACATCGCATCACGTCAGCATGCCTGGGCACAGGCCTACTTAACGGGATGAATATTTTAGAGGCACCCTCTCCCCCTCGTGTTGACTTGTCACTTTGTGTTTCTCCAGCTGCCCCATCGTAGTGTCACAGCTTCTCCAAACTTCCTCCCTGTTTCTGTCTGTCTGCTCATCTCTACAGCACCATCTCGTTCTTCCTCGTGCACAATTACACAACACTGGTGATGATCCAACTCAAGGCCTTTACTAAGGATGATCAATGACGAGTACACACATACTGCTTGCATACCTGTTTAATCAGTACTTAATTCCCAAAGTGTAGGAGCAGAGGTAGGTCTGTAAAATTGTACTGCGACAGTAGTCTTTTGTTTTTGCTGCACCAGTGCTTCTGACCTTCAGCCAGTGAAAAAAAAAAAAAAAAAAAAAAAAATGGTAGCACCTTTAGGGCTGTGCATTTACACTTCACGTTATGGCAACGTGTGAGGGCGAGGGAGTTAATATAGCGCTACCAGAGAAGCCTGGATGGCTTACGTGCTTATAGTATGAGGCAATCCAAAGCGGACTACGATAAGAGGAGCGCCACGGAAAACTGGCCTCGCTTTCCAGTGGAATTCAGCATGCTGCATGTCTATGGTTCCCTAAGTGCACTACATAGAGAATTACATAATGCGTCCAAACCGTATTTATTGCGCCGTATTTGAACTGAGGCATCAACCATTTTATGTGTTGTCAAAGTGACGTCATCTTCCTGTGACACAGAGAGAGACAAGAAAACACGTTCGGAGTGGCGTCTTCAGAATTTCAATGAAGGCTTGTTAGGTTGTTGTTTTTTTTTTTTTTAAATACATTTATAAATGAATGTATGAGAGTTAGACATCCTGAACTGCAGTTAGACGACTCGAACATGAAAAGTAAAATAGTTTTCTGATACAAACTATAGTAGGGTAAGCCAGAGACAGCAAATCATGCTGACGTTTTAAAGAATACACGTCGAGAACTAAAATAAAGAAATAAAAGCAGCAAAAACATCTACCCCCACAAGGCCACTGTGATTCAGATAACCGATTTAATCATCAAACCACCAACTGAGACAACCTGCAGCTGTGGTTTGTAGGTTCTGCCACCTACTGGGCAAATATCCTTCCATGCAGTAATTACTAGACCGTTATCACTCTGACCACAACAGTAAATCATTTTAAAAGATACACTGTTTGGCCAAAACTATGTGGACACCTGACCTTCACACCCATATGTGGTTCTTCACCAAACTGTGAAGAAAATCTGTTTGTATGCTGTAGCATTACAGTTTCCCTTCAGTGGAATTAAGAGCCCACAAACCTGCTCCAGCATGACAATACCCCTGTAGACAAAGCGAGCTCCATGAAGACGTGGTTTGTGAAGGTTGGTATGGAAGAACTCGAGTGTCCTGCACAGAACCCCTGACCTCAATCCCACTCAACACCGTTGGGATGAACTGGAACGCCGACTGCACCCCAGACCTCCTAACATCCCAACATCAGTGCCTGGCCTCACTAATGCTCTTGTAGCTGAACAGCCACACTTCGAAATCTAGTGGAAAGCCTTTCCAGAAAAGTGGAGGTTATTATAATAATAAAGGTGGGACCAACTCTGTTTTATTGTTTATAATGAGCACATATGGATGTGAGGGTCAGATTTCCACTTACTCTAACCAGGAAAAAACACTCTCTCGACTCAGAATTCCTACTTGGGGTCGCGTCAAGATGGAGTTCCTCTGAGTTCAGCAAATGATATCAGATCAACATGGCTGCTCACAGAACGAACAATAAACAGTGAGTTACACTGTATATACAAGCCAGGGTGCCAGTCAGACACACTGCACATCTTGATTAAGGTTTATAAAGCCAGGCTTTGGTTCTTTACACGGTATATTTGTTGTTAGCCCAAGATTACATCAAAAGCTGAACCGAGCTGTTGGGGCTCGAAATGAAACAGGGAATCTGAACACAGGATCCCACAGCGTCGGCCAGATAACAACTAGCTGGTGTGAGTTATGCAATGAATTATGTTTGGGAATAATCCAGCCTGAAACAGATGGGAAATATATTGAAACTATCAGTAAAAGCTCGCTCCAAGTCCTGAGCCTTTTGTATAAACATTAGACAGTGTTTCCTGTGCTGTGACTCTGGAATCTGAGTAAGAGATTAGACGATACAGAATTCCGCCTTCTGTTTGAGTTCATTTTGTGTTTACTTCAATTTCATAAGAGTACTGTAAAGTCGGCGGAATGAGCACGACACAAATCTCTTAAATCTGGGAATTCATATTCGGAATTCAGACGGAATTCAGACGGATTGAGGTAAGAAACACGTCGCCTCTGGTCAGAAAGAAATAAAAGTCCAAAAATGTAGAACCATCTTCTGATCTTATCTTAAGCAGAGCCCAAGCCAAAAGCTCCAGGAGGGAGGGAGTGAGAAAGAAAGATGGAGAGAGAGAGAGAGAGAGAGAGAGAGAGAGAGAGAGAGAGAGAGAGAGGAGGGGGATTGTTTATTGTCTCCAGCTGTGAGTTTTATGCAGCTTCTGAGTTGTCTCTACTCACCTTTCATCCATGACGTAGCTCCGAGTAGAAGATGTGCACGTGGACATCTGTGAACACGTAATACACACTCCAGATCTGCAGAATAAGTAAGATGTGCATTTTATTTATAGTCAGCAGCTGTGATTAGCCTTATTCTATCATTATCTATCACCCATAATTCTTCTGATGGCAGCTTAAGCTTAATTTACAACCCAAATTCCGAAAAAGTTGGGACAGTATGGAAAATGCTAATAAAAACAAAGAGGAGTGATTTGTAAATGTACTTTGACTTGCAAAATAAGGCAATAAGAAATAAAGGCCCGTACAGTTGCACAGCTGAAGAAATGCATAATGGATGAAAGGGGGGAAATTCCACTTGCTAAACTTAACCCGCTGGTGTCTTCACTCAGCGTCCAAACGCTTAATAAGTGTTATTAAAAGAAAAAGTGATGTTACACAGCGGTAAACAGTCGACTGTCCCAACTTTTTTGGAGTGTGTTGCAGTCATCAGATTTGACATGAGTGTATATTTTCAAAAATAAATTAAATTCACAAAGTAAAATATCAAATGTGTTAATAATGTGTTTTCAATATAGTACAGGGTGAATTGAATTCTTTTTTTGTTTATTTTTCAGAATTGGGGTTTAAAATAATTACAATTTTGAATGTACTTTTCTACCTCTAGTGTGTTACACAACAGACATTTATAAGTGAGAAGTGAGAAGCTTAGGAGCCGGGTTGTAAAATATTTATGAATAATAATAATAATAATAATAATAATAATAATAGGGGGGCTTAGGTGTTAGCACGTTTGCCTCACACCTCCGGGGTTGAGGGTTCAAATCCTGCATGTTCACCCCGTGCTTCGGGGGTTTCCTCTGGGTACTCCGGTTTCCTCCCCCAGTCCAAAGACATACGTTGTAGGCTGATCGCCATTTCCAAATTGTCCGTGAGGTGTGAATGTGTGTGTGATTGTGCCCTGCGATGGGTTGGCACCCCATCCAGGGTGTCCCCCGCCTTGTGCCCCAAGTTCCCTGGGATAGGCTCCAAGCTCCCTGTGACCCTGTGTAGGATAAGTGGAATGGACAATGGATGGGTGCATGGATAATAATAATAATAATAATAATAATAATAATAATAATAATAATAATAATAATATTATAAAGCTGAATTTTGCTATATTATTACTGTAATTGTTTTTACTACACCGTATTGATGATGTGTGATGCAATGGTCTTGATATTTTGAATTATGAGTTAGTTTTTATCTCCTTACAGCAGTCCAGACTCTTGTGTATGTGACAACAGAGACCCCTGGTGAAAACAAAATATCCAGCCGGATACAGTACATGTTCAGGGACAGATCCAGTTTAAGACAGCAGATGGCGCCAGATGCTGCAAAACCATCATGAACATGAACATGAACATGAATATGAACATGAACACAGCAGTAGAACAGAACAGCTTTAAAAAAGAAAATAAACACAAGCCCAAAACACCTACATTCTATCTTCTTCTTGTATCACAGATATATTACAGGAAGTCCAGTAAAACAGACGACAAACCATCAATCAGGGCGGCTCATTACATGTCACTGACGCTCATGTTTTGTCACCTATGCGGTTAGATATTCATATCTAAAGGTTTTTTCCTTTAGCATAAATCAGTGTAGCTCTTCCCATCCTTGACTCTGTCAGTCTGTGTGTTTATGAGAAAAGAAAGCTTCGTTAGTGCTGTATATTAATAGCCCAGTAGTGTTTCTTCACTGTATATATTACTACGATGACAGTTACACTGATTTCTGCCTCTGCATTTGAAGACATTCAGATGAGGCCAAGCACAAACAACAATCATGGCATAATCACACGTTTCTGAATTGCTCAGGCTTATCATCGTAGCGGTAAATAAATATTAGTCTTTAGCTCGGCACCATGTATTGTCTTGCGGAACGATAATGATATAAATCAGCACTGCAAGACAAAATGAAATGAAATTGTTTTCAGTGTCTGGTTGCATCATATTTTCGTCTGTGTGCGTGCGCGCGCGCGCGTGTGTGTGTGTGTGTTCACATGCATAATCTACTGCTCCATGAACCAGAGATCCTCAGCCTCCATTACGTCACCTGATCTGGCTCTGTGCATCAGGACAGTGTGTTCCACTGCAGCACATATATAGGATTACACATATAGGATGCTTATACGGTTTGATCTTCACGCTTCTGGATTCTAACTGCAGGATTTTCTCTTGCACGCATATGATATTTAATCCGCCAGTACAGATATTTAGAGCACAAACGTCCAGCTTAATTCTCTCTAAAGCTATAAGAGGAGAATGACTGGCCCAGTTCCAGGTTCAGTCACCACCGGCTCATTTCCCTCCTGTCCATTCATGCATTTACACACAGTCCACATTCGGCCTTCTGCACTCACTATGCACCCAGGCCGTGGGAGTTTCTCTTTCAGCATGACAGAGAACATCATCACAGAGTTCAAAATAGTTTTGATTTGACTCATTTATTCATGCATGTAAAGTGGGTTCTGCTGTGTAGAGAAAGGAAATGTCAGAGCAGAGCAATTCCATTTAAACTGTACAGTGAGGGGAAATACCTATTCAGACATCAGTCAACACTCACATGTGCTTGTTGAACATCCCATTCCAGATTTAGTCCCTATTTTGCTGTTATCATAACCTCCACTCTTCTGGGAAGGATCTCCATTAGGTTTTATCGGGATTTGTGCTCATTCAGAGACAAGAGCGCAACAGGTCAGGCTTCTTGATGTCCAATCCCTGGTGTGAAGCTGATGTTCCAGTTCATCCCAAAGATGTTCAGTGGGATTGAGATCAGGGCTCTGTGCAGGACACTCGAATTCTTCTACTCCAACCATAACAAACCAGGTCTTTGTGTACAGGTGCACTGTGATGCTGGAACAGATTCGGGGTCTCTTAGTTCCAGTGAAGGGAAATTGTAAAGCTTTAGTGCATACAGTGATATTCTATACGGTTGTGCGCTTCCAACTTTGTGGCAAATGTTTGAGGAAGAACCATATGGGTGTGATGGTCAGGTGTCCACAAACTTTTGGCCACATAGTGTATATTAAATCACAAGAACAAAAGTGTCTGAATACTTATTCCTCCTCACCGCAGATATGCAAATAATATGCACAAGTTACTCAAGTCTCCAATCACTCAAAGTGAATCTTACATTAAAATCGTTCTTTTCATAATTTAGCTAGAGTATGTCAAGACGTGTTCTGTTTCTGAACTTCTTAACAAAGCAGGACTGAAAGGAAAAATAAATACTCCTAAGAAGGTAGCATGGATAGTATACTATATAATCACCGTGCATGAAAGAGACCTTACGGCACTCTGAACACTGGCAGATTCGGAGGAACAGCACACTGACAGTGATGGTTTGAGAGTCACATCCTCTCCATCCTTTCTCTGTCTATCTCTATCTCTCCTTGGCTCCCTCTTAGTCTCTGTTAATTCACTGGTCTCTTGTTTCCTCCTTGTACAGAGGTTTCCGGCATACATGTTTCCTAGCACGCACTGCTGCATGCTCTCACTTAGACAATTACACCCCATAATAAAGATAGATTCGCACACATATGCACGTACGTGCGCACACACACACACACACACACACACACACACACACACACACCTGACTGACTAAGTAATAACTGATTGCAAAGTTGCTGAAGAGCTCTCATTTAGACAATTATATCCCATAATAAAGATAAATATGCACACATATGCACGTACACACACACACACACACACACCTCTGACTGACAAAGTAATACAGTAACTGGTTGCAAAATTGTTGAATAGCTGTAATACTGTTTGTGAGTAAAAGGAGTAAAGAAATGAGATTAAAGGTGCACTAGTGGACATACGGAGGGGGAAATAAGTATCGGACGCGTCAACATTTTTTTCAGTAAATATATTTCCAATGAGGTTATTCACATGAAATTTTCACCAGACATCAGGATTACCTCAAGAAATCCGGAAATATAAAGAATTCACAACATTAAAGTCCATAAATGAAGTTATGTGTAATAAAGTGGAATGACACGGGGAAAGAAGTACTGATCACGCTAAGGAAAAGCAGTTCTACAAGGCAAGGTAAGACAAGGAACCAGCTGAAATCCGTAAGTAATTATACCTCCTATCTGTGCAAATTAATATCAGCTGGGTTAGTAAATTGATGGTCTATAAAAAGGCTTTTCGTTACCAAGGTGTCACACAATAAACATCTCATGATGGGTAAAAGCAAAGAGCTCTCCCAAGACCTTCACAACCTTATTGTTGCGAAACATATTGATGGAATCGGATACAGACGTATTTCAAAACTTCTGAATCCTTCAGTAAGCACCATTGGGACCGTTATCCACAAGTGGAAGCAACATCACTCCGTCATCAACCGGCCACGCACAGGAGATCCTCACAAGATTTCTGACCAGGGAGTCAGAAGAGTAGCCCAAGAGCCAAGGACCAGTCGGAAAGAGCTCCAGAAACACTCAGCAGGTGCCATCGTCACAGAGAAAACAATAGGCAATGCACTCCACTGCTCACGCTCACCCCGCAAGACTCCATTACTAAAGAAAAGGCATGTCGAAGCTCGTTTAAAGTTTGCTACAACTCATTTGGACAAGCCTGTGAAATACTGGGAGAGTGTAGTCCGATCAGACGAGAGCGAAATTGAACTTTTTGGCTGTCATACTACACGCCATGTTTGGAGAAGAAATGGCACTGCACATCACCCTAAAAACACTACACCAACAGTGAAGTTTGGAGGTGAAGCATCATGGTGTGGGGCTGTTTTTCATCACATGGTACTGGTAGACTTCATATAACTGAAGGAATGATGAATGGAGCCCTTTACCGGGAGATTCTTGAGAAGAATCTGCTGCCATCCACCAGGATGATAAAGATGAGACGTGGGTGGACTTCCAGCAGGACAACGATCCAAAGTATACAGCAAAGATAACTCTCAATTGGTTTCAGAGAAAAAAAATCAAGGTGTTAGAATGGCCCAGTCAATCACCTGACTCGAATCCAATTGAACAAGATTTAAAGACAATATGTTTAGAAGAACGGGTGAAAATCACACCTGAATACTGTGGCCCATTAATTTCTTCATACAGGAAGTGTCTTGAAGCGTCACTACAAACAAAGGCTTCTCCACTAAGCATTAAATAAATTTCAGTTAGCGTGTTCAATACTTTTTCCCCGTGTCATTCCTCTTTATTACACATAACTTTATTTATGGAATTTAATGTTGTGAATTCTTGATATGTGTGGATGTCTTGAGTTAGTACTGATGTCTAGTGAAAATTTCATGTGAATAACCTCATAGGAAATATATTTACTGAAAAAAACGTTGACACGTCCAGTACTTATTTCCCCCACTGTATATTATATATAGTTATATATTTCTTACTAGTAGAAATAACCCTGAAAACATGTACGACATTATTAAGTATAACAGTTTAAGCAATGGCATCATCACAAGTGTATTACATGGCTGAGAAAACCTGTTTGGAAATCTGCTGTCTCGGTCAGACTGTTTGTTTGTGTTTACATGGGCCTCGTGTCACTCTTTTCATAGACACTCTCTGAATAACGGTAAGCACCCAGCACAGCCAGATAATTGGTCTTTGAACAAAAAAAACATGCCATGCATTAAAAACATAATGGCAGAAAACGTAGTATTTGTAACATTTGTATTGATGTAGTGCTTTTCCAGGATGGAGAACTGTATTACTGGTGAAGGTGATATATACACACGATCTGTCCGAAGTTCTGGCTCTGTCTCAGGTTTTGTTTCATTTATGTTTCTATAGGAAATGAGAAGAAATGTAGCCAACAATATGTCTACACAGAAATGATCCACTCAGGTGTGTATGTTATACACCACCAAAATGTTCTACAATCCTTTCGAGACATTCCTACAGACACAACAACAGCTGGAGTCTTGGACTTGACCCCAAAGCACCTGAACTTGAGCCAGATGTAATAGTCACTGCTTCGTAAAGCATCGTAGGCATTATTTCCTATCATTCCACCAGCTACAGCTTTAGCTATGCTGAATGGGTTCTGCTGAAGAGGAGCTCCTTGTTTTGACCAAACTCAGTCATGCATACATTGCCTCACCATGGTAAGTATGGCAAGAATTCCCGCTCCTTGCCACGAATCCGCTCTTCTCTAAACCCTCCTGTTATGCTGCTTGGCCTACGAGGATTGTTTATGTGCGGAGCTCTTGAAAAAATGTTATTCTACTTTTGTTGGCTCACAAAGAATAGTGCAGCCTTTAGAACACATTTGAAATAGCTGTCCCTAAAGGCTTTGTTTTATACACCCAGGCATTAGAGAAACACAGGATAATAAAAGCATGGTGTAAAGGTTAGTGCTGTTATGGTTCTGTACACAGAAAGGCCTGTTTTATCAGATACTCCACTGAATAGGAAAGCGGGATAGTATCATAGTTTATCATCATGGTTTTACATCCTGAATGGCCTGTTTATTGGACATGATATTATTATTGACTTTCGAAATAGTGACTCTCTTTCAATAGTCAGCTTTTGCCCCTGGGTCTATTTTAGTCTCTCGACAAACAACAGAACAAAACCGGAAGCTATCAGTCAACAGGGCTGAAATGGAACTGGAGAGAAAAACACACAAAGATAATAGGACACAACGGACACACACACACACACCCCCACACACACATATATTCCCAGTACAAGCGTCAGTCCTGTAAAAGAGGAAAGGAATCAACAAACAACTCTGTAAACAATAAGCGCTGTCATCATGGGAATGTAAGCATGGGAAACGGAATCATGGGAAACAGAACCTGTTTTTTTTGTTTCACAGGGTTTCCAGGTCCACCAAAATGACTGTGTCATAGAGACTCATTGGGTCCCACACCCTGCTTCAGCATTGTGGCGCATATGCGTGTGTGTGTGTGTGTGTATGTGTGTGTATGTGTGTGTGTGTGTGTGAATCATCCACATTGTACCTCAGCTTCCCCACGTCTTTCTTCTGGCCTTTGTGCTGGTTTGTAATGTTTTCGGGTGGAAGTACTCTGGGTCCTGCTCACGTTGTTGTTCCCACGACCTCTTGCCCTTCTGCTAAACTCTCCGACCGCAGAGGACCTGGCCTTCTACTGCTTTCCTTACTGCACTGCTCCAGCACAGGATACAACACTGCATTCACACACACACACACACACACACACACACAGCTAAATCATAACCACCACACAAGAATGCTGTTTGTTTTTTCTATTTGTATAAGTATTAGTAAGACCAGTATAAATATAGATCAAACCCTGCTGGGAAAGATTAAAATATCGGAACATCAGGAAAAGACTAGAACATTAAACACATTCACTTGGGATAGCTATCTTTGTAACTCATGGTTTAGATATCATACTGCTTTTCCTATCCATTCTTTCAGATTAGAGATGGCACAATACCACTTTTTATTTTCATGATACCGATATCGTATCTCAATCTGATATGGTTATATTTAAAAATATATAACAATATATTTACAAAGTAAAACATCGAACAATGTGTTAATAAGGTGTTTGCAATATAGTACAGGGTGAATTCGATTTTCAGATAACTCGTTTCGTTTCTTTCACACAAAAATCACTTACACTGTAAAGATAATATATCGTCCTGGAATTCCCGTCGCGCTGAATGCTCCGGCATGAACTGCCTGAAGTTCTCAAACTTTGTTTACTGTTGTACGTGTGTTTGTTTTTATTTCTGTTCTGTCTCCTTGTTTTATTATCGGTTGTTAACTAGGTTTAGGGTTAGGGTTAGCTATCAGTCAAGACATCAGTCAACCTGTGTTCTGTGTTAACCCCTTTGATTAGTTTGTCTATTTATTTATTTATTTATTTATTTATTGTATGAAATTGTTTGATATCCATGAGGGCAGAGAATTTTTGCGAATTTTTTTTCACAAAAGATCAAAAGGTCAAACAACAAAGACAATTTTTCACAGCCTTGTTTGCTCATATTTTCCGATCCACCATTTTTTGCAGGCATCAGCCCGATACCGGTACTAGCATTCAGATTGGTGTCATTGCTAGTGTTTATATAGCTTTCTTTTTCGGCTCACGGAAACCACAATAGAAGTAATTTGAACGATTTGTCCTTTTCTTGGAGAGAGATACAAACACAAAGACCTACATTCAAATATATACGCTAACAGATGCGTGGATCTTCCTTTTCCCCCCGCCCAGATGCTCTCTGTGCCCATGCTCTCTGTGTTACCTTTTTCTGTCATGGAAACCCGTGAACTAAATCTGCCACTCAAACATTCCATGTCTAGAAAGCTGATCGTGTAGCAATCAAAGTAGACAGACCGTGATAGCAGGATCACATGAACACAGTTAACATGCAAGTGCACTTTAGTGAAAGCCAATATGTGAATCAGGTGGCGGTGGATCATCCTGCTGTCCTCCCAGCTCCAGCTCTGTGCACAGGCTTCACAGAGTAAGGAGATTATAAATAAATAGTCCTAAAATTTATCGAACAGTATTCACGCTGAAACACATAATGAATACATAATGAAGCCTAAATCGAAGAGCGGACCTGTTGTCTAGGAATCAGGTCAAAAACAGGACCATGGGCAGTGTGGATGGAGATCACAGGTGTGCGAGGTAATCTACCATGACAGAACATCTCGCCTGCCTCCAGCAAAGATGCTGCTACGTCATGATATACAATGGTAGAGCAGGGGAGGGTTTACACTTGTGATTTTTCAACTCTCTACCTCCTTTCCTGCCAAGAGATCCAGAAATGAGAGAACCTTTCAGACCACCAGAGTATGGAGCTAACGTAGGAACTTGATATTTGTCCTCATGTTTAACAAACTGTACACCAGCTTCCTCTTCTTCTTTTACATGCGTAAGCAGAGACATAAAACTTCATAAAACTGTCATATGCTTGAGTGAGTATTAACGTACCACAGCTATCTGAATGTAGGCCTTTTTTTAAAAAAAACAAAACAAAAACAAATATGCAGTGGTGGACAAAGTACTGAGAAATTAGGTCTACTTAAGTACGGTACTGTGTAACAAATCTTTACCTTTATAAATGTGGAAGTATCCAAAAAATTAAATTGAGTTAAAGTAAAAAAAAAAGTTGCTGTTTTTAAATGTACTCCATCCATCCATCCATTTTCTGTACCGCTTATCCTACACAGGGTTGCAGGGAGCCTGAAGCCTATCCCAGGGAACTTGAGGCACAAGCCATGGGACACCCTGGACGGGGTGCCAACCCATCGCAGGGCACAATCTCACACACATTCACAATTTATAAATGCCAATCAGCCTACAACACATGTCTTTGGACTGGGGGAGGAAACCAGAGTACCTGGAGGAAACCCCTGAAGCACAAGGAGAACATGCAATCTCTGTGCACGCAGGCTGGAGGCAGGAATCGAACCCCCGATCTTGTAGATGCGAGGCAAACGTGCTATCTAAACATATCTATGGTTAGATATTACTTATCTAAAATTGTTAGATGCTTTTGTTTTAAAGCAACTGTGCGACGTTTCCTGAAATAATCCTAAGTTTGCAATATTTATGATAAGCTAAAATGTGACTTCAGTCTAACCAATTACATTATCTACTGGAATTGATATCAGATCTAATCGAATCTATTCAAGCAAAAGAAGACACTTCATTCTATACGATTCATTGTTTATTCCAGGATACTGAAATGTTTTACTGAGGTAGGGCCAGGGCCGCTCATCCTCAAGTTCCACACTGCAGTCCAGTGGATTATCTATATCAAACACACACAGATAGCTATAGTGCTAACGACATTGTGTAGCATGAGAAAGTCACAGCCAGTGATGAATTGGAACGAGTTTTAGATTAGATGCTTGACTGAAATGTTTTGATGTTGATGTATAATGTATATATACAGTATCTCACAAAAGTGAGTACACCCCTCACATTTTTGTAAATATTTGATGATATCTTTTCATGTGACAACACTGAAGAAATGACACTTTGCTACAATGTAAAGTAGTGAGTGTACAGCTTGTATGACAGTGTAAATTTGCTGTCCCCTCAAAATAACTCAACACACAGCCATTAATGTCTAAACCGCTGACAACAAAACTGAGTACACCCCTAAGTGAAAATGTCCAAATTGTGCCCAATTAGCCATTTTCCCTCCCTGGTGTCATGTGACTTGTTAGTGTTACAAGGTGTCAGGTGGGAATGAGGAGCAGGTGTGTTAAATTTGGTGTCATCACTCTCACACTCCCTCATACTGGTCACTGGAAGTTCAACATGGCACCTCATGGCAAAGAACTCTCTGAGGATCTGAAAAGAAGAATTGTTGCTCTACATAAAGATGGCCTAGGCTATAAGAAGATTGCTAACACCCTGACACTGAGCTACAGCACGGTGGCCAAGACCATACAGCGGTTTAACAGGACAGGTTCCACTCAGAACAGGCCTCACCATGGTCAACCAAAGATGTAGAGTGCACGTGCTCAGCGTCATATCCAGAGGTAGTCTTTGGGAAATAGACGTACGAGTGCTGCCAGCATTGCTGCAGAGGTTGAAGGGGTGGGGGGTCAGCCGGTCAGTGCTCAGACCATACGCCGCACACTGCACCAGATTGGTCTGCATGGCCGTCGTCCCAGAAGGAAGCCTCTTCTAAAGATGATGCACAAGAAAGCCCGCAAACAGTTTGCTGAAGACAAGCAGACTAAGGACATGGATTACTGGAACCATGTCCTGTGGTCTGATGAGACCAAGATAAACTTATTTGGTTCAGATGGTGTCAAGCGTGTGTGGCGGCAACCAGGTGAGGAGTACAAAGACAAGTGTGTCTTGCCTACAGTCAAGCATGGTGGTGGGAGTGTCATGGTCTGGCGCTGCATGAGTGCTGCCGGCACTAGGGAGCTACAGTTCATTGAGGGAACCATGAATGCCAACATGTACTTCGGAATCCCTTCGGAGACTGAGCCACAGGGCAGTACTCCAGCATGATAACGACCCCAAACACACCTCCAAGACGACCACTGCCTTGCTAAAGAAGCTGAGGGTGAAGGTGATGGACTAAACCCTATTGAGCATCTGTGGGTCATCCTCAAACGGAAGGTGGAGGAGCACAAGGTCTCTAACATCCACCAGCTCTGTGATGTCGTCATGGAGGAGTGGAAGAGGACTCCAGTGGCAACCTGTGAAGCTCTGGTGAACTCCATGCCCAAGAGGGTTAAGGCAGTGCTGGAAAATAATGGTGGCCACACAAAATATTGACACTTTGGGCCCAATTTGGACATTTTCACTTAGGGGTGTACTCACTTTTGTTGCCAACGGTTTAGACATTAATGTCTGTGTGTTGAGTTATTTTGAGGGGACAGCAAATTTACACTGTTACACAAGCTGTACACTCACTACTTTACATTGTAGCAAAGTGTCATTTCTTCAGTGTTGTCACATGAAAAGATATAAACAAATATTTACAAAAATGTGAGGGGGTGTACTCACTTTTGTGAGATACTGTATGTATGTATATATATATATATATATATATATATATATATATATATATATATATACAGTACATCATGTACATTATATCATTGACTGGATGAGAGAAAAGAGACTTTAGTGATTTGTAATGAGTACTTTGAAGGTCAAAATAAAAATGTAAGGCATAAAAAATAGGGTTTTTTATTTCTCCAAATATAATTAAGTAAGCGTGTTATTGAGTAAAGTATAAATATGGCAGAATACTTAATAACAACGAAGTACAATTACTCAAGTGTTGTCCATCCTGTAAATGTGTCATATAGCATCACATTCAACACTTAGACCATCCATCAGACAGCACTTACTGCGTAACCAGTCACTTTAATTGACATGTACAAAAGATCATAATAATAATAATAATAATAATAATAATATCCTCAGTGTTTTCATCGACTCTAATTCAGTTCTCTGTGGATTATGATAAGAACGTCACTTCTAGAAAATCCTTAATAGTGAAACAAAGCTATAAAAAGCCAGGACAGTCGTTATCCATTATCCACTGGAAAGGTGTTAATGTTATGAGCTCCGTTAAAGTAGTAAAGTAATAAAGTAGTGTGTGTGTGTGTGTGTGTGTGTTATGCATGCTCTAGCCATGGAAACCTTGAGCAGTATTACTGCCAGACAATCAGCTTAATGTGTTATTTACTGTACACAAAGCTCGTCGAGAACCTAAAACTTAAAGCTTAAATCTGTCTGTCTGTCTGTATAATATTTGTGTTATTCATAAATATTGTTGTTTACTGTTGTTTCAGGTGTTCACACACTTGCTATGCTTGTACCACCAGAGAATAGCTGTGATAGCACTCATTGCTGGCTAACACCTGATTCTACACCTCTGCCCATGCCAGAGAGACAGAGAGAGTGAGAGAGAGAGAGAGTGTGTGTGTGAGACAGAGAGAGAGAGAAAGAGAGATCTTCACGTCAAACCCCACAGAGAACAAAGCTTGCATGACAAACTTTTTTAACCTCTACACTCTAGATAGATGAAAATCCTGAACATGTTCTTTGGCACAATGTTCTTGACTCCGTCTCTAAGTCCGCTCCAGGCCACACTGCTATTAACCTCAGCTTTGGGAGGAAACTCATATTCAAAATAAAACAGCCCAAGTGGCGTCAGAGAAATTCCAGGTAGTGCTCCCAGTCAGTCAGTCTGCTGCAGGGATGAGCTCTGATCTCCGCTCACTTTCTGTTTGCTGTGATTACCTGATACTGTAAATATACATTTCCCGGACATGAGGGCGAGCCAGAGGGGAAGCGATACAATGGGCTCTTTAATTAGATCAAACCCAGGGAATGTAGCGTGAGGGAAGACACTGATTTCATCATCACAGGCCAAGTCAATTGTGTCTCCAATGTTTTGTCCAAAGCAGAAGATCTCTTGTGTATCTATATGAGAAGATTGTTCACATATTACACATCTTATAAATATATAAAGATTAGCGAGAGGATATCTCCTCAATCCGTCAAAGCCCTGATCTTCTTAACTAGCCATTTGTCTCTGATCGTAATGCTGTGTCTGGGAGGAATATGCGCACGTCTACCTCTTGAG
Organism: Ictalurus furcatus; assembly: GCF_023375685.1. NCBI lineage: Eukaryota > Metazoa > Chordata > Actinopteri > Siluriformes > Ictaluridae > Ictalurus > Ictalurus furcatus. The sequence continues at coordinate 5,705,530 of NC_071268.1, read as the reverse complement.
TCCAATTACATTTCCTTTGTTCCTCACCTAGCACTACTGAATATTTCATCCCCATGGGTTGGATCTGGTGCTGACAGCAGGCCAAGGATTGTCTTTCCAAAGCCAGAGAGCTGCATGCCACAGACCAAGGTCATCCATGTGTACAGGGTGCAGTACAAAGGTTGTGTGAGGTTGTTCCTGCTTTGCATTAGATGACCAGATCGGCAGGCGAAGGTTGTTTTGCATGAATGTGGAAATTCATAGAATACAAGAACATCCATCCATCTAGTTTCTGTACCGCTTACCCTATACTGGGTCACAAAGGAGCCTGGAGCCTATCCCAGGGGACTTGGGGCACAAGGTGGGGGACACCCTAAACGGCGAGTCAACCCAACACAGGGCACAATCACATACACTCTGGACAATTTGGAAATGCCAGTCAGTCTACAGTGCATGTTTTTGGACTGGGAAATATTTTTCTCTATGAAGTAGTATGAGCAGCAGCTTTTGGCTGGCTTCATGTGTATTGGTGGAAGCATGTGTTAGCCTTCACCCTCCCAGGTCGGTAGATGCTGTGTGACACAGGAGTACTGGCTAGTTGGTAAACTATAATATATTTTTTTAAATGAACTAATTGGTGAAAGTAAGAAGAAAGACTAGATAGACATATGGTTTTTACGCTGGCACAGAGCTTTATGTTAAATAACAGCCAGAGTCAGATTTCTCTGAGAAGTTTATAGCAGACTTACTGTAAGTGTACAGTGAAAACTGCATTAGAGATTAGTTCAGACTCAGTCAACAAGAGTGCATTCAAAAGCGAGGGAAGGCTTGCATCACCATTTTCCCACATTATTTATACTGACGTTGATATAAACCACTATAAGCTACTCACTTCTCCCTCATATTGTCTGTGTGTATTATAGGCTTTAGTATGTTGTGGTTTCTTATTTCCAGTGGCTGCTCTTCAGGCACTAAAAGCCTTGAGTGGAGAAATCACAGCAAGGGTGTGGCAGAGAAAAAGAGCGTGCGTTTTACTTCAAAGCGCAATTAGGCTGTCAGACATGATTATTGGTTTATGTAAGAAAGACTTTCGTAATATAAAACATATGATTTGCAGATATATAGCAGAGTCAGTATATTATAGTCACGTGAAAAAAATACTTTTTATTTATTTATTTATTTTTTACATATTTGGTCAAGCAAACATTTGATCCTCTTTGAAACAGTGCCTATTGCTAAAGGTGATGCACTCTGTCAAATGACACGTAAAATTTTAATTTTGTAGTGATTTTCACAATTTAAATTAGGAAAAAAAAAAATACAGATCAGTCACAAGGAAAAAGTAAGGACACCCCTACATTTATAGTTGCAATCAAAATGATTCAACCCCGATTGCAAATCAGGTTTATTGCCGAAAATGAGAGACTTTCAGCTACTTGCAATGAACAAATCAAGCAAAAGCAGTTGAAATAGTTCAACACAATGAAGGATTCAAGGGGTTTCCCCAAATTCAACTGAAAAATTTCAAAATTATTCCAACCCCTTCATGGCAAGCATTTTTAGTACTTAGTAGAGCACCTTTTGCTGTTATGACCTGCTGCAAATGAGATGCAGAGCTTCTGGCAGCGTTCCTGAGGAATCTTCTCCCACTCCTCATGAGCAAACCCTCCAGTTCAGTAATGTTCTTGGGTTTGCGTGCTGCAACCGCCTTCTTCAAATCCCACCAGAGATTTTCGATGGGGTTGAAGTCAGGTGACTGTGATGGACCTGTAGAATCTTCCAGGACTTCTTCTGCAACCAAGCCTTGGTGGAATTTGAGGTATGCTTGGGATCATTGTCCTGTTGGAAGGTTCAATGATGCCCAAGCTTCAGCTTCCTCACAGACGGCATGAGGTTCTCTCCTAGGATTTCCTGATACTTCAATGAATCCATCTCGCCTTCCACACGCTGCAGGTTTCAAAGCAGCCCCAGAGCAACACCGAGCCTCCACCATGCTTGACTGCAGACAGAGTGTTCTTTCTTCATTCTTCTTCCTCCAGACATACCACTGATCCATCGTGCTGAAAAGTTCCAGTTTTGTTTCATCGTTCCACAGAACAGAATCCCAAAACTTCTGTGGCTTATTTATATGATTTTGAGTGACTTTTCTTGTGCCTTTGGGTGAGTAGGGGTGACTGTCTTGGAGTTCTGGCATGGAAGCCTCCCACGTTTAGTACACACCTTACTGTGCTCACTGAAACCTCAGTGCCTGTTACCATCAAGTCTTGCTGCAGGTCTTTTGCAGTCACTCGAGGGTTTTTCACAACCTACCTTCTCACAAATCTGGTTGCAACCGTTGATAGCTTCCTGTTTCTGCCCCGTCCAGGTATTTCATAGATTTTCTGACCCTAGCCAGTTCAGGTCATGCAGGTTTTACAGCACAAATATGCAAAACAGGTGTTCCAGCTCAAACATACCTGGTGCACATAATGAAGCCATTGATTAGTTACATCAGGTGTGCTTGAGACAACACCAGTTTTGCATATTTGTGCTGTTGTGAGGGATTCTATTCAGGGGGTTGAATAATTTTGAAACTGGAGAAATCATTATAAGTTGCATTTTCAGTTGAATTTGGGGAAACAACTTGAAGCATTCGTCGTGTTGAACTATTTCAATTGCTTTTGTTTGATTTGTTCATTGCAAACAGCTGAAAGTCTGTAAATTCTGACAATAAACCTGATTTGCAATGGAGGGTGAATCATTTTGATTGCAACTATATCACACCTTCAAATCTAGTTATCAGAACCTGCTTAGGGAGTACAGATGGAACCTGCCTTATTTATACCTCTCTCATATCTAGTGTCTGGTGTTCCCTTTGTGTCTGGAAGTATCCAAAAAAAAAAAAATATATATATATATATATATATATATATATATATATATATATATATTAAAAGTTGCTGTTTTTAAATGTACTCCATCCATCCATCCATTTTCTGTACCTCTTATCCTACACAGGGTTGCAGGGAGCCTGAAGCCTATCCCAGGGAACTTGAGGCACAAGGCATGGGACACCCTGGACGGGGTGCCAACCCATCGCAGGGCACAATCACACACACTTTCACAATTTATAAATGCCAATCAGCCTACAACATGTCTTTGGACTGGGGGAGGAAACCAGAGTACCTGGAGGAAACCCCTGAAGCACAAGGAGAACATGCAATCTCTGTGCACACAGGCTGGAGGCAGGAATCGAACCCCCGATCTTGTAAATGCGAGGCAAACGTGCTATCTAAACATATCTATGTTTGGATATTTCTTATCTAAAATTGTTAGATGCTTTTGTTTTAAAGCAACTGTGCGACGTTTCCTGAAACCACCATAAGTTTGCGATATTTATGATTAGCTAAAATGTGACTTCAGTCTAACCAATTACATTATCTACTGGAATTGATATCAGATCTAATCGAATCTATTCAGGCAAAAGAAGACACTTCATTCTATACGATTCATTGTTAGTGATTGTTATACGATAAAGTTGTTAGCCTGGACTCTCAAATCTCAGTTGGCGTGCCCCAATGCTCCCCCTAAACCGGGATTTTAGCCTGTACTAACCTGGTCGCAGATTTGCAGTAACAAGGACTTAACGCAATCTACTAGAGACAATAATTTCAGAAAAAAAGTCAGAATATAATCAAGTCTAATATTAATTAACATTGAACCAGGTATGAAAGCATCCAAATCCAATACTACTATTTACAATAATAAGTCATTCAGCATTACATTACAGTCTAATTCAAAACATAATAGCACAACATAAGAAACTCAAAACATAATACAACATAAGAAAGTCACACTTGCATACCTGGTAGAGAAAAACTACACACAGCAATCATGAGGGAGATCTGTCTACAGATTCCCTGAGTCTTTGGCCAGCTCTCCCCTAAATACCCAGATGCTCTCTGGTCCACCAAATGGTGCTGTTTGTGATTATAATTTGATGTCCGTGGAAGGATGTGCCTTATTTACATACAGGAGGTCATTTTAGTGAGGGACCCTGGGAGGGTATGCCTTTAACGGCATGCAATATTTTTTATTTGAACCGCTGTTGAGGGAATGCGATCATATTTTCCAGTTGCACTGAGACCTTTTGTATAATACAGTCAACCTGTATAGTCGACCTTGGGTGTGTTTAAGGTGATGTCAATACAGAGAAAGAGAAGGGTATGGGGAGAGAGGACGTGAGGATCTTCCAGGCTCCGCTCAGCATGATGTGCTATCTGAGGTGAGGATGCTAATTCTGTGAGAGAGAGATCGAGTGTTCATTCTCGTAGTAGTCCTTTGTCCTCAGAGTGTAGTTCTGTCTAGGTTCAGACATCTTAGCACCAGGCTTACAGAGAATTAAAACCAGAATAGACAAAACAATGGATCGGCTTGGTAATTAAACAGACTCTATGGCAACTGAACGTATTACTTCGCAAAGACCTTGTGCATGAGCCGTCTCTTAAGTAGTGTTTTGTGATTGTCAGCGTGATTGGGAACAAGTGTGTGTGCTTAGTCGTCAGGAGAAGGCTGTGTGTTCCATTGGGAGTTGTAATCGTCAGCCATGTTTGTAGTTCGTGGTGCATTCTGGGAAATGGAGTCGCTAGTTTGCCATGACATGACACCTTGCTAGTGTAACAACTCTATAAAAACACAGTCGTTATCCATTATCCACTGGAAAGGTGTTAATGGCATGAGCTCCGTTAAAGTAGTAAAGTAATAAAGTAGTGTGTGTGTTTGTGTGTGTGTGTGTTATGCGTGCTCTAGCCATGGAAACCTTGAGCAGTATTACTGCCAGACAATCAGCTTAATGCCTTATTTTTATATATATTTGTGTTATTAATAAATATTGTTGTTTACTGTTGTTTCAGGTGTTCACACACTTGCTATGCTTGTACCACCAGAGAATAGCTGTGATAGCACTCATTGCTGGCTAACACCTGATTCTACACCTCTGCCCATGCCAGAGAGGCAGAGAGTGTGTGTGAGAGAGAGAGTGTGTGTGTGTGTGTGTTTGAGAGAGAGAGACATTGAGACAGTCACGTCAAACCCCACAGAGAACAAAGCTTGCATGACAAATTGTTTAACCTCTACACTGTAGATAGATGAAAATCCTGAACATGTTCTTTGGCACAATGTTCTTGACTCCGTCTCTAAGTCCGCTCCAGGCCACACTGCTATTAACCTCAGCTTTGGGAGGAAACTCATATTCAAAATAAAACTTTGCATGCATCTTTGCATCATAGGAGGAAATTGCATATGTATATGTTCATTGCCAAGGCACTTCTAGGTAAATTGCCCACTTATATTTTGAATCTCTTAACTTTTTATACAAATAGTTATTGTACTGGATCCCAATCACACTTTCGATTAAAAGTCCCAAAGGTATACTTAGAATTTGGCAAATATGCTTTTTCTTTTTATCCTCCCTGGGCCTGGAACGATCTGCAAAATGTAATTAACCTAGAGATATTGCCACCGCTATATATATATATATATATATATATATATATATATATATCCTTTTTGACATTTTAGTTCAGCATAATCGTTTATAGAAACAATATAATTTATTTGTAACAGATTAATTTGTATCAACACAGGAATTATTTTATGCTTGAGATTCATTTATTTTTTCACTTCTTAACCTTTTGAAAACATGTACAACACATACTTTTAAAACATTTTCTAACAGTCTGGTGAATTGCATAGAACAGCAATACAAAAATGTCATCAACCATTTTGTGTGTGTGTGTGTGTGTGTGTGTGTTTGTGTGTGTGTGTGTTCCTTACTGTGAACAGTTGGGACAAACAACCTGTTTCTGACTGTTCATTGCCCAGCCAGGTATATTGCACACAGGTATTCTTCATTTCTCACACCTATTACTGACTTTGCGGTGGGTGAACTTGGGCAGATCTGACTCCTCTTTCTTTTTGGTTGGTCTTTTCTGCTTCTAGCCTGTGGCTGAGTTATGGCTTTTGTTACTCCACACCTTCCCATCGCTTCAATGATCGGGTTCGCAGTTGTGGGAAGCCTTGTAGTCGACTCATCATGTGTGGAGTAACAAGCACCTTCGAGAGCTCACTGAGGAAGAGCCATCATGCATTTGTGATGCCACTGTGGAATTTAGGGTACTGAGCTGTGAAAAAGATGTAGGCATTCAGGGAGGAGGCATTCAATGTCAAGGAGGTTGTACCATAGCACCATTGGCCACCTCTGTGTTTGGCGCTTGCAGGTGTAGGTGCCAACCATCTGGTCCATGGTGTCTACACCTCCTTTAGTCTTATTGTAGATGTGATTACTTCAGGTTTTTTCATTCTGTTACTTTCATCCACCACTTTGTTGTGGTGCACTGCGCTTAGGAGCACGACAGCCATTCCTTTTTTCTCACATAGCTGACCATGGTAAGGCTGCCACTGAATCCAAACTCTGTGCTGTGAAGCTCTCAAGATAATGGCTCATACTTTCACTAAATAGTCATGAATGACACACACACACACACACACACACACACACACGCACACACACACACACACGAATGTGCAAGTATGTTGTTGAAATACTGTATATCAACCTGTTGACATTCCATTAGAAAATCATGTGGGTCTTTTTTGATCCACTTATGGAAGAGTGGGGTAGTAATACAAAAGCTTTTTTTTTAATCAGTAAAAGGTGTAAATAAATAAATAAATAAATAAATAAATAAATAAATGTCATGACATCAAAAACTCGATTTTTGAGGAATACCCAAGATATGAAATTATACAAACATTTTATTTAAAAGATATTACACACAAATGACCTCACCGGGTCATTTTAGACCCACTCATGCATCTAAGGGTTAAAAAGGATAAACCAACATGAAGACCAGAGAGCTGTCTATGGGAGAAAAGGAAGTCATTTTGAATCTGAGAAGAGAGGAAAAGTCAATCAGAGGCATTGCACAAGCATTGGGCATAGTCAACACGACAATCTGGAACGTCCTGAAAAAGACAGAAACCACTGGTATACTAACAACCAGACTTGGAATAGGAAAACAACAGCAGTCGATGACAGAGATATTGTGAGAGCTGTGAAGAAAAACCCCAAATCAACAGTCAGTGACATCACCAACAACCTTCAAATGGCAGGGGTGAAGGTGTCACAATCCACCATTCAAAGAAGACTTCGAGAGCAGAAATATAGAGGCCATACCACAAAATGCAAACCCCTCATCAGCAGTAAGAATCAGATGGCCAGATTGGAATTCACAAAGAAATACAGAGATAAATACAGAGAAAAGAAAGTTCTATAAACAAGATGAACCTCTACCAGAGTGATGAAGGCCAAAGTGTGGAGAAAGAAAGGATCTGCTCATGATCCAAAACATGCGAGCTCATCAATGAAACATGGTGGAGGTCGTGTCATGGCTTGGGTTTGTATGGCTGCTTCTGGAACAGGCTCACGAATCTTTATTGATGATGAAAATCATCATGGTAGCAGTAGAACGAATTCAGAAGTCTGCCAATTTACAGAGAAATACAGAGCAGCAAGACAATGACCCAAAAAGCACAGCCTGTATTGGACAAAGGGGAAACAAGTGGAAGGTTTTAGACTGGCCAAGTCAATCACCAGACCTTAACCCAGTCGAACAGCATTTCACCTCCTGAAGAGGAGACTGAAGGGAGAAACCCCTCAAAACAAACAACAACTGAAAGAAGCTGCGGTAGAAGCCTGGAAAAACATCACAAAAGAAAAACGCAACAGTTCGGTGATGTCACTGGATCACCGGTTTGATGCAGGTATTCCAATACTTCTGCTCACCTAAAATATATGTGGTCTTCCACCAAAGGTGCCATGTTCTAAGTTTAGTTAAAACATCTAGATGTAAATATCAGGAAATGAAAGCTGAAATTCTGATCTATCATCTCGTATTCATCTTTGGTTCTCAAACCCAAATGCATTCCGTGTATATCGAAAACAAAAGAATTGGTCTTGCCGTTTCAATACTTTCAGAGAGGGCTGTATGTTGATTTTGCCCCATGTCACAGTTGAATTTGAAATCTCTATTGTCCATGACAACACTATTGTAGGTTTTAGTCTAGCGAAATCAATTTAGATTCCATTGCACTCTGTAAATATTAAGCTGCTAATTAAAAAAAAAAAAGGAAAAACTTACTTTGAAGTTACCTTTAATGCAAGTAGACGAAATATTATTATAACTCCCTGAAAGGGACCTGATCGTCAAAATGAAAGTTCTCACGCTTCACAAACAAGCTGAATAACCTAAAATGATTTTGCCTGGAGGGTTTTGTTTTTAATTCTCTGATTCTGGTCGAGGGTTGAATCTGCTCTGACAGGATCAGATCACCAGCCTGGTGTCCTGTTACTAATCTATTAATCCACTTGGCAGATGGTCTTTTCCATCTCTAGCCTTACATAACCCATCTCCAAGCACTCAAACTGTGCAAACACAAATGAAGTGGTCCCTTCTATAATTCAGCCAACTCTAATAAATAGTAGTTAAGAGAAGATTTTAGGGAAATGTACAATACTCATGTCAGTAACTTCTTCGATTTCAGGAGGGTTTTGGCAGTTGTCTTAATCAAATATCTCCTGGGGCAAAGGTATAAATCTACAGTGTCCTCCAGAATTATTGGCGGCATTCATGAAAATAAATAAAAATGACTTGATATTTGTGCTCAAACATACAAGGAGTTTGCATGGTTTTATTTCAACCTGATTCGAAATTATTGGCACCCTCACAATTATACAAATATTTCTGTGACGCCTACCCTGAAGAGAATAAAACTTCTTTTCCCCTTATAAAACCCCTTTAGGTCACCAAACATGCTGATGGCGTACATGACCAACATTTTTATATTTGACTCATCTGACCACAGATGCCAAGTGACCGCATTATGTGATAAGCTCTCAGGGAGAGTAATGGCTGTCAAATAGGTTTTAAATGTATGCATCTCATATTTATATGCTAGGGAAACAGGACATGGTTGAAAGCAACAACAACAGCAATGACAAGAATACGTTTTTCAAGAAGGACAATTTGTTTTCATTTGTTTGAAATATTCCTTTGGGGTGTCAATAAATAGCTAACTGTCCCATGTGAGGAAGGAGTAGAAGCTGCCTTTGAGAGGAAGAGGCTGAAGTACTCAGATCTTGTCACTTGGTGTAAGGAGGCCGGCTGGAGAACCATCATCAACCAGGTAGAAGTAGGATGCCGTAGCTTTGTAGAAACATAAACTGCTCCCCTCCTGAAGGATATGGGAGTAAATGGAGCAAATCAGCGGAAGGCTCTGAAAGACCTGGCTGAAGAGAGCAGGTGTGAGTATTTGCTTCTATGTTGAATTTTAAGTGTCTTTGGGTAATATAGGCTAAATTTGGGCCAGCAGTAGCCTTTGGCTCTGTGCGAGGAGAAAGGAGAAAAGTTGGGGTAGAGACATCTAACCCAAGGTCTACTTCCAGGGGGTGGCAGGGAGATCCCTGCCACTGCTCTGCCACCAGGAGACATTCTGAGGTTAAAGGAGCAAAACATTGTTGAGCGTTGGTACCCGGCTGACGACCCTGCATGGAACCATATGGATGGAACCATACTATGCCATATGGAACCAGTGGCACTGAGCATGCTTTAATGGCACCAGTAGGGCTTATCACAGCCTTAGTCACTGGGAAGGTCTGTATGGCTCTGGTTGTGTTAGGCAAGCATGCCTGAGTAGTATTAGGTGTAACAGGAGGAAACCATATGGAACCAGTGGCAGCAGATCCCAGTCCTGTGACGGGTATAATAACACACAAACTGTCATTTTCAACACAAAATCCCTCTCCCTCTCTCTCTCTCTCTCTCACACACACGAGACTCGTGACCTCATTATCACGAGACTTGTGACCTCATTAAGTGATATAAACTGATTATTAAAGCTACATATATTCATTAACATTTAACAGTAACAGAGGAACACCACAGAATGTAACAAAGTAAAAGTACATTTCTGTGATTAAAAATGAACTTGAGTAAGAGTATAAGTATGGCCAGTTAAACCTACTCTTAAAAGTACATTGTTTTTCAAAAAGTTACTCAAGTAAATGTAATGAAGTAAATGTAGCATTTTACTACCCGCTTCTGTCCATGAGGTCACAGAGGAACCCAGGGTAACTTCTAAGCAGCTAAAGGCCTCTCTCACATTGACTAATGCTAATGTTCATGAGTCCACCATCAGGAGAACACTGAACAACAATGATGTGCATGGCAGGGTTTACAAGGAGAAAGCCGCTGCTCTCCAAAAAGAACATCGCTGACCATCTACAGTTTGCTAAAGATCACATGGACAAGCCAAAAGGTTATAGTAAAAATGTTTTGTGGACGGATGAGACCAAAATAGACATTTTTGGTTTAAATGAGAGGTGTTATGTTTGGAGAAAGGAAAACACTGCAAAACAAGCATAAGAACCTTATCCTATCTGTGAAACATGCTGGTGGTAGTGTCATGGTTTGGGCCTGTTTTGGTGCCAGGACGATCATTGATGGAACAATGAATTCTGAATGATACCAGTGAACTCTAAAGGAAGATGTCAGGATATCTATCCATGAACTGAATCTCAAGAGAAAGTGTGTCATGCAGCAAGACAACGACACTAAGCTAACAAGTCATTTTACCGGAGAACGGTTAGAGAAGAATAAAGGTAATGTTTTGGAATGGCCAAGTCAAAGTCCTTACCTTAATCCAATAGAAATGTTGTGGAAGGACCTGAAAGCAAGCAGTTCATGTGAAGAAACCCACCGACATCCCAGAGTTGAAGCTGTTCTGTACTGAGGAACGGGCTAAAATTCCTCCAAGCCGATGTGCAGGACTGATCAACAGTTATTGGAAACATTTATATGCAGTTATTGCTGCACAAGGGGCTCACACCAGATACTGAAAGCAAAGGTTCACATACTTTTACAACTCACAGATATGAAATATTGGATCATTTTCCTCAGTAAATAAATAAATGACCACGTATAATATTTTATCTAATTTGTTTAATTGAGTTCTCTTTAGCTACTTTTTAAAGCAGAAATTAAGCAAATTCTTTCAAGCACCACTGTACATGGTTTATAAGGGTTTTCTTCAGAGACTGTACAGTATATTAGATTATTAGACTGCTGCACAGTCTGATTTTCTGATTCTTTATTTTATATGGAATGACTAGACGATATAATGCCATTTTTTAAACTTCTGTGTATCTTTTCATTTTTCTTTTATTAAATATTAGGGCTGGGAGGCGATCCCAGAATGAATCGAGTCCTCATTTCCACGCATTGGGAAGCGAGCTTTGGACTCGGTTCCACACAATGTCATTGTAATTTAATTCGTTTCAATTCAATTCTATTCAATTTTATTTGTACAGCACTTTTAACAATGAACGTTGTCTCAGAGCAGCTTTACAGAAATATATAAACACAGGATGGAGATTTGAAGTGTGTGAATTTATCCTTATTGTGCGAGTCGGTGGAGACGGTGGTGAGGGAAAAACTCCCTAAGATGATACGAGGAAGAAACCTTGAGAGGAACCAGACTCAGAAGGGAACCCGTCCTCATCTGGGTAACGACGGATAGCGTGAAAGTAAAAGAAAGTTCGTTATGGTTTTAACATGAAGTCTGTTTGTTGAACTAGTGCACTGTTCACTAGAGGAGACCTGAGTGCAAAACTGCATGTGGTAATTGCAGTCCCAAGGCCATTGCAGCAACCGTAGTCCCAGCAACCACAGCGAGAACGTCCATGTGGAATTGAGGTCCAAAAGCATTTCCATGGTACGTCAAGCGGTACCATACTAATCAATCTTTGTAGCCTCCAGTTGAGATTTCAAACAAACTTCTTTCACGTTGTCATGATGGGGTATTGTTTGTAGAATTTCGAGGAAAATAATTCATTGAATCCATTTTGAAATAAGGCTGTAACATAACGAAATGTGGGAAAAGTGAAACGCCGTGAATACTTTCCGGATGCACTGTAAGAGAAAGCTCTTCCCCCTGCTATAGCCTTCATTATTCGAGGTACAATAACCATGTAAGATGGTGATAATCCTATTCAGGCACACCTGATTCAATTCATCTGTTTATTGACAGGTTTAATGGATGTGTTTGAGCAGGGAAATCACCAAACTGTGCTGGAGACCAGCCCTCCAGGTCCAGAACTGAAAAAGCCTGATACAGACCAAGTCATCACCTTATGTGGTACTACTACATAGCTGAACCTACCATATATGCTACAAAAATCCTCTTATTTGTCAGATTTATCGTCTGAGACATTAATTGACTGGTGTTAGCTTGTCGATTTCTCTAAACAATAGTGTTTCATTGCCCATTTCCATGAGTGATGTTTGAACACAGGTTAGGTTATGCTAGTCTGGATATGTTTTATATATTTATATGGCTACATATACAGTTCCCTCCACTTATATTGGCACTCTTGGTAAATATGAGCAAAGAAGGCTGTGAAAAATTGTCTTTATTGTTTAACCTTTCGAGCTTATGTTTAAAAAAAAAAAAAAAAAAAACCCACAAAAATACTCTGCTCTCATGGATATCAAATTGCAAACAAAACACAAATTTATTTTTTTTTAATCTTTGTTAAGTATAGGTGTGTAACAATTATTGGCACCCTTTTAGTCAATACTTTGTGCTACCTCCCTGTGCCAAGATAACAGCTCTGAGTCTTCTCCTATAATATCGCTTTGCTTGTATTTTCTCATTTGTAAGTCGCTTTGGATAAATGTAAATGTATAATGCCTGATGAGGTTGGAGAATACATGGCAAGGGATCTGAGACCGTACAGTACGTATTCCTCCATACTGAATCTCTCCAGATCCTTCAAATTTCGAGGTCCACGCTGGTGGACTCTCCTCTTCAGTTCACCACACAGGTTTTCTATGGGGTTCAGGTCAGGGGACTGGGATGGTCATGGCAGGACCTTGATTTTGTGGTCAGTAAACCATTTTTGTGTTGATTTAGATGAATGTTTTGGATCATTGTCCTGCTGGAAGATCCAACCACCGCCCATTTGAAGCTTTCTGGCAGAGGCAGTCAGGTTTTCATTTAATCAATTCATCCATCCATCTTCAACCGCTTACTCCTTTTCAGGGTCGCGGGGGAACCTGGAGCCTATCCCAGGGAGCATCGGGCACAAGGCGGGGTACACCCTGTACAGGGTGCCAGTCCATCGCAGGGCACACGATCACACACACATTCACACACCCATTCATACACTATGGACACTTTAGACACGCCAATCAGCCTACCATGCATGTCTTTGGACTGGGGGAGGAAACCGGAGTACCCGGAGGAAACCCCGACCCTGGCGGTGTGAGGCGAACGTGCTAACCACTAAGCCACCGTGCGCCCCTGGGTTTCATTTAATATCTGGACAAAATGTCCAGGTCCTCTGGCAGAAAAACAGCCCCAAAACATTAAAGAGCCACCACCATATTTAACCCTGGGCATGAGGTACTTTTCCATATGGCTACCTCTCTGTGTGCTCCAAAACCACCTCTGGTGTTTATTACCAAAAAGATCTATTTTGGTTTCATCTGACCATACAATCCGATCCCATTTGAAGTTTTTTGGATGAGAGTAGAGGCTTTTTTCTTGAAACCCTTCCAAACAACTTGTGGTGATGTCAGTGACTTCGGATTGTAGTTTTGGAGACTTTCTGACTCCAAGACACAACTAACTTCTGCAGTTCGCCAACTGTGATCCTTGGAGATTTTTTGGCCACTCGAACCGTCCTCTTCACAGTGCGTTGAGACAATATAGACACATGTTCAATTCCAGGTTGATTCATAACATTTCCAGTGGACTGGAACTTCTTAACTCATGCAATCGACTCCCATCACTTGGAATCAGAATCGAGAAAATTACTGTGTGGAATCGACTCTTGGAATCGACTCCCATCACTTGGAATCGGAATTGAGAAAAGTACAGTGTGGAATCGACTCTTGGAACCGACTCCCATCACTTGGAGTCAAAATCGAGAAAATTACTGTGTGGAATCGACTTCCACCACTTGGAATCGGAATTGAGAAAAATACTGTGTGGAATCGACTCCCACCACTTGGAATCGGAATTGAGAAAAATACTGTGTGGAATCGACTCCCACCACTTGGAATCGGAATCGAGAAAAATTCTGTGTGGAATCGACTCTTGGAACCGACTCCCGTCACTTGGAGTCAGAATCGAGAAAAAATTACCGTGTGGAATCGACTCTTGGAATCGACTCCCATCACTTGGAATCGGAATTGAGAAAAGTACAGTGTGGAATCGACTCTTGGAACCGACTCCCGTCACTTGGAGTCAAAATAGAGAAAATTACTGTGTGGAATCGACTCCCACCACTTGGAATCGGAATCGAGAAAAATACGGTGTGGAATCGACTCTTGGAACCGACTCCAAGCACTTGAAGTCCAAATCGTGGAAATTACCGTGAGGAATCGACTCTTGAATCCGACTCCCGTCACTTGGAGTCAGAATCGAGAAAAAATTACCGTGTGGAATCGATTCTTGAAACCGACTCCCATCACTTGGAATGATACTCGGACTCGATTCCAAAATTTCTGGAATTGAACATTTCTATTAAATATACAGGACACTTCAATCTATAAAATGCCTACACAAAGGAAATGTTATAATGTACATATTAAATATTAAAATACTGCAGCATTAAACATGAAAGGATTTGAGATTCGGAAATATAATAGCGTCGTAGTCATACACTGAAGCATTTCATCAGCATTTCATCCAACTCGTAACCAAGCAACTTCACGGCTCCTTCCTTGAGCTTGGTTCTTCTCCCATGATGCACTGGGGCGGCCTTTAAAAGCGCACGCACACAGCGCTTCTCTCCGGGCAGTAGCAGTGCTGCGGTGTTTAACACGCAGGTCGAAAACGACGCTGTCCACAAACACGTCCTCAGTCCAGCCGGCACAACATCCCCTGCGGTCGGATTGGGTTACGGATGGTGAATTACTCTGTGGAGCTGCTGCTGAATAGTTATTGTTTTGGTTGTCAGAGGAAAGACAGGACTCTGTTTGATTCTCAGGAGAACATGCGCGACACCGAGGACAGGTGAGAGGAGAAGGACCTCATTCTGTCCTAATTATACTCTAAGGAGTTTGGAATCATTTATTAATATTTTATTACTCATGCTTATTACTGAAGGACTGAATGTTAGGGTTTTTATAATAATCACTGAGAGGTATGCAGGCTGTTATTCATCTTGGCCTGTTGTTGTTGTTGTTGTTGTTGTAATTTTCCTTTATCACAGGACATGACATTACTGACATACACTGTATGTCAAGATAACAAATCATTATTCCTGATCAATGGGGAAGGATCTGTCTTAGACTAAAGCATCAAATAATAATAATAATAATAATAATAATAATAATAACTCTTCTCTGCCTCCATTATCCGTTTCTAAGTGTCACAGTAATTCCTAATACCCTAGAATATAGTCCTCTGACTCTCAGGCTTGCAGTTTAATCTTGTCTGTAGACTGCGAGATATCAGGGATTACTTTGGGATTAATCTGTTTTAAGCAGGAAGAGCACAGAACTGTGCTGACTGCAGAGGAGAGGAGGATCAGCTGATGCTATTCTCAGCCTCGGAATGATCGAGACACATCACGATAGATACAGTTTTGCACGTACGTGAGACCCGAATGTCCGAAAAAAAAAAAAACCCCGTCATGTTCCATTGACTTCCTGTCGATTAAGATAGAAACGTATAAAATGTCATATTTCTGGAAGACTTTCTGTTATGCCTAGGCAGGTAACAGGTAGACGACGATGTGCCACATCCAGCTTGGTTGATAGATACAGGGGATAGATGGATTGATAGACCCGGCTGGCCATGCCGCTGACAACACTATAATTTGTGATTAGGCCATGTCCTTTCCAACAGGTGCGAGGTTTTTTTTTTTAAAAAAAAATAAATAAATAAAAATAATGTTCTTATGACCTTGTCACCTTATCGTGACTCTGCATTGCGTAACACGTTTAATCCTTGGCGCTGTGGTTGGAATCGACACGTTTTCACGCTCGGAAAGTTGATCCGATCTTGAGATGGCTTCGTTTTACTCTCGTGCACTCTCAACCGTCTTTCCTGTCCAGTGATGCATCTTGAAGCATACACCTTGCTCACGTTTTCATACGGAAGAGACATGATACAGGTACAAGAGACCTATCATTGTAGGTACCGTCGCAGTGACCTGGACATGAGACGGTTTCTAAAACATTAGATGATTATTCCGTGAGCACGTCTTGAGTATCCGATGCTGTCATTTTCTGTACGGTTTTCTAGCACAGGAGCTTCGAAGCTCTGAACGGTTCGCATTTCCAGCCTGTTCCTTCACACAGAGCACATTCTGGATTTTGTGCGACTGGGCCCAAAGCTTGAGATCTGTAAATAATGCACTCCAGGAGCTGCCGTCCGTCATGCGTCTCGTCTGTCTGGATTTAGAAGCGGTCAGGATGGGTATGTGTGGGTTTTTTTTTTTTTTTTTTGTTAAAATCGCGTGAAGTCGAATTCTGGAAGTGCTCGCTGTATGTCGAGAATATGCTGAAAACATTGCGGTAGGCGTTAGAGAGAGGTTGGCAACCCGGGCTGCCGCAGTTGAGCCCCATTTTCCTGGAAGACTTTTGGGTTTCCTGTTTTGGAGCTGAACCTTTCCTGGCGCGCGCGCGCGCTCTCTCTCTCTCTCTCTCTCTCTCTCTCCATTATGGCCTTGTGGACATGGCATCATTGCAACAAACATCGAAGCATATCGAGTACTCGGATCCCATTTTACACGTGATCGCTCAATTAGAAATCCTTTAAGTCCTCTGGGCTGGTGAGTTTGCATGACGTCACCTCAGCATTTGATTCTGCTTCTCTTGCTTTCGGTTTTGTTTAATAGCCCACCGACGAAACAAAACAAAACAAAAGCCAGTCATGATTGAGAAACGGGTGGAAACATTTTTAGCTCAATCTCAATAGCTGCGTCTCCGCTGCTTCAGTTCATCACCTGTCTTCCTACTGTAAAGTGGGAGGGGATAACCGGAGACACAGTTTGGAACAGGTCTAAAGTGTTGAGCTAGCGCTGCTGAGGGGAGGCGGGAGTCGGAATGTCAGAGGGTGAGGAGTGTTGGCTTTCAAAACAAGCTGGCATTGCAGCCCGCGCCACACGCAGCGCTATAATAGGCAACATGGAAAAACGGTGCAAACTAGGTAGTCTAAACTCGGACTACTGATCCGACGAACGTCTGAGTTTTTCCTCCCGCATACCAGGTGAAGTGTGCAGTTTTACAAGAACATGTGGCACACGATGCTTTAAATCCCTAAAGCATTGAAAAGAAATCACTAAAGCAAGTATCAGCTGAGATCGCATGATGTTACACTGCATAATGAGTTTGTTTTCCATCTCATCTTCTCTCTGTGCACACCAGGTCGTCGTGGCTACCTGTCCGGTTGCCAGGGTATCAAAAGTGCAGCTCCTCCTTTCCCTCGCCTGGCTCTCGTTCCTCCAAAAAAACAAAGTGTTTCCTCGATTTGCACTTCCCTCACACAGCCAACAACAAAAAAAAACAAAACAAAACAAAAGCTTGCCGTCTTTTCAGACCGAGTGGCTGCGGTTCAGTTGATGCATAATAAATAATTCAAATCGTAATTTGCTTTTTGTTTCTTTTTCACATTTCCCACAAGCCCTTCAGTGACGCTGGTGGCATTAGACTGCCCGGATAAACAACTTTTTATAAAGCCACCTGCTGGTAAAGAAAGTGGAAGCTACTTTGGTGGAAAGTGGAACCCAGAGCTGAAACCCAAACCGCCCAAAGGTTAGCGCGCTATTCTGAGACTTGTTTACAGATCACGCGCTTGTTTGCACGGTGTATCTCGACCAAACGCCAGCGCCCCGCTCTCGATTCCTCTTCGCACCCGAGCATGAGGCGTTTTTTCCTGATAGAAAGCGAAACATTCCTGCTAAGCAGAAAAGATCACATTAGACCTCTCTATGCTGAGTATGATCAGCAGTGTGCAAACTTCCTGTCCGTCCTTCCTGTTTGAACATTCAGCAAAAACATTCACACTCGTTTCCTCGATTTCTAGCCTAAACGTCTGGCGTCCGGTCACTTCACGTTGGTCTGTAGTGATGTAAGTATGTTCCGCGGCTCCTTATCAGGAGGTCTGTTGTTAATGCTGCCGTGCTGTGTGGTAGCGATCTGGGCGAGTTTTCACACTCGGAGCACAACGCAGCTGTCCGTAGGGCATCGGAGCACGGTGCTAACTCTGGAAAGACTTTGCTCAATTATTTTTTTCATACATTAAAATATCTTCGATCTTATATTTAGTTAGATTCAATGCTGTGGGACGTTCTCGAAACAAGTCAGTTCCTGTTATCACTTGCGTTATAGCAGCTGTAAACCAGTAGTTCCCTCACCAGCCTTTCTTCTTTTCCCGCTTTCTCTTGAAGTTAATAAGACGGAAAAACGTTACTGAAAGACCACAAGGCCCCCGGACAGGGACTTTCCAGTGTCTGAAAATGTAAAGGATCAGCCCAACTGTTATAAAGCACTGCTGCTGGAGAGTCTGTCCATAAGTGTTAAACGCTTATCAGAGCTCCTGTTGTAGAAAATGAACGAATCAGCACCTTCTGACCAATCAGAATTGAGAATTCAACAGTGCCGTGGTATTAAACGTTATTACTACACTATATGGCTAAAGGTTTGTGACCACCTGACCTTCACATTCATAAGTGCGTTTGTTGAACATCCCGTTCCAGATTTATGTCCAATTTGCTGTTATAATATCCTCCACTCTTCTAGGAAGGCTTTCCACTAGATTTTTTTTTTTTTTTTTTGGAGCGTGGGGATTTGTGTTCATTCAGAGAGTATTAGTGAGATCAGGTGCTGATGACCGAGAAGAAGGAGGTCTGGGATGCAGTCGGTGTTCAGTGGAGTTGAGGTCGGCGCTCTGTGCAGGACACTCGAGATCTTCCACTCCAGATTTGGCAAACCATGGAGCGCGCTTCGTGCACAGGAACATTGTGATGTTTGAGCCTGTTCGTTCAAGTGAAGGGAAATCTTAATGCTACAGCATACAAATACATTCTATACAATCGTGTGCTTCCAACACAGGCAACAGTTTGGGGAAGAAGCACATAACAGTGCTGTGAAAAAGTATTTCCTGATTTCTTCTGTGTTTGTGTAGATCTCATACTAAATAGGTTTGGATCTTCAAACAAAATACAACATAAACAAAGGTAACCTGCGTAAATACACAATATAGGTTTTTTTTTTTTTTTTTTTTTATTGAAGCAAAAAAAAAAACAAACTATCCAACACCTATCACACGTGAAAAACTAATTGCCCTCTTAAACTTAAAATCTGGTCATGCTACCTTAGCAGCAATAACTGCAACCGAACGCTTCTGGTAACTGGAGATCGGTCTTTCACTTACCTGTAGGACTAGGATTTACTCCTGCGCTTTGGATCGTCGTCTTGCTTACGGACTGAACACCTGACAATTCTCCTTTAGGATTTTCTGTTAGAGAGCAGAATTCATGTTTCCCTCAATTACTGCAAGTTGCCCACACCATCACACTACCTCCACCATGCTTGACCGTAGGTATGATGTTCTTTTTGTGGAGTTCTGTGTTTGGTTTACGGCAGATGTAACGGGACACCTGTCTTCCAAACAGTTCCACTTTCAATTCATCAATCCACAGAACATTCTCCCAAAAGGTTTGAGGATCATCAAGGTGTGTTTTGGCAAAGTTCAGACGATCCTTAATGTTCTTCTGGGTTAGCAGTGGTTTTCACCTCACCACTCTTCCATGGATGCCATTTCTGCCCAGTGTCTTTCTGATAGTGGAGTCATGAACAGTGACCTTTATTGATGTAAGAGAGGCCTGTAGGTCCTTTGATGTTGTCCTTGGCTCTTTTGAGACTTGCTGGATGAGTCGTCGCTGTGCTCTTGGAGGAATTTTGGAAGGTCGGCCACTTCTGAGAAGGTTCACTACTGTGCCAAGTTTTTCCCTTTGGAGATAACGGCTCTCACTGACTACGTTTACATGGACAACAGTAATCTAAAGAGTCCCAATTCAGAATAATATTAACCTTATTCTGAGTAAGATAATATTGTGATTAAGGTGTTTACATGAGTCGCTTTTGGAATACTCCTTTCATGTTCCTGTGTTACATGTTGTAGAACATGGAGTAATTAACGGCACACGTCATTGCGTCCCCACGCCACGCCGCCCGACGTTCCCTCCAGAATTTCATATATGGACATACAGTTGGTCTTCGTTATGGAACCGTATACAGTTTTGGGTGTTTCAGTTTTAATTTTACGAACGCTTCAAGTGCGGTTAATTATTTGTCATACTATACGTGCAAATAGACGACCGCTTGAAGCCGTGGGCTGCGTCCCAAACCGCGTACTTACCGTCTATATAGTAGCCGAAATGCGTGTATTTCTCCTAGTATATAGCAGGTAAGTACGCGGTTTGGGACGCAGTCGTGCTCTCTTGTTTGCCATCAAACGGTTGAGCGCTGCCGTGTGTGTACGTGTCCTGTCGCACAATGCGGTGAAAACTCTCACACGACGTTAATAGTGTGATTAAGGTGTGTACATGTCTGTAACGCACTTCGATAACGCGACTAAAACAGGAATACTCCACACGTCTTAATCCCATTTGTGTTTACTTCGAGTATGACTTTAATCGGATTAAGGTCGTCAATAATCTCTGTTTACATGCTAGTTTCTTAGTCAGAGTATCGTCTTGATCGGGTTAATATGGGAATATTGTCGTCCGTGTAAACGTACCGAGTGTGGTTCTTTGGAGGTTCATTTCTGGAATTTCTTTCAGCTTTGGCATAGGGTGTTACTGGGTAAGATCTTTTTAACCAGCTTCATACATTGAAAAAGTTGTGTTCCAGGGTTTGCAGTAATCAGGCCTGGTTGTGTCGAGTCCAGCTGAACCTCATTATGAATGCAGTTTCATAGATTTGGGGAGTTAATAACTATGGAGGCAAATGGTATTGGATAACTCACCCCCCCCCCTCCCCCCTTCAATAAATAACTATAATTTAAAAACTGTACTTTTATTTACTCAGGTTGCCTTTGTTTTATCTTAGATTTTGTTTTAACTTCAGAAACAATTTAGTACGAGATATACACAAAAACAGAAGAAATCAGCATACTGATGAATACTTTTTCACAGCACTGCCTGGGTGTGATGGTCAGGGGTCCACAAATATCTGGCTATATAGTGTATGTAGTGTCTTCTAAAGCGTCAAGGCAAAATTGTTCTGTGTTTTATGTAGCGCTTCTCTAGTGGGCTCCAGACTGCACTGCTCCAGGCAGCAGGCTCCAGGGCCTCTGTGGTGCTCCTGATGCCCCTCACCCACTAGCGAAGATCCCGAGTGGGCGAGGGACCGGAAGGGATCTCCCTCTCAGTGTACCTCTTCACAAGGTAAAACACACACACACACAATGGTGATTGATAAGGCAGCAAGCTGAGCTCAGTCAGCATGATTACTGTGCCCTGAAATGAACTGAGTACTAATACTACAACGTTTTTAACTGGTTTCACCAATATTCACTTGGTCAGACTAGAGCTGGGCGATATGACAAAAATATCATATCACGACGCTTGAGGACGTTTCTCCGGTACGCGCCGTGTACCACGTTATATAATTAAGCTAACAAACTGTCCGCAAACCAGTAGTAAAATAAACGAAAACCAGTTAAACGGATTTCGACGAGTCTTTTTGGTCACGCTTACGAAGACAAAGAAGATTGAGGAAAAAAATTCATAAAAAAAAAAAATACATTCAAACAGCATCTATACAGTAGCATATCATGTGTGATTATTAAAAACTTAAAAATACATCACCATACCAACGATATCTTAGAAAAGTGTATCACGTAATCATTCATCACGATATCGATGTTATACCGATATATCGCACAGCCCTTGGTCAGAGTACACTCAATTTATACATTTTTCGTAGAGCTGCCGAGGTTATGTCAGGCCTAAAATTCAATTCAGTGCGACTCTACATATTTTTGTCATCCCAGAGCTTATTAATAATCATTTTTTAATCAGATTTTTTCAGCACACACTCACGTTTGCGATGTACAGTGAATACACATGCCTTGCAGTTTCGTGTGTGTGTGTGTGAGTGTGTGTAAATGCATGGTTGTAGGTCAGGCATGTGACTGGCCTGGGGGTGCTCAGAGGGACAGGATCATACTGCATTTACACCTGTGACTGACACGAGCATGCTCTCACACACACACCCACCCACACACACACACACACACACACACACACACACACACACACACACACGTGCTTAGTCCTGTGAAAGGACCTATTGTTAAAGCAGATGCTGACTAGTTTTATCCAACACCGGTTCCTGTTACAACAGCGTAAACATTGCTATAGGAAGATGTATTCCTAGTGACGCGGTATAGATGTGTAGGTTTACAGTTTCGCTTTGCCTTTCAGGATGACAGGTTGACGGTGACTCGGTCGGGTGCGGTGAGTGGAAACCCCTCGATCCTGCACTTCCAGTACAAGCTGAACGAGCGGCGTTTCTCCTGCTGGGACACGGTGCTGGCAACCAACTGCCTTTATCTGGAGATCCCCAGCGGTGCACTGCCGGAGGGCAGCAAAGAGGGGTACGTACAACACGATTACACTGCTGCCTTTACCACTGTATGGGGAAAAAATCATTCATACAGCACGTGTAATGTTTGTGCTTTTTTTGTGGTTGAAATACAGGTGCGTCTCAAAAAATTAGAAGTTCATTTTTTTCTGTAATTTAATTCAAAAAGTGGAACTTTTCATATATTCTAGATTCGTTAGACATAAAGAGAAATATTTCAAGCCTTTTTTTTGTTTTAATCTCGATTACAGCTTACAGCTCACGGAAATCAAACATCCAGTATCTCAAAATATTAGAATAAAGAATTTATAATACAGAAATGTCGACCTGATGAAAAGTATGTTAATTTATGCGCTGATACTCGGTCAGGGCTTTAATACTTTTGGAGGAATTTCTGCATCAGTGCGGCGTGGCATGGAGGCGATCAGCCTGTGGCACTGCTGAGGTGTTCTGGAGGTCCAGGTTGCTTTGATAGCGGCCTTCAGCTCGTCTGTATTGTCGGGTCTGGTGTCTCTCAGAGATTCTCTATGGGGTTCGGGTCAGGCGAGTCGACTGGACAATCGAGCACAGTAACACCATGCTCACAGACCAGTCACTAGTAGTTTTGGCACTGTGGGCAGGTGCCGAGTCCTGCTGGAAAAGGAAATCAGCATCTCCATAAAGCTCGTCAGCAGATAGAAGCATGAAGTGCTCTAAAATCTCCTGGTAGACGCTGCATCGACTCTCGACTTGAGAAAACACACTGGACCAACACCAGCAGATGACATGGCAACCCAAATCATCACTGACTGTGGAAACTTCACACTGGACTTCAAGCAGCTTGGATTCTGTTCCTCTCCACTCTTCCTCCAGACTCTGGGACCTTGATTTCCAAATGAAATGCAGCATTGACTTTCATCAGAAAAGAGAAATTTGGACCACCGAGCAACGGAGCTTTTAGTAAAAAGGTGTTTTGAGTTAATTCGCTAATTAGAGTCTCCTCAGGTCGACATCTCTGTATTATAAATTCTTTATTCGAATATTTTGAGATACCGGACGTTTGATTTCCGTGAGCTGTAAGCCGTAATCATTAAGATTAAAACAAACAAAGGCTTGAAATATTTCTCTTTATGTGTAATGAATCTACTTTTTAATAAAATTACGGGGGGAATAAAACATCTAACTATTCTAATTGTTTGAGCTGCACCTGTGTAGTGAAACTCCAGTAGAGGTTTCAGTAGAAGACCGTACATCAGTAAATGAGTTGAAGTCTGTCAGGTTGAATGAGTTTGACCCAGTGTTGAGGTTAGCCTTCAGCTCTGCTACGTGAGTCACCGTATTAATGCAGCTTTGTCTCCTTTCGTGAACCGTAACGCTAATGAGATTCCGCTTATTAGAGTACAAGTCACACGTCCAGCAGTGATTCGTCGTTCACAGTCACCTTTGTGGAGTGTGTTCTGCGCAGCCGAAGAGGTCATGATCAGTTAGCGAGGGGCTAAATTAGCTCTGATGCAGCTGCCTCTGCGTTATGTAAGCTGGGGATTATGTAAAACTGCCAGTGCGTCATCCGTGTCCCTGTGTGTGTGTGTGTGTGCTTCCAGTCTTACCAGCCTGT
This sequence comes from Ictalurus furcatus, assembly GCF_023375685.1. Classification (NCBI taxonomy): domain Eukaryota; kingdom Metazoa; phylum Chordata; class Actinopteri; order Siluriformes; family Ictaluridae; genus Ictalurus; species Ictalurus furcatus. Next base: position 5,681,251 of record NC_071268.1, on the reverse strand, counting down.
TGGAGTTTGCAGAGGAGAGTCTGAAAGTCAGCTATGTGTTCCTGTGGTTCTACAAAACCAGGGAGGATCGATGTAAGACTTTTTTTCCCCCCTTTTCTTGCTTATATAAATAAAATAAAAAAACCTGTTTGTTTCTGGTTTGATCTGATCTTTTTTTGCGTGCGTGCGTGTGTGTGTGTGTGTGTGTGTTCATTGCAGTATTGATCACGAAGACCTTCCACTACATGGGTTTCGAGGTTGTGAAGCCCGGTCACCCTCTGGTGCCGACCCGGCCTGACCTCTTCTTCATGGTCTACTCCATGGACAACAGCAGCTCTGATGAGGAATGAGCGCTCAATGCTCTGAAAAAATGCCCCCCCCTCGATTCCCAGCTAGACCTTCTCGCTCTTTCTCCTTATCCTCCTCCACATCGTTGCCTATTTAACCCCATCCTCACTCTTAAATAAAGCGGGGGCTGGAGGAGTAGGAGTAGAAACGGAGAACGAATCCCACAGATCGGTCGACGTCCCCGGTTAGTCGGTGCTACATCCTGTTAGTTTGCACCAAGTCTATACTCCTTATATGTGCGGGCTGCTTTAGACAGGATATAGTTACGAGGAGAATCATATAAGGAAAAGACTTTGTTTAATAGATCGTAAGCCATTCCACATCAGGGTCATAGTGCAGCACAGGAATGATTTTTTTTTTTAATTACTCCTACTGTTTTACATCTCTCACTGTCCTGTCGGTCACCATTCCCTTATTTTGCATCGCAAGGTATAGATCAGGTCTCATAAATATTTATACGCCATAGTGTTAAATAACCCGCAGGTTTGCTTGAAGCTCTTCGGAGTAATGTGGAAAATGGCTACGCGAAGGCTGAACGACGCGAGTTATTTATTAACATCGGGACGACGGGGCTCCATTGAAAGGGGTCCACTATGATCGATCCTGGGGGTTCATATGACGCTACAACCCTTTCAGTGTAGCTCAGTTCAGCTTTAGATAAAATTAGGATCAGGTATGGATCGCGATGACATTTTTCAAATGATTCTACCGCTTAGAGAAGCAATTACGCAGGCACTTAAACCGACGACGAGAATCACGAGAGGTCTCGGACTCGTGCCATTTCAGAATCATCCCTTGTCCTTCGTATCGTGTTTTCTCCTGCGCCAGTCTTACTTCAGCTGCATTTAAGCCTCGTACAGTTTTGTGTTCATCGGTCGGATAAATAAACGTGGGTCCGTCGTCTCTCTAGCAAACGTACTTCTAGTCGTACGCGTGTAAACGGAACGTGCATTCTGGGTACATCGCGGCCGCGACGTCCCACACCTCTAAGCTGTCTTTCTTTATGTATTTAGTGAAATTGAGACAGTTGCCAAAGAAAATACCCCCCCTCCCCCTCCCCCCTCTTGAAGCTTACACATTTTCACCTTTAAAATTAAAAGTAGCACCGTTCAGGCTTGAGGCTGACCTCAAACAGTAGGTGAGTCTAAATACATTCCCCATAGCCGGAGCGTTCTGATCTCCTTTCCCCGAACACGGTCAGGCCTGTGGAAGCCGAGCGCAAGCCGAGCGCAAGCCGAGCGCAAGCCGAGCGCAAGCCGTGCTTCTCTGGGACTTTGGGTTGTGCATGTGTATATACAGTAAATCTTACATTTATAGAGTTCACTTTGAGCCATGACAATAAACTGTTATATAAAATAAGTTTCTTTTCATCTTTGGAGATTTTATTTTTGTTTATCTGCATTGATTGATTTTTATCTTGATTTTCTTTGTAGAATTAGGATTTTGTTTACTGTAAAAAAAAAAAAAATTATAAAATACATATATATACTTTTTTTTTTTTTTTAATAAGCAAGGACAGTCCACACATGTTTACCCAAACCCCCTTTTTTTTTTTTTTTTGTCCGAATAAAATGTAAAATATGATCTTTATGGGTGTCTTCCTATGACAGAATTACTCATTTACCCACATTATTTTTACTAACCGGGTTCCACGGCAGAACAAGTTCGTTTGTAGAGTTCGGTTTGGCAAACAGGAGAACGTGACTACAATGGAAGCACGAGGCTGCTGTAGCGTGTTCGGGAACACACTGCAGTCTCGGATCTCCTGGCACAGAGACTACACGACATCCAATCAGATCACACACACACACACACACACACTCGCACACAGAGCTGTGGTGTACACAGCGCATGGGCCTCTGATCTTGCTATTTTAGGAGCGCTGGACAAGCACATCTGTGCCGAATGCCTTCCATTTAAAATGCTTAACCTTCTATGTTCTAGAAGTCATTATAGCATGTACGTGACCTGGTTACCAGGTGGGGAGGAGGCCTGGTCGGCTGCTATTCTAATGGAGTCATGTGTTTAACATTAACTCGTCCGTCCGTAGCACTTACAGCAGTTACATCACACTGAACTCTTGTTGCTGGGTTACTGTGCAAACGTTCGTGTTTCTAGCTAGGACAGTGTGTGTGTGTGTGAGAGAGAGAGAGAGAGAGAGAGAGAGACATCTGATCTTTAAATTTTCATTGGCTTTATGTAACACCCTTTAGTTTGTAAAGGTCACGTGGTTCTCAGGAACATCTTCTATTACTGAGAGATTGGCATGCTGTCCTGAGAGGCTCAGCAGCAAACACACCCTGCAAGAGTCTGTGACTAATCTCCACTCAACCCGTATTCCAAATAAAACCACGCTCAACCTTTACTGATCCAATTCCTCCTGAAGATCATGAGACAGGCCGTCCCGTTAGACGCTATTCATTACGCATCACAGAGTCTGAAGAGGTACAGCCCAGGAGTTTTCATTTATCAACCGTGTATGTAAACACACACACACACACACATTTTCCTTACTGATTTCAGTGCTTACACGTTACAGAAAGGTAGCCCAGAGGAAAAGTACAGCAAAATAGTATACGATGCACATCTAAAGACGGACTGCTGAGAGTGGCGATTTAGTTTTAGTCGATCTCTGTGGGGTTTAGTCGCGGGTACACTTCAAAGAGAAACTGGAGTCTGGTCTGACATTTCCGAACCAAATATGACCCAAGTCGTACGTGTATTCACGCTGCAGTACGTCACATTTAGAAAAATGGCTGTACAGAAATTAGGGATTTAAATTAAAAATGAATTCGTGCTATAGGAGAGACACGCGGCCATAAATCCTAAAAATAAATAAATATAAAAAATTTTGTATATTTCCCATGTATATAACTTGTAAAAGTGCCAAATGAATATTTTTTTTATTTGACTCTTTTTACTTTTGCGAATGCTGCTCAACTTTTCAAAAGGGAAGTTGTTTAACATTCGTGGAAATTTGGGGAGGAGTTTCTTGGGGAGTAGCTGCGTACGAGCAGAGCAATTCAGAACGCGTGGGATTGACCGAGCTTTATTGCGTACAGGTTTTTCTGCACGAATTTAGACCTTGTTCTACGCCTGCTTTGATGAACGAGACCCCTGGGGCCTGTACCGTGAAGCTAGTTTGACAAACTCAGGGTTACGGGATTAGTTTCGAGGTGACAAACCAAAGCAAAGCAATCTAATCAGGCTTTATTGGTACCATGACGCTGGTTATGAACATACTGTCAACTCGGGCTTTGATCCTTAAACTATGATGAGTCCACGAGCGCGTGCACATGAACCTGTGACGTCGGCACCGAACAGCCAATAGCGTTCAACATGGCAGGGGGGGCAGGTGTGCATACATCCAGTTAAAAAGCAAGAAATTATTTAGCAGAAATATGAGGAATTTAAACCTACACTAACCGCCAAAAGCTCAGGAACATTACTGATTGTGTAAATACACAAGTTTACTTTTGTAGGTTCACGAGAATAAACAGATTGAACACTTATAACCCCGACATCTTTCATGTCGTCATTTCAACTGTTTTAATGAAATGTTTCTCAGTGAAGTGCTCTTCTTACAGTTTGCACCGGGGAGTTGAATTAGTTGCGTCACTTATGTGTCACTTTGCTGACACCTGATTGGTCCAAGTTGGGTTTGAGTTCTCTTACCCAGAACATATCCTACCCCGGAGCAGGTCAGCCATGGAGCGTAAGTTACTATGGCGATAAACTCCGGTCAAAGTCGAGCCACTTTCATCGTACCTAAAACCCAGGGTTGGTACAAACTAAACTGAAACTTCCTTAATTGGCTAGCCACCTAAACCAGCTTCATGGTACTGATCCCTGGTCCGTTACCAACTAATCCCGGATACATTTAGATGCATAAATTATACACACTGTTCACACACACACACACACATCTTTTAGTGCTCTGTGAAACTCAGAACCATCCAGACACCAATCACCGTGTTGTGTTTATTAAAGAAAAAAGATAAAATAAAAATCAGACATACAGACAGGACCGAGTGTTGTACTACGAATTCAACTCCACTTTTTTTTTTTTTTGGATTTTAAAAAGGAGGAAGTGCAGGTTTCTCATTTGTCTTTCTCTTTCTGTTCTTTCTCTTTCTTGTCTTTCTCCGCCTTGGCCTCCTCTGCTTCGTGCTTCTTGATCAACTCTTCCACCTCTTTCTGTTTGAGAACCTTGATTCTGGTCTTACCGTTCTCTCGCGTCAACGTGGCGATCTCGACTAGACGAAACACAAAAGGAGGAGGCGTGGAATCAGCAGGAGAGACAAAACCGGCTAAAGATATCGAGCATAAACTATTGATTTGACGCGTATGTTATAGAGACAGTAGGAAACTCGGGATGCTGTTACACCACCTCAAAAACCTACAGAGCTGCACGTGTGGGATCGGACACGGCTACAGGCACGGCTATGCATAATGAATTCTCAGGCATCTCAATTAACTCGTCTAAGAGGTATCTGTGTATTTTCCATTCCATCACACACACACACACACACACACACACACACACACACACACACCTTTCTCTGCAGAGAGCTTGCTGACGTCCATGGTCTTGTTGAGCACTTTAACAGCGAGCGCGAGAGCTGAAGAGAGCGTCATCTCTCCCTCTTTAAAGTCCTGCTTCAGCATTGACACAGCGGCCTGCAACACACACACACACACGTCCAGACGCTTATATTAGTTGATTCTTTATATTTATAAATAAATAAATAAACATTTTAAAAAAAAACAACAAAAAAATATATACTACCAGTCAAAAGTTTTTGGACACTCGGCTGAAATGTTTCACATGATCTTAAAAAGCTTTCGATCTGACGGTGTGTGATTAAATGTTTGAAATCGGTGGCGTAGACAAAAATATAAACGTGCCAACGTGTTCATTTCTTTCATTCGAAAACGTATTTTATTTACAAAAAAATATCTTATTTAAACGGACGACTCGGAGCGAAATATTCCGAAAAGCAGCCGATAAGAGTCCGGCGTCGGCGTGAACTCCTTTAATACTGTTTAAAAAGCATCTCGGGGAAATTCCTCAAGAAATCAGTCGAGAAAACGCCGAGAATACATTTCTGTAAATTCTAGGTGAAGAGGGCGTCGACTTTGAAGATGATAAAATATTAAATCATTTTGATTTATTTTGGATTTTTGAATCCGAACATAATTCCCAGAAACTCTTTTGTGTTACTCCAGAGTTTATTATTCTTCTAAAATGTGGGGGAAAATAAAAATAAAGAAGGAGTGTGTAAACTTTTGACCTGTAGTGTAAATCTGGCAAGAATGAAAAGATTTTAACAAAAACAAGAACGTAATGAAACTGCTTTCAGAATCAAGATTTATTCATTCATTTATTTATTTTAGCTCGCTGTTAGAAACAGACTGGGACAGAATGTTCTGGAATGCACCGACTGGCATCGCTGAGGCTCTCACACCCCCTAGTGGCCAACACTTCACAATCAACTAAGTGTACAGTGCTATACATTACATATTATGGATCATTATCAGTCACTGAATGTCCTTTAGTAAGCGCCGAACTGTTTAAGCTGTTTAAATATTTCTTTATTGCCCCATTCTGAATAAACTCTAGAGACTGTTGTGTGTGAAAATCCCAGGAGATCAGCATTTACACTCGAACTTAGGGCTGGGCAATATGACAAAAATATCATATCCCGATACTATGATACACGATGCGCATCCCGATATATAATGTATCTAAAACTGTCCACAAAACAATAGTAAAATAAAAATAAAAATTTTAAATGGTAAACTGAGCTTGACAATATTTAAAGTAAAACAGCATCCATTCAGTACCATTTAATTTGTAATTACTAAAAATGTAAAAAAAAAAAAAAAATACATCACCATACCAACGATCTCAATAAATAGAGATATAATATAGATACCGTGATAAACGATTACGTGATGCACCTTTCTGAGAGATGATGATATTTTTGTCATATCGCCAGCCCTAGGGTGAAGCCTGAAACGTGTCAGGATTAATCAATTAGATATGATTTGGACTAGAGCTGCAAAAACTAATCATTAAATCGATAAAGAAAATCGTTGTCAATGAATGTCATTATGGATTAGTTGGTCTGCATTTTTAAACATGGGGCGTGTTTACTCCCTACGTTACTTCTGTTCTGAAAACACGCTTCGGAGAGTAAATACTAAAGTCGTGTCCCAAATGAGGTACTGTACACTTACACTATACACTATGTACTCTACCGTCTAGTGTGTGGATTTTAGAAAGGTAATATCATCTCAAATATAACACGAGCGTTTTTGTTTTTTTTACTAACCGGAAGTATAAGCCGCTTCCTAGTCGACGGCACATGACATCATACGCACGTAATGCGACGCCGCTAGCTTTAGCAGATACCCAGAGTCACCGGCAATGACTTTCTTCAGTTTACTGTTTCTGTCAGCGTTACCCTTTTATTCCCAACATGACCTCAGTCTTTATTCACAAAAATCCTATCATTTCGGGTAAAGATTTTCGCATCCTGACGTAAACCTCGACTCGATCGACTTCAGCTCGTATAATCTGCATGAATTACTGCACTTTTCTATCTGGAATATACTGTTGAGTTTAAATTGCTTGTTTTTATTATGTTTACAGTGTTTCTTTTATTTTCAAGTAACGCCAGTTCCACGCAAACACCTGGTATGTTATTTTAGAGCGAAAACGTCGACTCGCAATAAGCAAAATCATTTTTCCACCCAACAGTATGACACGTCACAATCTGCCTAGTGCCCTACATGCATAGTGGAGAAAGGCATTTCAGATCCGAAACACGTCTGAAATGCAAAACACACTTATATACAGACTTACCTCAGTCTTACATCTAGAAACCTGGAGGATCCGCCTACTCTGCTGTTTCTTTCACACGCCTGCATTCCTACTACAGTGCAAGGGCAGCACTTACCGCGCTGTTGTTGCCGATGCAGGTCGCCTTCCAGCCTCCGTAGTTTCCACTGGGGTCACTCTGGTACAGCTGGAAGCCATAGTGTTTATCCCAGCCCATATACAGCAGAGACACACCGAATGGTCTTTTCCCTACAAACACACACACAGAGCAGAAGCAGCGTTTGCACCTCAAGCTTTACTCCTCAAGATTTAACAGAGTAATGTTTCTCCAAAAGATGAAGGCGATACCTCCAAACTGTGTATAGGCTTGTTTGATGTCACACAGAGCTGTAACCAGCTGTTCACAGGGGATGGGCTCCTGGTACTGGAGGAGATACCTGTGGATACACACACACACAAATAGCTTTCTAGGGTGAAATATTTACAGATTTTTACCCAGGCCATTGCGAGCTGCATCGTTCAGTGGTGAAGTAGAGCTCGACTGATAAACTGATTGATTCCACACCGAGAGTTTTTCCCGGTTGCGTCCAGGAGCAGCAGAGAAGGGTCCGCTATCATTATACAGTACGAGAGCGGCCTCTAGAGGCCGAAATAAAAACTATCACTGACTAATTTTGTTGCTATTTGAAGTAATTCATTTTGGATGTCTCTATTTTTTACGAGTTATTTTGTATTGTTGCTTTTTGGTTCAGTCTGGATGTATATATTTTATTTACTTTAATATTTATTAACAGTTAATATGTTAATATTTATTTCATTTAAAAACGTACAGTACATTATCATGGTACAGTCAGTACTGTTTGTTTTTGTAATAAACTTCAGCAATGTTTTACTTTGAGTGTTATGTTTTCATTCAGTATCAGTTGTAAAGACGAACCGATTAATCAACCGATATCGACAAGTACCAGCCAACTTATTGATCCACAGTATCGGTAAAACACACTAATCGCTCGACCTCTATGGGGAAGTGCTGTTAGTCATATACAAGTGGACTAAAATATTTGACCCATTCTGATTTCTCTCACCTCTGTGCGATTAGCCGCAGTTCATTTGTGAGGACGTTGGCATCAGACGTGATTCCTGCTACGCTGCATGCCATGTCTCTGTAACACAGCAAAATGATATATATAAAAACAATGCAGGGAAAGAAATCAGGCTTGTGTAATATAACCATATTATCATCTCTACACTTATACGAGTTATCCCTCAACAATACTTCAAAAGAGCGTATTATTCTCCATGATAAAACAAAAAAATTCATCGGCACATGAATCTGGAATGATCTACGTAAGTGTTTTTCACTCTCCGATATTTTATCGGACGCTTCCTGGAAGCCCCGCGCCCCCTCGCTTTCCGTCACAGTAAATGGAGAATATTTTGAGCTCGTTAATGTGCAATAATCTATTAAGTGTATGTTCGACCTAGCTAACATTAAACAACGACCAAATTATTAGGAACCCCATTCTAAAACTGGTTAACATTTTGTATTCGGAGATGCTTCTCTGTTCACAGCTGTTGTAAAGAGTGATGTGGGTTGATACGAGACTGTCCGTTCTCCTTTGACCTCTCTCATTAACAAGGTGTGTCCACTCACAGAGCTACTGCTTACTGGGTGGAGCTTTATTTATTTATTTATTTATTATTCTCTCCCCGCAACATTCTCTATTATAAAAGTTTAGACGGTTGTTGAAATCTGTGAAAACCCCCGGAGATCAGCAGTTTCTGGAAAAAAAAACCCCTCCAGGATTTCATGATTTTGTGAATGCAGAAATTAGCGCAAAATCAAGCGACCACAACAATATTCGGAGGAGCTTGCAAATTTTTCCACAGATTTGGGTCGAGACGCGCCGAGCTGCTGCCTCATGGTACCCTGATTAGATATTTGCATTTCTGTACAGGGGGGTTCCTAATAAACTGGACAGTGAGTGTATATTGAACATCAGTTCAAGATGATCATCAGTGATGGCACCGAACAATTTTGGTAAAGCTGCATATCAGGTTGTTTTTTTTTTTGTCCGAAGGAGAAAACAAAATGACGATTTTGACCAAAAAAAAAAAATTATTAAACGTTAATGATGATTATAATTAGAAAGTTATAAGATAGGCTATGCTGTTTTTATTTCATTTTGACCTTTCGCTCTACACTGATCAGGATCAGAAAATGTCGGTCGTGTGAACATGATAAAAAGGACTATATGGTAAAAAGTCATAGTATGTTTTTTTTCTTTAAACCATGTATTACTGCAGAATCTCTTAAAAATCCACCATCCAGCTGAGTTTTTGTGATTCACACAGCTGGTAATATTACACCTCCTTACTCAACTTAAACCTGACATGGTGGAAATGCTCGTTTTCCTCTCTTTATTTAACGGCTCGGGATGATTAAATCACTTCTTGTGATATTTTCAAATGGAAATTCGCAAGACCGTAAAACCAGGACTGGAGGGCGATTGGAGCTATACCTGCGTGTGGCTTGTTAGACGTGTTCACTGGGACACCTTGAAAACCTCCAGCTGAGTGGAATAAAATGGACAGAACCCGAATCCGAAGACTAATAAGGGACCTTATTAAATACAGACCGAGTACAGACTTACTCGTTAAGTTTGTAGATCTTCTCTGAAAAAAACACCTCATCCAGCAGCTTGTGGATGTTCCTTCTCTCCGCCGCCAGCAGCACGCCGTCGTTGGCTAAAATCCCTAAACAGGTTCCAGCGTGACCAATAGCCTCCATGGCATATTCCACCTGATAGAGGCGCCCTGTTAAAGACGGAAGAAACGGGTCCGTTAACGCGTTCACCAATCATCGCATTGAATAAATGTTCTTATGTATACATCCTGACATCCTGAGTGCTTTTCATTGGCATAAGATCATACAGGTCCTAGATTAATTATTCACCATGGCTGTGCAGGGTCTGTGGGGGGTGGATACTATCTTATTACATCTAAAGTGTTGATAAGGAATGGATTTCTGACAGAACCATTAACTGGGTTCTTTATAACATTAAGCACAAGATCTCCTGATCTTAGTGTCTTAAACTGCCACCAAGTACTCATTTATAAATCATACTGACCTTCAGGGGAAAAGATGGTGGTTCTTGAATCATATCTCCGAGACTACAGAGAGACAAACACACATTATCAGGACACACACACACAGTGTCTGAGAACCCTAATTATACCCTTTGGCAAGTAAACAATAAATAAATCACACTTGATACTTCAATCTTGACTCACCATGGCGACTTCTTATTATAGAAATCCTGCAAAAACCCAGAAAAGAAATCAGGAGCTGCTGTGTGAAGAAATCACAATGACAATACACCGGAAACAGAAACAGAAAGCAACTCGGCTAGCTAATGAGTTAGCATTGTAAACATGCTAGCTAGCTAGCTTGCTAACATTGCTGACTAAAGTCCAGTGCGATATACAACTCAGGTCTTTCTAACGGATATCACAATGATTCTGGAGTTCTTATACTGCAGCAGAGTGAGATTAATCCAGAGGAGGCGTCTCAGTGGACCGGAAGTGAACAGGCTTAGCGAGCATGAAGCAGCAACTTTTACTTCTAGCGCGAGGAAGAAATAAATACGTGTGCGTCTATATATATATACACCTCGCGCGCACACATATACGTAGCAGTAAACTCATATCAGCTCGGCCTTTATTTTAATTTTGTGTTAAAATGATCTCCGAGTGTAGTTAACTATAACAAACATTAGTGAGTTACCTGACAGAGTGCTGTTGCTGTTCTGACCGGCGGGGAAGATGCACTTCGCAGCAGCGCCCGTGTTTCACACCTAAGCGCTCACAGCGCCACCTAGCGTCCGGAGGCTGAACTACCGGCGTGACTCGCACTACATATTACATACACTGCCTGACCAAAACAAAAACAAAAAAAAAGTCTCTGTTTGGTTTTAAATAAGCAAATACTTAAGAGCCTAAGATTGGATCATTATTGCAGTGATTAATATGTTTCAGCTGGCAACAATTCTTTTAACCCTTACTGATGCAGTGTGTAGCTTCTCATTTCTTAAACAACCATATCAGAAGACATATACCGTGGTCGTGGAAAAGAAGTTACTGTGTTTCAGAATAGGCAAATTATTGGCCTACATCAAGCAAAGAAAACAACTAAGGAGATTGCTGAAATCCGTGGAATTTGGTTAAGAGCTGTCCAACACATTTTTAAATCCTGGAAGGACAGCTGTGAACTTTAATGTCAACTTTTGAGGAAGAAACTTGGTCGTAAAAATTTTTTTTAAATCTTCAAAATTTTGAATGACCGTGATCAGAGATCTTTAAAATGTTTGGTGAAGTCACGTCGAAATCAGTCGACAGCAGAACTCATGGCTATGTTTAAAAGTGAAAGTAAGAGCATTTTCACATGCACAATGCAATGAGAATTTACAGGATTGGGACTAAACAGTTGTGTGGCCTAATCAGTGTGAGGCTAATCAGATTAAAACAATTTTATTGTTCAGAGCAAAAACGTAACTTCAGTTTGCTAGGGAGCATAAAGATGGAACTGTAGAGCAATGTAAAAAAAAAGTCATGTGGTCTGATATCTCCAGATTTAACCTACTCCAAAGTGATGGGTGTGTCAGGGTAAAAAGAGAAGCACATGAAGCGATGCAACCATCATGCACAGGGCCTATTGTACAAGCCTCTGGAGGCAGTGTTATGATCTGGAGTTGCTTCAGTTGGTCACGTCGAGGCTCAGCAACATTATGCAACAATAAAATGAACTCAGCTGAGTACCTGAATGTACTGAATGACCAGGTTATCCCATCGGTGGATTATTTCTTCCCTGATGGCACAGGCATATTCCAGGATGACAATGTCGAGCTTCATCGGGCTCAAATTGTGAAAGAAAAAAAAAAGCCCAGCTGCGAGGGGACGGCACAGAGGTGAGTGTGGCTTTGGGCTGCGTGGGGACAGAACAGATGTGAGTGGGGCTGCTGGGCTATGAGGGTAATGCACAGAGCTGAGTGGGGCTGCTGGCAGAGAGGGGAGGGCACAGAGGCGAGTGGGGCTGCTGGGCTGCAAGAGGACGGCACAGACATGATTGGGTCTCCTGGGCTGCAAGGGGACATCAAAGAGGACAGTGTGGCAGCAAAGGGACAGAACAGAGGTGAGTGGGGCTGCTGGGCTACGAGGGTACTGCACAGAGGTGAGTGGGGCTGTTGGGCAGCGAGTGGATGGCGCAGACATGAGTGGGTCTCCTGGGCTGCAAGTGGACTGCACAGAGGACAGTGTGGCAGCGAGGGGACAGAACAGAAGTGAGTGGGGCTGCTGGGCTGCGAAGGGAAGGCACAAAGGTGAGTGGAGCTGCTGGGCAGCAAGGGGACGGCACAGAAGTGAGAGGGCTGCTGGGCTACGAGCGGATGGCACAGAAGTGAGTGCGGCTGTTGGAATGCGAGTGGACTTCATAGAGGACAGTGTGGCAGCAAGGGGAAGGCACAGAGGTGAGTGCGGCTGCTGGGCAGCGAGGGGACTGCACAGAGGTGAGTGGGGCTGCTGGGCAGCAAGGGGACTGCCCAGAGGAGAGTCGGACAGTGAGAGGACGGCACAGAGGAGAGTGGCGCTGCTGGGCAGTGAGGCAACTGCACAGAGGAGAGTGGGGCTGCTGGGCAGTGAGGGGACTGCACAGAGGAGAGTGTGGCAGTGAGGGGACTGCAAAGAGGAGAGTGTGGCAGTGAGGGGACTGCAAAGAGGAGAGTGGAGCAATTAGGGGACTGCACAGAGGAGAGCGGGGCTGCTGGGCAGTGAGGAGCCTGCACAGAGAGGAGTGAGGCAGTTAGGGGACTGCAGAGAGGAGAATCGGGCAGTGAGAGGACGGCACAGATGAGAGTGGGGCTGCTGGGAAGCGAGGGGATTGCACAGAGGTGAGTGGGGCAGTGAGTGGACTGAACAGAGGAGATTGGGGCTTCTGGGCAGTGGGGGGCCTGCACAAAGGAGAGTGGGGCAGCTGGGCAGTGAGGGGCCTTCTCAGAGGAGAGTGGGGCTGTTGGGCAACAAGAAGGGGGCACAGAGAAGAGTGGGGCAGTGTGGGGACTGCACAGAGGACAGTGAGGCAGTGAGGGGACAGCAAAGTGGACTGTGGGGCAGCAAGGGGACTGTGAATGCTGAAAAGGAAGGGAACCGTTCAGCGGACAGTGGGGCAGTGAGGGAACTGCACAGAGGACAGTGGGGCAATAAGGGGACTGCACAAAGGAGAGTGGGGCAGTGAGGGGACTGCACAGAGGAGAGTGGGGCAGTGAGGGGACTGCACAGATGAGAGTAGGGCAGTGAGGGAACTGCACAAAGGAGAGTGGGGCAGTGAGGGGACTGCACAGAGGAGAGTGGGGCAATGAGGGGACTGCATAGAGGAGAGCAGGGCAGTGAGGGGACAGGACAGATGAGAGTGGGGCAGTGAGGGAACGGCACAGAGGAGAGTGGGGCAGTGTGGGGACTGCATAGAGGAGAGTGGGGCTGCTGGGCAGTGAGGGGATTGCACAGAGGAGAGTGTAGCAGTGAACGGACAGCACAGAGGAGAGTGGGGCAGAGTGGGGACAGCACAAAGTAACGTAGGGCAGCGTGGGGACTGCACAGAGGACAGTGGGGCAGTGAGGGGACAGCACAGTGGACTGTGGGGCAGCGAGGGGACTGTGAATGCTGTAAAGCAAGGGAACTGCACAGAGGACAGTGGGGCAGTGAGGGGACTGCACAGATGAGAGCTGAAACATGCTAGCAACATGCTAATTAATACAAGCAACATGCTAAAACATGCTAACAACATTGTCATTAATGTTAGCAATATGCTATAACATGCTAGCAAAATGCTAATTCATGCTACCAACATGCTAATTAATTCTAACAATGTCCTAAACATGTTATCATGTTAAATCATGCTTGCAATGTGCTCAAACATGCTAAAACATGCTAGTGACATATCAATTCTTGCTAGCAGTGTGCTAAAACATATTAGCACCATGCTAATCCATGTTAACAAAGTGCTAATTCATGCTATCAGTGTGCTAAAACATATTAGCAACATGTTAATCCATGTTAGCAGAGTGGTAATTCATGCTAACAGCATGCTAAAACATGCCAGCAACATGTTAATTCATGTTAGCAGTGTGATATAATATGCTAATTCATGCTATCAACATGCTAATTCTTGCTAGCAGTGTGCTAAAACATACTAGCAACATGCTAATCCATGTTAGCAGAGTGGTAATTCATGCTAACAGCATGCTAAAACATGCCAGCATCATGTTAATTCATGCTAGCAATGTGCTAAAATGTGCTAGCAACATGCTAATTCATGTTAGCATTGTGTTAAAACATGCTAATTCACCCTAGCAACCACCCATAACTTCCTAGCAACCGTCTAGCAACCACATAGCATCCACCCAGAACACCATTCAGATCACTCTAGCAAACGCCTAGCAACAACCTTGCAACCATTTAGAGCACCCTAGCAACCATTTAACATATTTCATAAGCCATATTTCAGCACTAGAACACTATGCTGACTCATGGTTTGGCTTTCTTGCAGTCACTTGCATCATGGTAGCAACTGCCCAGTGCCGAGTTTTACCACAGCAAGCACCACTCACATTTTCTTCAGGAAGTGTACATGTTTTCTTATTATATATATATTCTTCCACACAAAACTTGTGTGCGTAACTCGCCCCACACTGTTTTTCATAAATGCATGAAGGAGGTGTCAAATTGATTGACTTATTGATGAGAGGTGTGGTATGAAGTTTCTAAGTGATCAGAATTACAGAATTCCCAGTACGGAACCTCAAAATGGCCAAAAATTCCCATTCACTTGTATAAAAAATTTCTGACTGTTCTAACTCCTTGAGGTTTCAAGCTACTTACAAGAAGCTCAGCACGGTCCTTCAGACTGATCACACTGGTTAGGCTCTATTTATCTAGAATGATCGGACTCTCGCTATTCCCGTCGTGGATGATGAAAACTCCCATTCACTTACATCGAGGGAATGTTCAGAGCCTGGCTCCAACTGTCAAAACTCACACACATGCACACTGCAAGTATTGGCACCCTGCATGGCCAGTGTTAAAAGTATTGGCACCCTATACGGCCATCTCTAAAACTATTGGCACCCTATCTGTCCAACTCTAAAAGTATTGCCACCCTATCTGTCAAACTCCCATTCACTTAAATTGAGCAAATGCTCAGAGCCTGGCTCCAACTGTCAAAACTTACACACACATGCACACCAAAACTATTGCCACCCTATCTGTCTAGCTCTAAAAGTACTGGCAAACATATCCGTGCTGAGTGCACATGCCTGATGCCTAAAAGTATTGGAACGCTGTCTTGCTCCAAAAGTACTGGGATTCTGTCTCACTCCATAAGTATTGGGACTTGCTTTGTCAAGCCAACATCAAAGTTTCTCGTGACGAAATGTACCTATCTAGTTAAACTTGATGGAAAATATTTTATTATGCTGTACCTTTTAAGAAAACGTGATGTTTTTTCTTTAACTCCTGTAACCCAATGTTTAAATTGTCTGTAAAATTTTGTCATTGGAAACTCATTGGAAAACATATATATACATACATATGTTTTTCATACTTTTGCTGACTATATTAGGCTAACTCAAATGACGATATTTGCTCTTGTCACTCTGTATTGAAGGGACTTGGGACCAAAAGCTTTTCTCGTTAAAAGGATTTAATGTTGACTGAGTTATTTGACTCTTTTCTACAAAAGATTACCATACAATTAACTAAATTTTAACTAAGTAAAATTATCCAAAACTGCTTCAAAATCTATCTATCTATCTATCTATCTATCTATCTATCTATCTCTACAACTATTGGCACTCTATCTATCTATCTCTACAACTATTGGCACTCTATCTATCTATCTATCTATCTATCCAGCTATACAATTATTGGCACTCCATCCATCCATCCATCCATACATACATACATACATACATACATACATACATAATGATTGGCACTCTATGTATCTTTCAGACTTGCTTTCTCAAGCCAACATCAAAGTTTGTCATGATAAACTTTACCTATGTAGCTTATTGTTGTTTCTCTACCTTTAGTAGTATCAAATGATCGTGAATAATGTAACCAATGGACCATGTTCGGAAGGGGCAGGGGCAATTGTGTTATTTAAGTGTTTCTGTTAATTTTTTGGAGGGGATGGGGGAGGGGGGGGGGGTTTCAGGGTTATTATTAAGATGAAAAAAGGGAATGTGCTGATATTTCTATAGTGCATTTGCATGATTCACATTTGTATGATTATTCCCAATAAATATATATATCGATACAAAAACAACAGTAATATTTAGTATCATATTGCATGATAAACATGTGACAAATAGCATAGAAATGTATGTCATGCATGTGCATATGAAAAACCTTAGAAAACTGTTAGAAAAACCTTTTTCCCAAGACCGCAATGGCTTGAAACTGCTGGAAAAACAGTGTTTACCACAGGATTTTGTGAGACTGGGGTGAGTGGACCAATGACCCTCCAGATGAATCTGAGGGCATGCTTATGGAGGTAAATATGTGCCAAAAATCCGAGCGCATTATTGACTCTCGCATGTTGAGTGTATTGCTTGTGCATACACTCAACAGAGACTCTTCATGTGAGTTATTTATTTATTTTCTTTTTATAACTATCAACAACAACAACAACAACAACAACAACAAAAGCCATCTCTCTCATGCAGAACAGGTAACTTCGCTAATGGTTCGTCATAGTCGCAGGCAGCCAATCAGATCTGATTTCTGGAAAAAAATGTGTTAGCCAATGATGTTCGAGGTTACAGTCAAACCAGTTGGGTCCACCCACTGCTGTCAAAAAGAAAAAGTATTTGTGCGAGCAGAAGTGATAGAAGCGTGTGGGGAATGATTTTGCTTGTGCATTCAGAGTTTCCTCACATGCCAGAAAATCTGTATGCACAAGTAAAATCATTCCCCACACTTAAGAGCTGCGTTTTTTCTCAAACGAGCTGAAGAACGAGATGGTTTGCCGAAGCAAAGGTGTAAAACATCTTCAATGTTATTATGAGAAGTGTAGAAAATATTTTCAGTTCATTATGAAACTGTGGCGGAACAAATTAGACGGGGGCGGGCCTCCACACTTTAGGTAATTAATGGAAACACTGCACAGTTTGTTAAGAAAATAGTGGGATATATTTGACATACTTGATGAATAATAGCATTCTAGACCTTTTTTCTCAGATTTGTACTTTTTCACACTTCAAATTATGCATTTTGATTCAAACAATCATACTTTGTACCACAGTCCATCATAAACGTGAAAAACGTCATAGAAAAGTACTTCATGCACGTCCATATGTGTTTATTAGAAAATCCCTTTTCCCACCCAAAGTGTGCACACGTTAGCACGCAGACCTTTGTTAAGAAAATAGTGTGTTAGTACATTTTCGTCATGACAGCTCTCAGAATGAGATTAACAGCTTTTATTGATCGGAATTGAAATTGTAAGTAGGTTTGGTCTTGGCAGACTAGATCTGCTACAGCTACAAAAGTTGATTAAAAGTCCGATGAAAATCCATGCCAAGAACGTCAGCATTCATCAAACATGCCACAATGTGCTGCCCTTCAACAAATTCCACTACGCTGCACAAGTGGGCACCCCGGGCACAGAAAGCACCACCCAGTGAGCCCCAAGGTGCCAGGACCTAAGGAAACGGTGTCCTCAAGCGTGGTTTACAGATGATAGTGAGTCTGTGTAGGAACCAAACCCCCATCAGATTTTCAAATAAGTCCTAAAATTAGATATAGCGAACCCAATTTAACAAAGGAGACAAAAATATTAGACTTGGTCCTTTATTAATTGAGGAAAAGGAACCAATGTTACATATCTGTGAGTGGAAAAAGTATGTGAACCTTTGCTTTCAGTATGTGGTGCAGCAATAACTGCAACCAAACATTTCTAGTAACTGTTGATCAGTCCTTCACATCGGCTCGGGGGAATTTTAGGCCATTCCTCAGTACAGAACAGCTTCAACTCTGGGACTACTTCTTTCAGGTCTTTCCACAACATTTCTATTGGATTAAGGTCAGGACATTGACTTGGCCATTCCAAAACATTAACTTTATTCCTCTTTAAACATTCTTTGGTAGAACGACTTGTGTGCTTTGGGTCGTTGTCTTTTTGCATGACCCAGTTTCTCTTGCGATTCAGATCTGTGAGGGAAATGATTAATTTCTCACTTTGTAATAACTCTGTTCATGTTCATCAGTGAATAATGCCTCTTGTCATGTCATAGAGACTAGTAGGAATGTTCTTTCCTCTTACATTGACACAAACATGTTATTGCCTTCAGGAATGTCTGCTCATCTGCTACGACCTTGAAACCACCAAACTGGCTAAAACCACCTAGAACTCCCTTATCAAGACTCGCAGATGTCCAGCACTCCTTAGTTTAATCTTATATAGTGCATGTGAGAGACGAGTGCTTCAGAGCGCTCTCATTCTTCTATCCTGCTTTCTTCTATCCTGCATTCATCCTTCTGTAATAAACTTCTACACCTGAGAAGACAAGTGTCGTCTAATTTCCGTGACAGATCACAGATAGATGTCCTGACATTTTCCTTTAAAACTCACTGGTATAATTCAGATCTCATTGTTCCATCAATAATGGCAAGCCAATTAAATGATACCATGATACCATGCCACCACCATGTTTCACAGATAAGATAAGGTTCGAACACTTCTCATTTAAATTAAAATGTCTATTTTAGTCTTATCCGTCCACAAAACATTTTTCCACTTGCCTTCTGGCTTGTCCATGTGATCGTTAGCAAACTGCAGATGGCAGCAATGTTCTTTTTAGAGAGCAGTGACTTTCTCCTTGCAAACCCTGCCAGGCACACCATTATCGTTCAGTGTTCTCCTGATGGTGGACTCATGAACCATCAGGAGACATTAGCCAATGTGAGAGAGATCCAGATCCTTCCAGATCCAGTACCAATGATAGGATGCTGTAAAATAGTAGGCTATGTACTGCACAGTACCTTGAAGTTTATTGGGAAGGGAGGGTGAAAGGATAAACTGATGTAACCGCAGAGTGAAATTCACTGAGCACATACATCACTCACTTTAAAAAAAATATATATATATATATATATATATATATATATATATATATATATATATATATATATATATATATTTATATATATACAATCGCTAGGACCCATTTCTCAATACT
This sequence comes from Ictalurus furcatus, assembly GCF_023375685.1. Lineage (NCBI taxonomy): Eukaryota > Metazoa > Chordata > Actinopteri > Siluriformes > Ictaluridae > Ictalurus > Ictalurus furcatus. The sequence continues at coordinate 5,661,784 of NC_071268.1, read as the reverse complement.
TAGGCCACTTTTTCAAAACGCTTCACACAGTTCTCATAACCAACTTTCAGCTTGGCACAGCAGTTACTTTCACACTCATAATGCACTAAAACTACCAAAACCCTTCAAACATGTCTCGAATCAAATCATTCTTCCACAACACTAGCAAAGGTTGTCACCCAACAAGCTATACAATTATAAATGTGGGCTGATTTCGCCTCACTTCATTCCTTTCTTCACCTGGCACAACCCTTCCATGAGGTCATCCAGGAATGAAATGAGATGCTCTGTGTTGTATGGCCAAATTAGTGGTTTGTGTAACAGCAGTCCTTCAGTGGATATTGCTGCACGCATTGTGATATTGGCAGCCCTCTGGCCAGGGACATCCACTATGGCTCTTTCCCAATCATATTCCTTCCTCGCCGCCGTGTTTTGGCTAAGTTGAAACCCGAATCATCCGCAAAGATGAATATGTGGTGTGTTTGCCTGCCATGACCCTCGATTCCCCATGACCCTCTAAAATAAATCCACAAAGCAACATAAGAGTTACAGTAATTTACATCATACATGAAAACATACCGTTGGTATGTTTTCATGCCAACACAACACAGGTTTATGAAAAAGGTCTTTGTTAAATATAGGTGTGCAACAATTATTGGCACACTTTTAGTCAATACTTTGTGCTACCTCCCTTTGTCGAGCTCTGAGTCTTCTCCTATAATGCCTGATGAGGTTGGAGAATACATGGCGAGGGATCTGAGAGCGTTCCTCCATACTGAATCTCTCCAGATCCTTCAAATTTCGAGGTCCACGCTGGTGGACTCTCCTCTTCAGTTCACCCCACAGGTTTTCTATGGGGTTCGGGTCAGGGGACTGGGATGGTCATGGCAGGACCTTGATTTTGTGGTCAGTAAACCATTTCTGTGTTGATTTTGATGTATGTTTTGGATCATTGTCCTGCTGGAAGATCCAACCACGGCTCATTTTAATCTTTCTGGCAGAGGCAGTCAGGTTCTCATTTAATATCTGTTGATATTTGATAGAGTCCATAATGCCATGTATCCTAACAAAATGTCCAGGTCCTCTGGCAGAAAAACAGCCCCAAAACATTAAAGAGCCACCACCAAATTTAATCGTGGGTATGACGTACTTTCCCATATGGCTACCTCTCTGTGTACCAAAACCACCTCTGGTGTTTATTACCAAAAAGCTCTATTTTGGTTTCATCTGACCATAGAACCCGATCCCATTTGACGTTCCAGTAGTGTCTGGCACACTGAAGACGCTCGAGTTTGTTTTTGGATGAGAGTAGAGGCTTTTTTCTTGAACCCCTTCCAAACAACTTGTGGTGATGTCGGTGACTTCGGATTGCAGTTTTGGAGACTTTCTGACCCCAAGACGCAACTAACTTCTACAATTCTCCAGCTGTGATCCTTGGAGATTTTTGTCCATTTGAACCGTCCTCTTCACACTGCGTTGAGACGATACAGAGGCGTCCAATTCCAGGTCGATTCATAACATTTCCAGTGGACTGGAACTTCTTAATTATTGCCCTGATGGTGGTAATGGTCATTTTCAATGCTTGTGCATTTTCAATGCTTGTGGACTACATTGTGCGGTGGCTTCTTATAGCCACTTCACATTGTGTGAAGCTCAACAACCTTTTGCCGCACATCACAGCTATATTCCTTGGTCTTATCCATTATGAATGACTAAGGGAATCTGGTCTGTGTGTTACCTCATATTTATACCCCTGTGAAACATGGTTGAACAATTTCATGTTCCTAGTCACCCAAGTGTACTAAAAAAATGTAAAATAGCAATGGGAATATATTTTTCTCATATGAATTCATAGTGCCAATAATTGTTGCACCCTTATATTTGACGATGTTTTTTTTTTCTAGATAAACATGTTTTGTTTGCAAATGTTTTATATGCATGAGAGCAGAGTATTTTTGTGAATTGTTTGAACAAGATATCAAAAGGTTAAACAAATAAAGACAATTTTTCACAGCCTTCTTTGCTCATATTTAGTGGAGGGCACTATATTGGTTCCTGTGTTGAGTGACTCGTTCAAAGACAGTGTACAACTGCTTCATCCTGACTTGATTTTTTTTTTTTTCAAGACTTTTTTTAAAAAAAATTGTTGTTATACTTACATTGTGAATATTTCCAAATGTGGTGTTGTCTGCCAACACTCCTTCCCGAATCTCTGTGAGTTTGTTTTTGATGACCATATCAACGACTGCAGTTTCCTACCTCTCCCACCTGTGGGAGGTAACATTTGGGGTCTAAGCAGAATTACAAAAACAACACTAGCGGGTTTGGAGGCTTTGCTCAATGTAAGTCTGAAATGTGCAGTTCAGTCACATGCCCTTCGAATGCACATCTTACCTGTTGTTTTGCTTGAAAATTCTCACAATAGATGGCACTGTTGAGCATTGCAGCTTTGGCTGCACTCTCAGACTAGCTTCTCTCATAAACCATGATTTATTACACGATCAATTACAGTAGCCCTAATCTCATCTGAGACTACAGCTCCCGATCTCAGTCTTCTTTCACCACGTATATGTACTCCTCTCCCTCTCCCAGCCAGTCTTCTTCCTCTGTTAGCCACTTCATCTCCGGCAGGGTCCATGCCTACATTACTGTAAAATTATTCCTAAGATGTCTCCTTTTATATAGATGGTAATGAATTTGAAAGACTAACACCTGGGTAGGTGTTCGAGCTACAGTGGGAATCAGCTGTGGGAATCATCAATGGGAATCGTTTTGATAGTACTTCTTTTTTTTAGATTTGGAATATATTTCCTTACAGTATTACCCATTCAGTTTTGTGTTGGGTTTTGAACTAAAGCTGAACAGTTTTGAAAAGAGTATGTAAACATGTGCAAATTGGCCTGTAGGTGCATAGTTTTTGCTGATGGCTGTGTTTACAGTTTTTTTTTTTTTTTTTTTTTTTACGATTGCTATGACAATTTTTTCAATACTTTTAACAATTTTCCTAAACTCTCAACACAGTTAGCGCAACACCCGTCTGTGTAGGCTACACAATTAACACATTTCTTGTTGCTTTGACAGAAAAGTCATACAGTCAACACAAATTTAAAATGCTTGAACAAGACCAAAACAATGGATTTTTACTGCCAAATTTACAAATGCTTTCACACTGTATGTCAGAACAGATAACATCATGTTCTAAATCTAACTTATAGGCTAAAGTCAAAGTGAACAGCTGTTCATATTGTAAAATGAAACACATATATATCCCCTGTATTCTATTCCATTGCTACTGAGAAACAGCTGATTGAAGTTATGCAAATAGATCAATCACAGCTGATTCCCATCTAGGAAACACACTCAGTTGTTGAGGTTCTTTCAATCGTGTTACCATGTGGTATACAGTAAACGAGGACCTCTTTGGGCTGATCTTGTGTGGAAAAGGAACGATATAGAGCAACAAAAATAAAGTATGAAAAATGCCCACACGAGGGCGAGGAAGACAAGTACCAGGACAAAGGTGAGGAAGACGGGTAACAGGACAAAGGTGATGAAGACGGGTACCAGGACAAAGGTGATGAAGACGGGTACCAGGACAAAGGTGAGGAAGACGGGTAACAGGACAAGGGTGATGAAGACGGGTACCAGGACAAAGGTGATGAAGACGGGTACCAGGACAAGGGTGATGAAGATAAGTACCAGGACAAAGGTGATGAAGACGAGTACCAGGACAAGGGTGATGAAGACGGGTAGCAGGACAAAGGTGATGAAGACGAGTACCGGGACAAAGGTGATGAAGACGAGTACCGGGACAAAGGTGATGAAGACGGGTACCGGGACAAAGGTGATGAAGACGAGTACCGGGACAAAGGTGATGAAGACGAGTACCGGGACAAAGGTGATGAAGACGGGTACCAGGACAAAGGTGAGGAAGACGGGTAACAGGACAAGGGTGATGAAGACGGGTACCAGGACAAAGGTGATGAAGACGGGTACCAGGACAAGGGTGATGAAGACAAGTACCAGGACAAAGGTGATGAAGACGAGTACCGGGACAAAGGTGATGAAGACGGGTACCGGGACAAAGGTGATGAAGACGGGTACCGGGACAAAGGTGATGAAGACGAGTACCGGGACAAAGGTGATGAAGACGGGTACCGGGACAAAGGTGATGAAGACGGGTACCGGGACAAAGGTGATGAAGACGAGTACCGGGACACGGGTGATGAAGACGAGTACCGGGACATGGGTGAGGAAGACGGGTACCGGGACAAAGGTGATGAAGACGGGTACCGGGACAAAGGTGGTGAAGACGAGTACCGGGACAAAGGTGATGAAGACGGGTACCGGGACAAAGGTGGTGAAGACGAGTACCGGGACAAAGGTGATGAAGACGAGTACCGGGACAAAGGTGATGAAGACGAGTACCGGGACAAAGGGCTCCTCTCACTGCAAAGTGTAAATACAGTCATTTTACCATGTATATTATTACTGTACAGTGACTGTATGCCTGTATGGCAGAAGATGACTTTTTTTCTTTTGGAAATAGAGCCTTTACTGCAGCAATTCTGTCTCCGTCTTCTTTTTTTTCATAAACCGCACATTCTATAAAGTTACTCGGAGATGGGTCATTCATTTTTTGTATTGAATTTCTGCAGCAAAAGAAACAAAACGCATGCATTTACTAAACCCAACAAAACAAACATGTAGAGAGGCTTCAAAAGAAACTGCAGTGCAAAGCACAATCTATGATCAATACATTATACTGTCTACTGTATACGGGCAGACCTGACACATACAATAATGGAGTTTTATCACATTACAAAGAAGGATACGGAAGCAAGCGCAGATCTTCAAACATTTAATAAACAAACAAACAACAAAACAAAGACACTAAGACACCTAGGCAGAATACTGTGGCTAAAGCTAAACATAAACTAGGAAACAAAACATGGTACAGGGACAAAGGTGACGTTAGACAATATGTAAGACGAGGAAGCGGTACAAAAAACGGTTATATATAGGAGTGCTCGTTAAACAGAAACGTGATACAGGTGCAGGTGCTCATGTGACAATGATGTAGTATGGTGCAGTGGCTGCTGGGAAATGAAGTCCAGCGTTACCTCCTTGATATATGACAAGTTTCTGTAATTCTATCTGATGTTAGTGTTTTTATGACATTGTGCTATGATCGACTAAATGTTCCTGTTGGTCGAGAACATGTGTTAGAGTTTTGGAAGACATAGTTTATTGTGTTAGTGTATTATTGTAATTTGAAAATTAGTGTCGGAGTTTAGTTTCTGCACTTGTTGCTAATCTTGACTCTTTTGCTCCTCTAAGGTCACGTAAGGTCACATTCTCCCGCTCTGCTCCCTGGTATAATGACAATCTGCGCTCTATAAAGGCTGCTTGTCGGAAAATGGAGCGCAAACGGCACCTTACTGGACCGAATGTGTACTATCAAGCGTGGAAGGATCTTCTGGGTGATTATCGAGCACTAATGGAGACTGAAAGATCCTCTTACTTCTCTCAGGCTATTGGAAACAATCAAAATAATCCCAGACACTTGTTTCAAACCATAAACAGATTGCTTCAAATTAATGCTGTTACCACCTTGCCTGTTTCTCAGCAGTTATGTGACTCTTTTCTTCAGTTATTTTAATTCTAAGATTGATAATGTTCGCAAAGAAATTCTTGTCACACCTGACTCTGCCACTTCACTCCGTCCATCTGGGTTCACTGGTGTTTCTTTCACTCATTTCTCACTGCTTGATTCCGAGGCTCTCACAAGGGAGGAATCCAACATGAAATCAACCACTTGCTTGCTGGATCCAATTCCCACAAACCTATTTAAATCGTGCTTCGATGTTTGGTGTCCTACTATCCTCAGCATTATAAATGAATCACTGGAGACTCTTATCGTTCCAGCAGTACTAAAGACTGCTGCTGTTACACCTGTACCAAAGAAAGAAAGTGTCTGGGACAGTTTTAAACTGGTTTAAATCCTATTTTACTGACCGTTCCCAGTTTATTTCTGTGGGTGGCTACAGGTCTGACACTAGCTCTGTGCTCACTGGTGTTCCTCAGGGATCAGTTTTAGGCCCTCTACTCTTCGATATTTATCTATCTCCACTTGGGCATCTGCTGCGATCCCTCGGCCTCCGTCATCACTTCTATGCTGACGATGCCCAAATCTATATTCACTCAAAATCTGGTGAAAACCTTGATGTTTGTTTTCTTTCTGATTGTATTTCTGAGATAAAAACATGGATGAGCAATAATTTCCTGTGCCTGAACAGCGGGAAAACTGAACTTATGCTTATAGGCTCCCGTCATCAAATTCGCAAAGCTGCTCCACTGTCTTTGTTTGTTAATGGCTCCGTTCTAGAGACCCAAAATAAAATGAGGAACCTTGGAGTAATTTTCGATAAAAGCCTTACATTTAATTTTTTTGTTCAGAGCTGATTGGCGAGTCTAAAGTGTCTGTAGTGTATGAATGGGTGTGTGAGTGTGTATGTGATTGTGCCCTGCGATGGACTGGCACCCTGTCCAGGGTGTACCCCGCCTCGTGCCCGATGCTTCCTGGAATAGGCTCCAGGTTCCCCGTGACCCTGAAAAGGATAAGCGGTATAGAAGATGGACGGATGGATGGATGGATGGATGGATGGATGCGCCCCATGCTAAACTTCTCTGTGGCTGAAAAGCTAATTAACTCATTTGTTGTCACTCGGCTGGATTACTGCAACGCCGTTTTAGCCGGAGTTTCTAAATCCACAATTAACAAATTGCAATATGTTCAAAACTCTGCCGCCAGGATCCTGACAGGGACCAGGAAATGTGAACATATTACTCCTGTTCTGGAGTCCTTACACTGGCTCTGGGTCAGGTTCCGTGTTGATTTTAAGATCATGATGTTGACATACAAGGCACTACATGGCTTGGCTCCGCATTACTTATCTGCTTTATTAATCCCTTACACCCCAAATCGCAGACTGCGCTTCTCACAGTGTAATTTGTTAACTGCTCCACAAACCTGCTTAAAATCTACGGGTGACGGGTGTTTTTCTGTCTCTGCTCCCTCACTTGGGAACTCTCTTCCTCCTGAACTCAGGGAAGCTCAGACTTTTGGCATTTTTAAAGCTCAACTCAAGACACATTTTAAACTTGCATTTGGCTGCTGATGTTTTTTTTATTATTATTATTTTTTAATTATTATTATTATTATTATTATTATTATTATTAATGTTTTTGTTGTTCTTATTAACTTTATGTTTTATTTTTCTGTGTACTGCTTATTTTGTGTACAGCACTTTGAGAAGCTGCATTTAAAGGCGCTTTATAAAGTTGTTTATTATTATTATTATTATTATTATTATTATTTACAATGTGTGATTATGAGCATGAAATTAACCGTTTACTGTTAACCCTAACCCTATGTGTGTGTGTTGAAGTGTGTTCAGGTGTGTTGAGGTATGTTTAGGTGTGTTCAGATGCATAGAGGTGTCTAGAGTTGTGTTCCGGTGCATAGTGGTGTCTAGAGATGTGTTCAGGTGCATAGAGGTGTCTAGAGTTGTGTTCGGGTGTGTAGAGGTGTGTCAAGGTTTGTTGAGGTGTGGTGAGGTGTGTAGAGGTGTGTTCGGGTGTGTAGAGGTGTGTCAAGGTTTGTTGATGTGTGTTGAGGTGTGTTCAGGTGTGTAGAGGTGTGTCAAGGTTTGTTGATGTGTGGTGAGGTGTGTAGAGGTGTGTTCAGGTGTGTAGAGGTGTCTCAAGGTTTGTTGATGTGTGTTGAGGTGTGTTCAGGTGTGTAGAGGTGTGTCAAGGTTTGTTGATGTGTGTTGAGGTGTGTTCAGGTGTGTAGAGGTGTGTCAAGTTTTGTTGAAGTGTGTAGAGGTGTGGTCAGGTGTGTAGAGGTGTGTCGAGTTTTGTTGAAGTGTGTAGAGGTGTGGTCAGGTGTGTAGAGGTGTGTCGAGTTTTGTTGAAGTGTGTAGAGGTGTAGTCAGGTGTGTAGAGGTGTGTCGAGTTTTGTTGAAGTGTGTAGAGGTGTGTCGAGTTTTGTTGAAGTGTGTAGAGGTGTAGTCAGGTGTGTAGAGGTGTGTCGAGTTTTGTTGAAGTGTGTAGAGGTGTGTCGAGTTTTGTTGAAGTGTGTAGAGGTGTAGTCAGGTGTGTTGAGGTGTGTCAAGGTTTGTTGATGTGTGTTGAGGTGTGTTGAGGTGTGTAGAGGTGTGTTCGGTGTGTAGAGGTGTGTCAAGGTTTGTTGATGTGTGTTTGGGTGTGTAGAGGTGTGTCAAGGTTTGTTGATTTGTGTTGAGGTGTGTAGAGGTGTGTTCAGGTGTGTAGAGGTGTGTCAAGGTTTGTTGAAGTGTGTAGAGGTGTGTCAAGGTTTGTCGAAGTGTGTAGAGGTGTGGTCAGGTGTGTAGAGGTGTGTCAAGGTTTGTTGAAGTGTGTAGAGGTGTGTCAAGGTTTGTTGAAGTGTGTAGAGGTGTGTCAAGGTTTGTTGAAGTGTGTAGAGGTGTAGTCAGGTGTGTAGAGGTGTGTCAAGGTTTGTTGAGGTGTGTAGAGGTGTGTTCAGGTGTGTAGAGGTGTGTCAAGGTTTGTTGAAGTGTGTAGAGGTGTGTCAAGGTTTGTTGAAGTGTGTAGAGGTGTGGTCAGGTGTGTAGAGGTGTGTCAAGGTTTGTTGAGGTGTGTTGAGATGTGTTGAGGTGTGTAGAGGTGTGTCAAGGTTTGTTGATGTGTGTTGAAGTGTGTTGAGGTGTGTTGAGGTGTGTAGAGGTGTGTCAAGGTTTGCTGAAGTGTATAGAGGTGTGGTCAGGTGTGTAGAGGTGTGTCAAGGTGTGTTGAGGTGTGTTGAGGTGTGTTGAGGTGTGTAGAGGTGTGTCAAGGTTTGTTGATGTGTGTTGAGGTGTGTAGAGGTATGTTGAGGTGTGTAGAGGTGTGTTGAGGTGTGTAGAGGTGTGTCAAGGTGTGTTGAGGTGTGTTGAGGTGTGTAGAGGTGTGTCAAGGTTTGTTGATGTGTGTTGAGGTGTGTAGAGGTATGTTGAGGTGTGTAGAGGTGTGTTGAGGTGTGTAGAGGTGTGTCAAGGTTTGTTGATGTGTGTTGAGGTGTGTAGAGGTGTGTTGAGGTGTGTTGAGGTGTGTAGAGGTATGTCAAGGTTTGTTGATGTGTGTTGAGGTGTGTTAAGATGTGCTGAGGTGTGCTGAATTCTGTTCAGGTGTGTCGAGGTGTTTTGCACTGTGTTCGAAAAATTGCATGTCAGCCAGGTGAAGAGACCAGAAAACAATCTGAGCCATTTCTTTATTTAAAGAGTTGAATATTTGAACATCAATATACCACATCTATTACACTTTCATGCACTGCAAAATTATTATTATTATTATTTTTTTTTATATCTCATCGATCACAAACAGAATAGAGACCCAAGCCTAAATAAAATATTGCTTCTCTAGTGGTTGATTTGGCACAGAATGAAACCTCACTTGCTGCACTGAGATAGTTGACTTACGCTAGTCATGTACTGTAGGCTACATTAAGAAAATGTGAACCTGGTTAGTTGAATACTATTTCTTAACATGTCTTTGACTGCAGACTTGCCTGCAGGATATATGTAGCAGAATGTTTATAGTGTTTTACGGTTATCTGAATGTGAATGTTAACTGGCTTTCCGCTGAAAGAGAGAAATTTTATTGCCAAACTCCTCATAGTAGTCAATAACGGTTGGAGGCAAGCCTTTTTGTTTTTTGTTTTTGTTGTTGTTTTTTTTTAACAAATCTCTCTAGACAGAATGTATTAAAAAAAAAAAAAAACTGCAGAAACTTATAAACTCAACAAACACTTCCAACAAGAGATTAATAATACTCGTAATAAACGTCCAAAGTGCAGGCAAACATAGGGTACAGGAGGAATGTGAAAACTAAAAGAAAATAAATACAATCCATGTTTAATGCATTCACATCCCACCGTAATACTACAGAAAGCCTTAACCGCTCGTCTCTCTTTCTAACTGTCATCACTGCCACTGCAGAATTTCTCTGGTGGACTGGAATGTAACTGCACTTTAATAACAACTTATTTCGATATTTTTTGAACTACTTCACTCTCACAAAGAAACGGTTAAAAGTCTCTCCATCATACATACAGGTGTGTTCTATTGCTTTATACTGAGCGTAAAAATATAAAACCACACAGAACACCGAATAAATAATAATAATAATAATACATATCTCTTATAATAAGAATAATAATTTGTAGGTATTAGAATGTGGCTGCACTAATTCCTAACACAACTAAACAAACTACAATGCAGTGTTGACAGCTGTTCATTCAGGTCAGCCACCCTGTTATAACTGCTACAAATGAAGAGAGATTTAACCTGGATAAAAGGACCTGGGAATTAAAGCAGAGACAGGCAGAGTTTCAGTCTTTCCCTTGCAATCTGCTCTGTTGCTCTGGCTGTGCAACTGCTTTTAAAAGATAATGGTTTTCCTGAATAACAATGACCTCTTGACCTTTTCAGAAGTCTTCATGTTTGGGTCACGGAGACAGTAGGCACCATGCAGGTGAGAATGGGGGGCAGAAGTCAGATTAGGTCCTCCGCAGCGGGTGCCACATGGAGACAGGTTTGCGCAGAGTCGCTAGCATTTGGTTCCAGTGAGTGATGCCCATGCCACTTGCCTCTGGCCCGATGATCACATGACCTATGTTTTCACCACGCCCGTCTTCTGTGTTTTCAGCCACTGTGACTCTTAGAGAGAGATCCTGTACATAGAACGCAAGCATTACACAAACAGTCAGGAAGCAAACAGCTGGATAAACCCCCTCAATAAAAACCAGATAGTTAATTATCCAGCAAACGAACGTACACAATATAGCGTAATTAAAACAAAGATAAAAAAAAGCAAGATTGCAAATTCAGATCAACGCTGGACATCTTTCACTGGATAAACCGTTTTTAATCATAGCTTTATTGTGATGTAGGACTTGCTTTCATCTTTCTCAAGGCTGAAACATGCTACACTGCCCTGACACTAACCCTGATGTGACATGAAGAACTCCCAATACATTCAAGGCTACATGGTGTATAAATCTCAAATATGGACGCAGAAAGTCAATAATCTTTAGGGATAGACGATTTGGAGAAATCAAAATCGAATTGCAATTTACTTGAAAATGCAATTTACTATTATTTAAACAAACAAAAAAACAGAGCTCCAGGTTTGTTGTGGTGGTTTGCACAGCATAATTACAAATGTATCTTCTGACACGACAAGAAACAAACAAAACAATGCCATTTCTAGTGCTACAAAAGCGATTATTCACCCAGGATAAACAGTAGCTGCTAAGTGTTTCTTCTCCACAAGACGCGTTCTCCCATTGCTCCCGCTCATCTTTTCCAAATGATCTTACTGGCTCATTCACTCGGCGTGTTCAGTGTTAATGCCCCCTATTCGTTAAACTCTGCATCAAACGCAAAATGCTCAGGAAGCAAAACCGTCAACGACTACGCGGATGCTTATTACCATATTTGATAGTCCTTAATCAAAATAATCACAGCTCTTGCGATTTGAAAATCACCCCCTTTCAAATCAAAAGCGATAATCATACAGCCATAATAATATTGATATCACATAATAACATTCATCTGAAGAAGATGGAAACTCGGAAGCTCATGGGCTGTTTAGCGGGAAGGATGATATTTGCCCTCTTTTGCATCTCCCCTTAAACTGAGCCCTGAGCTCCTTACAAACAGGCAGCACTTGTTTCACCACTCTTATTTTAGATAAGTCTAACGTATGAATAATGTGTTCTCAGTGGAACGTGTTACCTGAAGCACAACGGCAGGCACAGAGAAGATCATAGCCTCATTGAAGATAGGGTTAGTATCGTCTCTCTTTATGGAGGTTTTCTTCTTACTGATCTTCCTGCCGTCTTGGAGGAGGTACACCTTCACAAACGGATCTGTTTGAATCCACAGTGGGCATTAAGTTAGAAAAGCAGGACAGGAAGGAGTGTGGTCAGGAAAGTGAGAGTAAAAGCTGTGCTGACCTGCAGTGGTTTTGCCATTAGTCCAGACCAGGTTTTTTGCTTTGGCCACCACCACAGTTAGGCGCTCAGCAGTGGGTAGGTAACTGAGTGAGAGCAGAATCTCTCCAACAGCATCCACAGCCTGTAGAACCAATACACAACCAAGTCACAACCCACACACAATACATTACTCTGGAACTGCTGCGAGGGGGCGAGGCCAAGCATTTGAATGCCCAGTTTACCATTTGAGCTTCAAATAGAAAATCATTTATTGGGTATTTGTTATGTCAATAAAATAGCTCTAGATCTTGCACTAGATATAAAGCAGGATCTAGAGATATGTGAATGTAGAGAGCAGTAATGTTGCGGTGTGTGCACTGAGAGCCAGCTGTTTTTATTCTCATGCTAGAGGGAGAGATCCAAACTTGCAAGACATCATATATTTCCATGAACGCTTAATATCAAGTCTTAAATTACCTTAAAAAACCTTGGGTTTGCAGATTAAGCCCATTTTACATAAGTAGCAACACTGCACAATTTCTTGACTTTCTTTGTAGCCTTTGTCGGTGTCTAAACTATGCAGTTTCCAGGGTGGCAGCGCACATAGGTTTTCATGTAGGGGCTAACGATGCCTTGGTCAGTCAGAGGTTACTAAGAGTAACACTGTAGAGGTGTGTAAATTAGCGAAGACAATTTCCGAAGCAGTGGTATGCTCTGGCTCCATCCCAATGTGGCATAGCGATATAGTTTACAGCAGGTTATGGTCGCTGAACTGCTGGATGCCCAGGTGGTGCTCCGAAAACAATCGGAGTCGTTATGTGGGCAAGGCTGGCCTGTTAGGGCGAGACGATATCTAGGTACTGCTCATGAGAGCAGTATAGCATCAAACTTGCAGCATAGCACATAGTCTTAGAACAGGCCTAGTTAATCAGAGACCATCCAGAGCCAAGGCCAGGGAGCAGACAAGCAGGCTGTCTGTTCCCCAAACTAAACAAAAATGTAGAAATACTCAGAAAGTTTGTTTTAGTAACCTAATTAACATAAAATTATATCACACTGAATACACAGCCAGTACCTTTCATCTGAAGCTAGGACTTGTGTCTAAAGTGCTTACTGTTGAAGAAATCATTACTGATCAGGAGTTTAATATAATGTGTTTAACAGAAACGTACACAGCATTAAATGAAGCTAGTCCTTCTGTTATATACATCAGCCTGAAAAAACTAGCAGAGGAGGCTGTATCAGTTATTTATAATGATAACCTTGGCTTAGAAAAATCTAGTCATAAATTCAACACGTTTGAAGTTCTTTATACTAGCATAACATATGTAGCCACAAACAAGAAGTCTATCGAGTCAATTCCTCTAATTATTATTCTGAATTCCTTTGTGAATTTGCGGATTTCGTCACCACTGATCATACTATTCTCCTCGATAGACTGAACGTCGTTGGCGTTAAGGGAACGGTCCTCTCCTGGCTCAGGTCTTATTTGACTGATCGCTATCAGTTCGTAGATGTAAATGGTGATTTCTCTGCGCATACTGAAGTAAAGTTTGGTGTTCCGCAAGGTTCTGTTTTAGGCCCACTTCTCTTTTCTTTATGTATATTAACTCTGGGTCAAATTATTCATGGAATAATTAAACATGGAAAGAGCTTCCACTGGTATGCTATTGACACATAGTTGTATGTTTCAGCAAAGCCAGATGAACGTGTAAGTATTCCTCAACGTTATTAAACTGGTGTCTGTCAAATATACAAAACCAGGACATTAGACACTGGATGCTTATTAGCTTCCTTTAACTTAATTCTGACAAGACAGAAGTACTTGTATTAGGACCACATGCAGCTAGAAGTAATCTTTCTGAGTACACAGTTACTCTGGATGGCCTTTCTGTTTCATCATCATATTGTAATGCCTTACTGTCTGGATGTTCCAGTAAGAGCATAAACAAGCTCCAGTTAGTCCAGAATGCAGCTGCAAGAGTCCTTACTAGAACCAGAAGATACGACCACATCCACACTGCATTGGCTCCCAATAAATTCTACTATTGACCTATAAAGCACAGAATGTTATTGTGCCACAGTACCTGAGCGAAACATGAGGGAGATATGACTCTGGCAATGTCCTGACCTTAATCCAATAGAAATGTTCTGGAAGGACCCGAAGCAAGGAAAAGGAAAATGTCATGACAACTGTCCGTGATCTGAATCTCAAGAGAAAGTGTGTCATGCAGCAAGACAACGACCCTAAGCCCACAACACATTCTACCAAAGAATGGTTCAAGAAGAATAAAGTGAATGTTTCGGAATGGCCGAGTCAAAGTCCTGATCTTAATCCTATAGAAATGTTGTGGAAGGACCTGAAGCATGCAGTTCATGTGAAGAAACCCACCAAAAATCAAAAGCAGCAAAACTATGTGAACCTTTGCTTTCAGTATCTGGTGTGACCCCCTTGTGCAGCAATAACTGCAGCTAAACTGAGGAATGGTCCAAAATTCCTCCAAGCTGATGTGCGAGACTGATCAACAGTTACCGGGAACATTTAGTTGCACGCCACATACTGAACGCAAAGGTTCACATACTTTTCCCACTCACAAATATGTAATATTGGATCATTCTCCTCAACAAATAAATGACCAAGCATAATATTTTTGCAAGACTTGAGTGAACATCTCAAAAAAAAAAAAACATATTTATGCAGAAATGTAGAAAAGTCTAAATTTTCAAGCACCGCTGTATGTTGAAGATTGTTTGTTAGTAGAGGAATATCAACACCTTATTGATGTCCTGAAGGTACAGCCAAGCATTGAAAGGCCTTATGGACAGGTCTAGATCAGACAGTTTGAGTTCAGCCTGCCCTGCACTGATGTTCCTTTCATCCAAGTCCACTCCGAATGCTGAAAAGCGCAGGCTGTACTCCTCCACAGCGGCTGCTTCCAGTGGAATAGAGAAACGCTCATCAAACATCACGGTGAAGGCGTTGCTCTGAATCTGCAGGACAGAATACATTGTTTAGCCATGATGAAGTTCCCCCATCAATAACGAGAGAAAATTACTCTCGTGAAAATGGGAGAGCAACCCTCTGACATTTTACTGCCCCAAAAGTACTTATTTCTCATAATTTTACGTAGGTAAGCAAGCATTTGTTGCAATACTGTACGACTGCTTAAATATCTTCATTTAGTGCCTTCATTATACCTTCATTACATGTCACTTCGGCACTGCGTTTTGCGAGCACAGTATATTTGCATCACCGCAAATCATATTTATATTGTATTTCTTATCAGATTACAATAAACCCAATATAAGATTATTAAACCTTACTAATGAATAATCTTAGTAATGCTTAATAATCTTAGATTCAGTTTATCGTAATCTTATAATAGGAAATACTAGATACAGTTCACTATATTCAAGGTATTTCCACTAAGGTGTATTTTTTTTTGTGCCATGTTTGAGGAACAGTTCCTGGATGGTGATAATAGACACACCTTGGCACAAGTATTTCCAAACTCTAAGAATTTAGTACAACTGAAAGCAAGCTAAACCGAGTGCATTCTGTGTCAGTCGTGGGAACGGGATCAGCGCTGCTCGGAGCTCTTTAAACAACACCGATGCTGAGTAAGGCTGAAAGTCCATATCATCAAAAAGAGCTGTAACACTAACCACCTGCTCAGTTAATGCCATGTCATGGCCTTTGACATGTGATTAAGAATCTGAGGGTGGAAGTGTTTGGGGGAATAGCAGAAGCGCTTGAAGACCTCCAGAGAAGGCCGTGCTCAAAATAGTGTTTTCAAGCACAGGTGAAACAATGTTTCCAGAAACAGAACTATTCATTTGAGATAACGGACGCTTTTATCCGATCTGAGAACACAAAAAGAGTTGGGTATAAGGCGTTAAGAGGGATAACAGTAACGTCGGCTGCGTCCGAAATCGCGTACCGTGACAGTAGCTATTGCACGGCCATTGAAACACTACGTACTAATCGGTATGTGTGTTGCCGTGGTCACACTAGGCTTGAAACATGCGTATTTCGATTGGACGCTGCTGCGAATATGGGCGGAAACAAGACATGACATCATCATACTTCAGGGCACTGAAGTTTTCATATGTAATTACATTTTACATGAGTAAAAACGTCAGACAATATTTGAAGCAATTAAAAAATTCTTTTATGTTTCAATCTTTTAAATATACCATATACCAACAATTTAGTCGGGTATTGTTCAACAAGTCCTGTTTACCCAAGGTTTAATACTTAAAAATATGAAGTCTTCTGTGATTTTTTTTTTTTCTTTCTGAGTTCATCCGCACCAGTTGCATTATGGGATTTTTGACTTGCGTAGTGTGCATCAGTTACACGCTGCGAAATCTCGCCAGAAGCAGTACGCCGTCCGGGTATTTCTCGTCTACGGTTTCTCGCCTACTGAGAATTACTACTGACATACTACCCCTCTGCGGTACTGCTTTTCGTCTACTCTGTAGCAGGGTAGGACGCCATTTCGGATGCAGCCATCTTCTCATTCTGAGCAGGAAAACAAGGTGTGTAAATGTCTATATTAGTTCCAGTTTACGTGAACATGATGTGAACAGAGCATGAGGACAGATAATGGCTCTGTAGCAGCGAAACCCATAGCTTCGTTGTGCCTCCCCTTGGCTAGCGATACCAAACTAACTTAGTTAGAAAGTTTGAATATTTTATCGGTCTGGTGGTCGTACAAACAGTGACAACACCTGAGCTAAGTTTGATGATAAATACAACTTTTTTTTTTTTTTAAGTGTATTTTTGTAGGTTGGATAGGTTTTGAAAGTAACGTGAAAGTAAAGAAATTAGTCATCTGATTCCTTTGTGCATGCAGTAATCAGTAATGTAATCAAAGTGCAATTTTAAAATAGTAAATAGTAATCTGTAGTGGAGGACCTTTTTTTTTTTTTTATGACCCAACACTGGACATAAATAAGCACTTGACCCAAAAGTCAGAGCCTAATCGCTTCACTTGCAAATTTTGGAAATGTGAAGAGAAAAAAAATATCAAAAGCTTTTGTGGAACTGAAATCAGCTATTTGAAATAAAATGTGAACATAAAAAAAAAAAAGTTATTCTTTTGCAGTACCTCCTTGCAAAATTCAGCTTGTATCGCAATTTCATCAGCATCCTGTACCAAACCTATCAGGTCAGAGATTTCTAACACACTGTGACACACTCTCATCCATATTTATGTGCTAGGGAGAAGAGAGCAACAGCCCTTTTGCTTTGGAATCACGCTGAGCAGCTGTGCTGATGTCAGCGCTCTTTCTCTTTCTATCTTTCTATCTTTCTCTCTCTGACACTGCTAGCTGAATGAGGTCATTTAGGCGGCATTATAATCCTCAGAATGTGGCTCTAATGCAGTTCTACTGATGCTTTTGAGACACAAGTGACTGATGATCAGAGCGTCTCTGCGGCTTTCTGAGCTTTCCAGTGGCTGTCTTGGCTGTATCACAAGTTAATTATATTTTTACTCATTCCATCCACGATGGGATGAAATATCATACCTCCAGGACCACAGTGCAGCCTACATGATAATACAGACGAACTTTTTAAGTGCGGTACTTTCTAAGGCATGAGTTTCAGTTTTATTTTCACCACCCCAGTCAAAAGGAAATGTACAGTTTAATACCTTTTCTCTGAGAGTGTCAGAAAAAAAAACTAGATGGCAAGACTGTGCAAATGACTCGCGCTTGCTGTTTCCTCACCCGTGTGACGCCCACATTGATCTCGTCGGGTAAAAGCGTGACAGTGACGTAGCAGCCGGGAAAATTCTCCTCCTCCTGTTCCAGCAGGTCTTTGGCCTGAAGCAGGGTGACATGTAGTAGTGAGGTTTGTGCCTCAAGCTCCAGCGTCACCTCCAGTTGTCCCACGGTGACATCATGGCCAAACGTGTGGGCAATGGATGAGATGGAGCACAGAGAGTCAACCGAGGCGGAGCGTTTCATCTCCAGCTCCCGGCTCAGCAGCTCCAGAGGGCCAAGTTCGCGAAAGCCGTCAGGCGTGACAGCCAGCTGCAGGCTGGGCTTACGACTTGCTGATGATGCTCTTCGGTGGTTAGAAGCTGCAACGCACTATAAAATAGAGCATACATTCCCAAACAAGGAAGGTTCATGGAAGGTTTTTACGGCAGAATCATTGAACACATCAAACGAATTAAAAATCTATCACCTTCTGCCTGACTTCCGAGTAAGAAGTGCCATACTTCTCCTGCAGGTAGCGGTAATTGAAGTTAGGGTATGGTGAGGGAGCAGGGAAAGAGCCAGACCTCCATAGCTTCCACAGATTTACTCCTACTATGCCAAGTAGAACCATAAACCCCAAGAGGTACACACCAACCTCCCAGGCAGGAGGATCACGGATCACTGACACGCACGAACGCGCAAACACACACACACACACACACACACACACACAGAGAAAAATCAGAAACACAATACATCACTAAGTACATAAGTACCTCAGTTTCTTTTTCTCTTACCGCTGACATGATAGTCTGAGATGTCCCGGCTGTGTGAAGAGGACATGGTCTCTGGAAAAAGAATGAAGAACAGGAAGACACAAGCTGAGCGCTTGACCCGAAAGTCAACGGCAAATTACGCCTCGCATATTAACAGCCTAAGCACTTAGAATGTATAGAGTAATATTTACAGGAATGAATGGGGGACACATGTGTGTCGATGTGCGTACGTGTGAGAAAGAATGACAAGGAGAGAGACAGAGACACCTCCCTTTGAGAGGCAGGAACATTACTTCATATTGTATGTCATCTTTTCATGGTTTTCACTTTTTCTAGTTTGACATCTAATCAAAAGCTGGATAATCACACCCTTTATTTAACAAGTATTTCCTTTGGCTGCCAGAAATGTCTGTCAAAATCATATTTCTCCCTTCCCCGGCAATGTTCTCTGAGGGAAACTGAGAAACTGCTCCTATATTCTGCGAGTTGATTGGCTTTCAGCTTGATGTTTACATGAAAAAGGGAAATAAATTATTAAAAGTCATTAAAAATGATTAAAATGCCTGAACTTTATTCGTAGACTTGATTCACAATGTAAAGACATTGTCTAATAGGTTATTTATGATTATTTATTTATGATTATGAATTGTACTTTTTTTTTTATAGCCTGTTGTAATTCAGATTATTTTTCTCCGACACTGCTCCTGGTGAAGCACAACATCATTTTAATGTCTTTCCTCAGACACGAAGCAAAAGCTCTGTGCTTGGCAATGAATGATCTTGCAGCCTTTTTATACAGCTCAGGTCTGTTTACATGAAGAGTTTCAAGTTACTGGAGATAAAGGGCTGTGCGAGGTATATTTGTTCACTATTTGTTCACCGTGTATAGATGGCCGACGTATCCCAGGTGCGTCGTTGTGGTTAACGTCCCAACCGTATTGAATAACTGATATTGAAAAAGTGGTGCACATGAGGTCCAGGGACTAGTCACCACTGAATGCAATACGGTGTTGCAAAAATAACGTCTAGACGGGCTGGTCATGCTGGTAAAGCTGCTGTAAAGTGTATTTCGATCACACACATTTTGTTTACCCATGGGATTGTGATTTACAGTTGCAAAAACAAAACCTAGAGAAGACGGGTAAAAAAAAAAAAAAGAATCAATACTTATTTACACTTTTCAATTATTAGCATGACAATAAAAATACCACGATACATTTTGATTTAAAAAAAAAAAAGGAATAATACTAATCTCTGCTTTGTCGAAATGTAGAGTGCTGTGAAAAAGTATTTCCCCGATCCTGATTTCTTCTGTGTTTGTGTTTATCTCATACTACCCAGTGTTCTAGTTTTCCCCTCATCGTGACAGCGTGCTTCCGGGATGTCAAACCTTGTTTACTTTTTGACACGTGTGTTTTATTACGGTTTATGTCATAACCCCTGTGTGTCTTCGTTCAGCGCGAAGTATTGTGCGTTTCCGTGTTTTGCCACCACATCCACACCAAGACTTTCTTTGCCCTTGTTTCGCCGCTTCCTCATCCTGTCCATAGTTTCTCATTTTTGAACTTTACCTTGCCTAGTTTGTGTTGTTTGTAGATTGCCTGACCCACACCTGTTTTTGACCACGTTTTTGCTCTATCGTTTGGAATTGTCCGCCTGTCTCTTTAATAAACGCTCTAGCTGCAATTGCATCCATCGCCATCCTGTTTACATGACAGGTAGCTTTAGATTTTCAAACGAAATACAACATAAAACAAAGACAACCTGAGTAAACACACAATACAGTTCCACTTTCAACTCATCAGTCCACAGAACATTCTCCCAAAAGGTTTGAGGATCATCACGGTGTGTTTTGGCAAAGTTCAGACGATCCTTAATGTTCTTCTGGGTTAGCAGTGGTTTTCACCTCACCACTCTTCCATGGATGCCATTTTTGCCCAGTGTCTTTCTGATAGTGGAGTCATGAACAGTGACCTTTATTGGTGCAAGACAGACCTGTAGGTCCTTTGATGTTGTCCTTGGCTCTTTTGTGACTTGTTGGATGTGTAGTTGCAGTGCTCTCGGAGAAATTTTGGAAGGACGGCCACTTCTGGGAAAGTTCACTATTGTGCCGAGTTTTTCCCTTTGGAAATAACGGCTCTCGCTGTGGATCTTTGGAGCATTGGCGGAACTAGAGTTTTATACATAGAGTGGCCACTGCTACTTTCGGGGGTCCACACACACACACACACACACACACACACACAATATGTTGGGTTTCCATGTTTTATGGGGAATTTCCATAATGATTTTTGTACTAAAGAAACTGTATTTTCTATCCCCTAAACCTATCCATCACCTAAACATCACAAAAATGTAGTATGTATGATTTATAAGCTGTTTTCCACTTGGGGACCAGAAATATCTGGTGTGATAGTAATAACACAGACAGACAGACAGACACACACACACACACACACACACACACACACACACACACACACACACACACTGTACTCACATAGTGGAAAGACTTGGGTCACCCTGTTGTTTCCATAAGTGTTGAACATCCAAAATATTTTCAGAAAATAAAGCTTAAGCACCAAGGAGATAAGATACAGTAGCATGTGTCTGTTACATGAACTGCTGAGTTTATTTACAAAAAAAAAAAACCCCTCACATTTACAAATAAACCCCACACACACTGTAATTAGATATAGCAGGCATCGAGCAGACATGGCTGTTTGCACCTGATCTGCCTGCCTGTGCTTCTTTAAAAAGAACTCTGATATTTCTCCCTTTCTTTTCATGTTTAATTGGTCCTGTGCAAAAATATGACAGTCTGTGGTTACATCTACTCATCGATGACCAACATTTTTATCTTAATTACAAATCCTCTTTTTCATATCTGTACATTAATATCACCTACCTGTCTAAGTTAGCAGTTTGACCATTGCTAACCCTCTTCTGAACTGAAGTAACTGAGCTAGTTAATCGATTTCAAACTGCTAAATGTTAACTCTCTGAACACTGGCAGCTGTAGCCTACTTCCCCACATTAGCTAAACATCTGTCTACTGTAACTTCCACACTGCACGGTATATGCGTGTATTACTAGTACAGATGTAAGCGTAATGATTGTTATGCTAAATTGCAAACTGGTCTCTCTAATCTGATGAACTGGTAGTGTAATGGTAGTGTAATGGTAGCATAGGGATATGTATGTTATATTTGGTAATACAGAGAGTACTGTATATACCGTTAGTGAGATGCGTATCTAATAGGGACAGCGTGGTGGTGAATCAGCGGAGATACAGAGATGAAGCTGTGGGAGCACAGACATTGTTAAAGGCTGTTGGATGTTGTTTAATAAAAGGAACTAAATGGAGCCACGCTTGTATCGCCTCATTTATATGTGCTGACCTAACATTACAAGTAGCCTATTGGAGCCTTATTAACTTACACAGCGTCTCATAAAAGTTATTCAGCAAACGAGCCTGATGCTAAACTTTAAAAACTTACTTCAAATATGATGTTTGCTTATTCTACGGTATCCTGCAACCATATTCTCTCGTCCTCGGCTCATCCGTGATTTGAAAACTGTACGTGCTGCCGGCGAACATAAAAAAAACAACACCTCTTCATTCGACAAGAGGTGAAATGTGTTGTTGATGTGTCAATCAGCATCAACAACTTCCAGTAGCTAATAAAATTTTGGGGGTGGCATCCGGGGTGGTCAAGCGGGTGTCAGGGGTGTCCAGTGTGACCCCCACTGGACACCCCTGACACCCGATTGACCACACCGAGTGCCACCCCCAACATTTTATTACAGCGCTCCGCCACGGCTTTGGAGTCCCGGAAGCCTTTGTAACCCTTCCCAGACTGATGTATTTCAATCACCTTCCTCCTCATAATTTCTGGAATTTCTTTCAACATTGCATAGTGTGTTACTGGGTAAGACCTTTCAACCAAATTCATGCTGTTGTAAAAGTTCTATTTAAGATGATTGAACAGGGTTTACAGTAATCAGGCTTGGTTGCGTCTAGTCCAGCTGCACCCAATTATAAATGCAGTTTCATAGATTTGGGGAGTTAGTAACTATGGGGGCAAATACATTTTCAAACCGTCCCAGTTGGTATTGGATAACTTTTTTGATTCAATAAATAACATTATCATTTAAAAACAGACAGTCCATCCCAAATCGCACACTTGTGTACGCCATTTTGTAGTATAAATAGTGTGATTAGTGTGTTCACACTGAAAAACTCCAAGAAACAAAGTGCACTTTAAGTTCCCGGATGATGCACTCGTTCAGCCGAAAAAAAATGAATTGTGGAATGATGGACTCATGATACCTTCAACGGTCGCAGATTTCCTTACGTAGTGGATGAGGAAGGGCTATATCAGTCTCAGATACTGAATGAAAAAAAAGCTATTTACATAGCTTTATTCCATAGCCACAACCACAACTAACTACCTAGTTGATTTTAAATTGTGCAAGCAAAATTCGACTGCGGAGACGATTACGCCTACGTCTGATGGTGACTGAGGTCTTGTTGCGCATAAAAGGAAACATTAACATAAACAATAAAATGTACCAATTCATTTTTGTTATCTGTTTGGCTATTTCGCTAATGCTAGTGCCATTGCATTAATTTTCCCTTAACTGGGAAGCAGCATACTTCCGTTTAGTACAATACCGAAAGTGTGCCATTTGAGAAGATACTACCCTTCTAAAATTCATACACTAGACAGCAGAGTGTACAGTGCATAGTATAAGTATAAAGTGCATAGTATAAGTATATAGTGCAAAGTATAAGTATATAGTGTATAGTACAAGTATAAAGTGTATAGTATAAGTATATAGTGCAAAGTATAAGTATATAGTGTATAGTATAAGTATATAGCGCATAGTATAAGTATATTGCGTATAGTAAAAGTATATAGCGCATAGTATAAGTACATAGCGTATAGTATAAGTATAAAGTGTATAGTATAAGTATATAGTGCATAGTATAAGTATATAGTGCATTGTATATAGTGCATAGTATAAGTATATAGTGTATCGTATAAGTATATAATGCATAGTATACGTATAAAGTGTATAAGTACATAGTGCATAGTATAAGTATATAGCGTATAGTATAAGTATATAGTGTATAGTATAAGTATATAGTATATAGTATAAGTATATAGTGCATAGTATAAGTATATAGTGTATAGTATAAGTGTATAGTATATAATTTGGGACACACTATGTATTTTGTGTTTACTCAGGTTTCCTTTGTTTTATCTTAGATTTTGTTTCTGAATAAATGAAGTATGAGATATACAAAGAAACAGAAGAAATCAGGAATTTCACATTTACTTTATCGCAGCACTGTATTTTATCTTGCCACATTGTTTTTTTTTATAAGACAACATTTATTACCTTAATGCTTAAAGTACATTATGAGCATTTGTATAGTATCTAGCTTGTTGGTGAAGACTGAATTTGGGAAGACAAAGTAACCATCAAATCCTGCAATGCAAATTCTTACTAATATTGCACAATGCTGGTGCACACCTGGATCCAGAATAATAGTAGAATATAACCAATTTTGGGTGTCATTCCAGAAGATCAGACCATCAGGCCATCCAATTGAGCACCTGAATAACAATATCTCTGACTGAGACCAGCACTCAAATACCCCAAACCCCAACCTGAATCAAATCATCCTTCTGTGCACACTTGGGAACACTACTATAAATAGATTCTAGAAGTGACACTGCTTATGAGCTCTGCAAATGACTGTATGAAACTGTGAAAATGTTCCTGGGTTTTTGCTTGTGTTTGAATCAAAGCGAGGGAGAGCTGAGAAAATGTTTGCATGGGAGGGGTGCAAATGAGATTCTGAGAAGAATGTACATAAAAGCCTGTGGTAATAAACCTTAGAATAGAATCAGTAAGATCAAATGTCAAAATGATCACATTAGATGTCAGTTCTGCAGCAGTACAATAAAATATACACTATAGCACTCCACATACTGAACCTTAGCACCATAAAATGGTTTATAATGACTCTAATAAGAATTTCTACTTAATGTCTGGAATTATTACCTATAATTATTCCTTCTCCTGCCATGATAGTTCACTAATTAAGAAACAGCTGAATTACATCCAGTTTGTTGATCTTTGAAAGTATACACAAGGCAAATACAACTTCTTAATGCATAGTTACTTTATATTTGATACTGATATTGAATAAAATAGTAATTGTGGCATGTAAAGTTTAAACATCCTTAGTCAGGACACAGCAAGCAAATGCTTTTGTAGCTACCTAGGAGTCTTTCTGTTCGTATGTAATGAATTTGTTCACCCCATTTTTCCTTGCAGAATGCTTCTAGTTCTGAGATATATTTGAGATATATATCTTACATGTACAACATGTTTAAGATCTACCAACAGACTTTTAATGACGTTGAAGTCAGGAGAGCCAACTTGTGTTTCTTGAATTAGTTCATGATGAATTCTGAGGTATCTTTTGGATTATTGTCCTGTAGCAGCCGGCATCTTTCCGGCTTTAGTTTCTTGACTGACTCTGTCATATTTGCTTCCAGAACTTTCTGATATTTACTGGAATACTATTTATGTTCTAGTAGAATTGAATGTTGTTAGCTATCCAACAGCTAGCTGTTGTAGAAGTGACACCGATGATGAGCTAACACTGAACATGACTGTTATCTTTCTAAGCAAAGGGACGCTAGCAAATTGAGGTGCCTTCTAAGATGAAAAAGTTGAGTCAAATAAAACGTAAATAAATAAAAAATAATAATAATAAACGTAAATAAAATAAAAATAGTGAATTACCAGAAGCTAGGTAGTTCTCTTGAGCTAGTTATAATGTTTGATAGCTTTAGTTGTGTGTCTTGTTGCTAATCTGTAGCAATGTCTTAACCTGCACATAGAATAGTGTCTGCATGACAGTAGTCTGTTTACTGTAAACAGGCATGGAAGTAGCTAAAAATCCATCAACTTAGCAATGCATGCTTGATAGAGCTGACAAGCTTTTTAGACTCTTGATGAAACACTCCTGTAATTTGAAGTTGATTTGACCGTAGGGGATTTAAATGACAGTTACAGCTGCATGTGCAAAAAATAACATCTTAAAAGAATTTTGAAGATGTTACAGTTCATAAGCCACAGCCACAGTAAACTTTCAGAAGTCTATTTTCTGCAAGTGTGGGTGTGTGAAGATCATAGGAATGGAGATGAAGCCAAAGACAGATGCAATCTGACTCAATCATCCAAAGAGTGCTGGGGAAAGTTACTTCCTGGAGAAGCAAATTTACCTCAGTATAATAATATCATTTGCCTCTTATGTGATTCTGATAATATAATAGATGCACTGTACGTTAGAACTGTGTATTTGTACTACCCAGAACTATAATACCAGGCTTTCCACTTGCTATTTCAAATAACAAGTGCCTCCAGTCAGCTGTGAAAATCACTTCAGCTGGAGAACCACAATACTGGAGGAAAACACATTAACAAGGGCAATTTTGAAAATGCAATTTGGCACCATCAGCACCATGATTCCGAATTTTTTCTGTCCACAGTTAAACATGGAAATGACAGAAGACAGCATGGCTAGTGTCTGACCCATCACCTTTACATATTATCCACCATTTTCATGAGTTTTGAAAGCATTTTGAACATGTTTACTTGGACACCTCTGAGTCACTTACAGTATATAATACACAATATAGTCAAACATGGAAGTAAAGTACCACATATTGTAAATAAAATGGCCTCATTATAAGTTCTGGCCAGGGGGGCGTAACTTGGCCTGGGCATTCAGGCCTTGAAGATTTTTTCTTCAGCCACGAATAATTCTCCACTTGGAGCAGTTTGTCACTACGTAGCTAAACATCAGTAAAAGAGGACAGCAGTGATGTAATTTTGTATCTTCAGTGAACAGAGGCAAGACCAATCAGAAAATTTGTGGGAATACTCGTGTTTTATTGGCTGACAGGTCTCAATTCCGCCAAACGCTAGCTCACACAGTCAGTCAGTGTGAGGGGGAAAATGTACATATCCATCCATCCACCCATCTTCTATACCGCTTATCCTTCCTTCAGGGTCACGGGGAAACCTGGAGCCTATCCCAGGGAGCATCGGGCACAAGGCGGGGTACACCCTGGACAGGGTGCCAATACAATAAAATGTACATATGCTAATTTTTATTTATTTCTTTATTTTACCAGTAACGGGGTTGAAACTCAGACACTAACATCCTCTCGTGCTGAGCAGGAAAACAAGGTGTGTACATGTCTATATGAGTCCCAAGTTACATGAACATGATGTGAGCAGTGTATAAGGACAGATAACGTACTTTACATGACACTGCAGCAGCTAAACCCACACAATAATTTTTTTAAAAGCAGTTAGCCCTCACATGCAGGAAAAAAAAAGCATGGAAAAAGTCTATTTAGAAGAATGTTTTAAAAAGTTTTTGATGGACAAGAATCTGGGCTCAGCCCCAGATGATTAACAGTCCAGCTTACGCCCCTGGTTCTGGCATCTTGGAATTCAAAAAGATGTGGTTTGGGTGGTCTAAAATGTTTTTTTAATTGTGAATGGAGAGGCAAACCTGATAAGAAAAGATTTCAGATATACCCATGTTAATATATAGATATTCCCTATATATTGGTCATCCAATCGAAAACAGCAGTGTTCAATAATAATGGGCCTACATTGGTTGTGTGAAAAAAGCAAGAGAAACTGATGGGAGGACGTATTATGCACTGTCAGCTCATTCCAGCGTAGGAGCAAAGCTAGTGCGCATTTACTAATAAATCAACTTTCCTTTTAATCTCCAGAATGAGTCATGATAACATTAGCTGCATCGTGGCCGAATACACACACTCAATCACAGCACTGTGGCAGAGTATTGGCACGCAGCAAGCACACACACACACACACAGGGTTCTAGCTGAGCAGGCACACACACATGGTGGCCAAAGACACTCAGATTATGAGACACTGATTCTCTGATATGAATCAGGTTCTTAATAGCAACCTCCCCCGACAAAACACTTTCTCTCTCACACTCTCACTGCCAGCTTGTGCAATGATGCTTGGGAGATGAGGATAAAGATTTCAGTTGCACCCACTCACAGCGGATGGACACCCAAATCAATCCCAATGACACAAGCAGTACATCTGTCCCCTGTTGGTCCTCTTATAAACAGACTAGGTGTTTCTCTGTAGTGTTTTTGTTCATATTGTTAATAGACAACTGTTTGATTGTGTGTCGGTATTAAATAATGAGCTGGCTCAAGACCCTACCCCCCTTTACAACACAAACAATAATGATGCATTGGGCACAAAGCACAAGCACAGGGAATGCCGGTGACCATGACAACCTTGTGAATATAACTCTGTCATCAGGGGGAGAGACGGGTTAATAAAAAAATATTACACAGCCGTGTAAATATCCAAGTCAACATCAGCACGCAAGCATAGTCTAGGACCGGATATGAGCCTTGCGAGACTGTAGAGAACCATACTGGTGCATCCGGAAACAGGAAGCCACTGACCTGAGCTCTCTGTACCTCTGACTGGAAGCAAAACATCACGGCATGAGCACAGGTCATGAGTAGATTGCTAGTTTTGGGTCAGTCACATAGGTGGGTTATAGAGACCTATATACAGGGCACTTTGGATCTTGGAACTAAAAAGTAAATGAAATAAAATAATTAAGCAATATCACGAGTAAGAGTGTGTGCAAGAGCAGAGATCACGAAAGCATTATGAATTATGCATAGCACGCAGTTTCTTTTTTCATGTGAACCTTTGCTCAGTGTCTCTCTGTCTGTCTGTCTCTCTCTCTCTCTCTCTCTCTCTCAGCATGTGCGTGTGTGTGTGTGTGGTGCTGAATGGACACTTCCTTTAGGTAAAATGTGTGGATTCCTGCTGAGACACTACAGAAAGGAAAAGCAGTCCATCAACCAGCCTTGTCCCAGTTCACAGCTACAACATATGGCACAACACTTATATATATTCTTTTAAAAACATGATTATATATATATATATATATATATATATATATATATATATATATATATATATATATATATATATAGACAGATATACATACATACATACAGTCTCTCTCTCTCTATATACATATATATACGTAGTCTCTCACTCTCTCTATATATATATTTATATACACAGTCTCTCTCTCTCTCTCTCTCTCTCTCTCTCTCTATATATATATATATATATATACATACAGTCTCTCTCTCTCTCTCTCTATATATATATATATTTATATACACAGTCTCTCTCTCTCTATATATATATACAAACATACAGTCTCTCTCTCTCTCTATATATATATATATATATACAAACACACAGTCTCTCTCTCTCTCTCTCTCTCTCTCTCTCTCTCTCTATATATATATATATATATATATATATATACATACAGTCTCTCTCTCTCCCTATATATACAAACATACAGTCTCTCTCTCTCTATATATATACAGTCTCTCTCTCTCTCTCTATATATATACAAACATACAGTCCCTCTCTCTCTATATATATATACACAAACACAGTCTCTCTGTCTCTCTCTCTCTCTGTATATACATACACAAACACAGTCTCTCTCTCTCTCTCTCTCTCTATATATATATACAGTCTCTCTCTCTCCCTATATATACAAACATACAGTCTCTCTCTCTCTATATATATACAAACATACAGTCCCTCTCTCTCTATATATATACACAAACACAGTCTCTCTGTCTCTCTCTCTCTCTGTATATACATACACAAACACAGTCTCTCTCTCTCTCTCTCTCTCTCTCTCTCTCTCTATATATATATATATATATATATATATATATACATATATATACACACACACACACAAACACAGTTTCTCTCTCTCTCTCTACACACACACACACACACACGGATTGCATGTCTGTTAAAGAGCATCGCGCGCAGTGAGTCGTGTACTCTGAGTAGTAAACATGCATTCTCTGTGAGCAGGCTGTGAGAGAGGAATGGCGGGGTTTAAAGCCTACCTTGGAAGACTTTGTTTTCGGTGTAAGGGGATGGGGGACTCCGCTCTCCCTTCTCTGCCTCTCACGCTCCTCTCTCCATACGCATCAGCTGCGTTTAACCGCCAAACCACATGCATTAACGGGTTCTCTCTGGATCAGACTGAGAGCATCAGTTTAAAGAGCACATCCTGTAACCGGTGGGCTCTGGGAGATGCATTCCCTCCAAGAACAGAGAGAGAGAGAGAGAGAGAGAGAGAGAGAGAGAGAGAGGGGAGAGAGAGAGAGGGGGGGAGAGAGAGACACACACGGAGAGAGAGAGTGTGTGTGTGAGAGAGTCCCACCCCTGCAGTGTAACTTCCAGAGCTCTGCCACAACACACTGCCGCAATCACGCTTTATCATCACTCTCTATAATACAATCATAAAGTTCAGATCCTACCGAGACCGAGACAGAACTCTTCTTTTATTTCTCTTCTTTCCTTTTGTTGCACTGTTCTGTCTCTCAGAAGCACCACACAACAGTCAAACATCTGCATTATGCACATCTGCACGTGCACAGGAAAGAACATGTTTTTAACAGTATTGCTTAAAAATAGAGAAGTGTTTTTGTTGTTTTTTATTTTTATCATGTATATCCTTTCAGTGTTGCCTCTCAAGCAACGCCCACAAAACATGCACCATAGCTATTGACCACATGTATATCTGCTTGTACTGATTGTCCAGGTGTTCTGGTCATCATTGAACATAACATGCATCTTTTTTTAACTGTTGCTTGCAAAACCTTGTGTTAAACAGACCATGAAAATGAAATCAAATATTTCCATTCATGTTGACTTTTGATTGGGAAATGCTGAGAGCACATTTTATTATCTTTGCCAGCAGATTTTTGGCAGGTTTTCCCTGAGAGAACCAGGATAGAAAGAGGAAACTTCGACAGATGTCTGTTGCTTAAAATCAGAGTTTTGGATTGTTGTCTTGACATGACACTCAAAATTGAGCTCAGATGCATCTTGTTTCCACTGATCGTCCTTGAGATGTTTCTACAACTCGATTGGAGTCCACCTGTGGTAAATTCAGTTGATTGGACATGATTTGGAAAGGCACACACCGGTCTATATAAGGTCCCACAGTTAACAATGCATGTCAGAGCACAAACCAAGCCATGAAGTTCAAGGAATTGTCTGGAGACCTCCGAGACAGGATTGTATCGAGGCACAGATCTGGGGAAGGGTACAGAAACATTTCTGCAGCATTGAAGGTCCCAATGAGCACAGTGGCCTCCATCATCCGTAAATGGAAGAAGTTTGGAACCACCAGGACTCTTCCTGGAGCTGGCTGCCCGGCCAAACTGAGCGATCGGGGGAGAAGGGCCTTAGTCAGGGAGGTGACCAAAAACCCGATGGTCACTCTGACAGAGCTCCAGCATGTCTCTGTGGAGAGAGGAGAACCTTCCAGAAGAACAACCGTCTCTGCAGAATTCCATCAATCAGGTTGAGTGGCCAGACAGAAGCCACTCCTCAGTAAAAGGCACATGACAGCCCGTCCGGAGTTTGCCAATAGGCACCTGAAGAACTCTCAGACCATGATGAAACAAAGATTGAACTCTTTGGCCTGAATGGCAAGCGTCACGTCTGGAGGAAACCAGGCACCAGTCATCACCTGGCCAATACCATCCCTACAGTGAAGCATGGTGGTGGCAGCATCATGCTGTGGGGATGTTTTTCAGCGGCAGGAACTGGGAGACTAGTTAGGATCGAGGAAAAGATGAATGCAACAATGTACAGAGACATCCTTGATGAAAACCTGCTCCAGAGCGCTCTGGACCTCAGACTGGGGCGAAGGTTCATCTTCCAACAGGACAAGGACCCTAAGCACACAGCCAAGATAACAAAGGAGTGGCTACAGGACAACTCTGTGAATGTCTTTGAGTGGCCCAGCCAGAGCCCAGACTTGAACCCCATTGAACATCTCTGGAGAGATCTGAAAATGGCTGTGCACCGACGCTCCCCATCCAACCTGATGGAGCTTGAGAGGGCCTGCAACGAAGAATGGGAGAAACTTCCCAAAAATAGGTGTGCCAAGCTTGTAGCATCATTCTCAAAAAGACTTGAGGCTGTAATTGGTGCCAAAGGTGCTTCAACAAAGTATTGAGCAAAGGCTGTGGATACTTATGTACATGTGCTTCTTTTATTTTTTATTTTTAATAAATTTGTAAAGATTTCAAACCAACTTCTTTCACGTTGTCATTGTGGGGTATTGTTTGTAGAATTTTGAGGAAAATAATGAATTTAATCCATTTTGGAATAAGGCTGTAACATAACAAAATGTGGGAAAAGTGAAGCGCTGTGACTACTTTCCGGATGCACTGTCTTTCCCCCACTGTGTGCAAACATCTGTAGGCCAGTACTAAATAAAAAACAACCTGGGATTTTTATGAGCCCTCTTATTTTGTTAACAGTATTAAGATTTAGAAGATTCTGCAAGGGGTGTGCAAACTTTTGGGCACAACTGTATATACTATGCTTTTTGTATCATTAAACAAAGACCCTTTCACTGAACGATGGTGTCGGTGTGACTTCTTCCTGGGCCCAGACGAGAGGAAATCAGCCAGAGCAGGGTTTAAATTTCGGTTCTGACGTATCGGACAGAGAACTTAACAAGTAGCTTTACAGAAATCTGTATATCCTTTTTAGATCCATAATGAGCAGGCCAGAGGAGACATCCATCCATCCATCCATCCATCCATCTTCCATACCGCTTTTCCTTCCTTCAGGGTCACGGGGAACCTGGAGCCTATCCCAGGGAGCATGGGGCACAAGTCGGGGTACACCCTGGACAGGGTGCCGATCCCAGAGGAGAGAGTGGCAAGGAAAAACTTCCTGAGATGACATGTGGAAGAAACCTTGAGAGAACTCAAAATAGAAACTATTGTCTTCTGAGTGACGGTGAGATTATAAATCCCTACACTTCCACGGTCTTTATGATTACAGCAGCTGTAACTCTGCGAAATGATGTAGTAGTGGGAAATTGGGTTCCAGTCTTTCTTTAGGTCAGGATTATGGTGGATCTGGAGCCCAGTCCAGGAGCACAGGGTGTGAGGTGGGAATCCACCCTGGAACAGATGACAGTCCATTGCAAGGCACCATGTATACACGTTTATACTTCGGAGTAATTTATATTAACCAAACCACCTACTGGCATGTTTATGAGCTGTTGGAGGAAACGCAAGTGACCAGTGTGAGAACCTGGACATAAACGCCACTCCTAAGCTCAGGATAAAACCCGGGACCTGGCGCTGTAAGGTGACAACGCTACTCTCATTTGGAAAACCGGACAGCTATTTAGTGATGAATTCAGCAAAATATTACTACAGCACTTCTGAATATTAGTTTAAGCCTTGTTTTTTTTTTTTACCCCTGAAAAGGCCAATATATACTCACTGTCCACTTTATTAGGAACACCTGTACACTCATGCAGTTAACTAATTAACCAATCGTGCGGCAGCAGCACAATGAATAAAATCATGAAGATACAGGACAAGAGCTTCCGGTAACGTTCACATCAAACATCAGAATGAAGAAAAAGTGTGAGCTCTGTGACTTTAACCACGGCATAAATGTTAGTGCCTGATGTATTGGTTTGAGTATCTCAAACTGCTCATCTCCTCAGATTTAGGCTCGAGAGTTTACACAGAATGGTGCGAAAAACAACAACAAAAAAAAACATCCTGTGTGTGGAAGGTCTAAAGGCTGAAAGACCTTGTTGAGAGATCAGAGGAGAATGATGACACTGTTTTGAACGGACAAGAAGTCTATAGTAACTCAAATAAGCATCGTTACAACCGTGGTGAGCAGAACCGTAGAGGTCCACAGCAGACTCACTGAAACTGGACTGTTGAAGACCGGGAAAAGGTCAGGTGATCCCCCGACAGTAAGTGTATAATATATTCATAGACTGCATATTCAGCCCTCAGTATTTCACAGCGCAGTTGTTATAAACACTCACTTTCTACTTATACAGCCATCATACAAATATTTATCAGTGCAAAAAGTTATGCTCACGGTGAATGTGATTCACGGCTTGAAACACGGGTAAGCTCTGCCTCAAACATCTAACCCTTGAGGATAATTTAAAACAAACAAACAAACAAAAAAAACAACAAAAAAAAAACACTTAGGTCCTTAGAGGACAAAAATGTCCATATCCAAAAACTGCCAAAATTAATTAATTAATTAAATAAAAGTTCCCACTCTTCACTATTTTTTTTTTTAAAACCAGCATCTGTTCTAATCATAATTAACATTCATTCATGTTCAGAATTGGAACCCTTTAAATGCTGGTTTGGTTTACATAATGCCACAGATGGTTTTTTTTTTTAATGGGGGAGAAGAAAAAAAAATTATTTTCCATATACACTAAATGCTAAGCAGAATTTTCTTTGATTATTAGTCTTTGACCTGTCAAAGATTGACAACATAATTAATTTTGATGCATTCATATTTATGCAGTGCCAGATTTTTTATATATAATTTATTTATTTATAGATATACCCAACCCATCCTCCCAATGTCTTCAATTTTTTTTTTTTTAACCAGACATTCATTCATGATGTCTGAATGACACACCAGAAAAAAGCGCATGGATTTTCCCCACAGGCTAAACCTGAGAAAATACTGCAAAAAAATAAAATCCTATTAACACAGAATGCATGATTTTATGCTTAAATGCCATGGGGATTAAATATTGCAGTCTGAATGGGTTTCACTGGAGACATTTTTGTCCTTAAGCACCCGAGGGTAACCATTATGTGTAGCTAGTTTAAAATATATTTAATATATGAAAGCAAATGAGGGTGAAATATTAAAATCCCAATAAAAAACACACACCTTTTGCAAAACTTATACTGTTTGCATTAACACAGACAAAATGATTTAAAAACAATAAATAATAAATAAAGATGTCCATAAAGATTAACGAGGGTTAAGAAGTCATTTTTGATCCAATCATGGAATAAAGAAGTTTCAAACCCGGCTCTGAATGAAGACATTTATTTTACAGGTTGCCCTTAGTTGTTTGCAAGCAAACAAAACATCTCAGGAATGTACTAGTGTTAGGTATGTAGTAGAAAAAGAAATTAAATACAGATTTATCCTAAGAAAATTTATCCTAATACAACACATCTGCTTCCAAAACCATAAGATACTGTACACGCCCAAATTAATAGTTAAAAATAAGATAGAGTTTTTATAAAAACTGCAGTAAAC
This sequence comes from Ictalurus furcatus, assembly GCF_023375685.1. NCBI lineage: Eukaryota > Metazoa > Chordata > Actinopteri > Siluriformes > Ictaluridae > Ictalurus > Ictalurus furcatus. The sequence goes on along the minus strand of NC_071268.1, from coordinate 5,626,993 downwards.
CTCTTGATCATGACCTGATGTCCGTGTAAGTTTGCATGTAGGACTGATCTGTTAAAGATGCATGTTTAAAAAAAAAAAAAAAAATTTCAATACTACTAATAATAAAAATAAAAAATAAAATAAACCAAGGAGGAAAACCATTAAAACAGAAGTAAAGATATTTACACAGGTTCCACTTTTTTTTTTTTGAAGGTAATTTACATTCAGCAATCTCTTAAAATGTCTCTTCGTCTACACGAACGCTGTGGCTGCCACGGTTCCGGGATTGCAGCACTTAGCGTGTGATTGTGGAGTTCAGAACTCCAGCCTTGCAGCTGGACTTGGAAGCTTGTGAGAGTTCTCGCTGGAAGATAAAACCAACATCATTATTATAAAACTATGCCAGTTTTCATACTGCACCAGCATTTACTCTTAGTTGTGCCATTCCCACCCATCTGAAGCCACTGAAACGATGCATTGAAACCATTAAATACACCTACCTGATTGGAATAATGTTAAGATTAACTGCCATGTTTACTAAAATGCTTTACCAGACGTGTGCAGTTCCCTACACCATCCATCAACATCAATAGAGCACGAACGTCTCCCTTTCTCACACACACACACAGGTTTATTGATTGGTCGTTTCCTAAGAGTCACAGGTTCACAAATTTTGGTACTGGAGAACACACCGTCCTGCTGGGTGTGCAGAACAGGGGGAACTCATGGACCAGGGTTGGGAAGATGTGCTGTGAGTGAGTGTGCAGTAGAGCAGAGGGGTGAGTGTGGACAGCAGTGAGTTTCATGCCATCAGTCTGGCAGAGCAATCAGCACAAAGTCCAGTTAAACAGGAGGAATTAGAGCAGGGAGGACGAGGGTGAGTGTTAATACAGGCCAGGGTGAAAAATCATACAGACCTGGAGATGATTGTGGATTCAATGTTGACACAATCCCTCTAGAACAGAACGCAGAGTTAGACAGAATGATCACTGGACTGCTAAGTACCCGAGCAGGGGTGCAGGACTAGATCCCTGGATTGTTTACACACGTCAGGCTTAAAAGCCCAGTGCTCTTACGCATAACGAGCCCAGGCCCATCGGTCACATTTAGTTTAAATCGTCTGTGTTGTATCATGTTCCCCTTCTAAACTCCTCTGTGTAACTGGACCGAGTGCTGAGGAGAGTAAAAGGACGAAAAATTACCGCAAACTCGGAGTAGGAGCTGGCGACAGAGTTGATGGAGCAGTTTCGGTATGGGCTGGAGGTCATGGTGCGCAACGCTCCACTCAGCTGAGAAACGTTTTCCTTATTCCTCTCCAGGCCGCGGGGGGTTCGAGTACGAGTGGGTGTACGCAAACCTAAACCGATCTGGGACGGAACAGGAGATATTGGGAGAAGACAATGTTACAGATAGCCAGTGGGAAAACTTCCACTAAATTTAAGGGTCTGGTTAAAATCATTTATTTTTGGTTCACCAGGATGTTTATAGGCACTGCAAATGAGCCCTTAGACAACGATGTAAAAAATTCATGCAAGTTAAAAAAAAAAAAAAAAACACCCATCAAATACTTATATAAAATAATTTAAAGCAATGCCTCATGAGAAAATGTGACATACTTTAAATCTTTAACATCTGCCTTGATTTCATCATTGTTCTTTGAAAGTGATTCGAGTCAGTCTGTTAAATTGGGAGTTTACTATTTGATGATTCTCCACCCAACAAACTATTCAAAAGCATCACACATGGCTTACAAAGCAAGCGGGTTCCAGACGTTTTTTATTTGGGCAAAGTGGTGGTTGAAATAACAAAAGACAGCAAAGCAAAAGACATCACAGTGTCAGGGGTGTGGCTAAGTGAGGTGTAGCTCACCCTGCTGGCAGAGAGAGGTGGTCTCATGGATGGAGAATGGCATATAGAGCGCAAGGTCGTGTTGGGTGTAGCGCTAGCAATACTGGAGGTGGAATTCAGCTAAAGAGAGAGAACGCAGCATTATGAAAAGGAAAACGATGTGGTTCGTGGTGTTGAAACCATGAAAGTTCAGTCCGGTACACACACACACCTTGCGAGATTTTCCAGGTGTGGGTGTTCCTCCTAGTCTTCTCTTGGTGGGTGTTTTGAGTGACGTACCATACAGCATGTCCTCCTCGATCTGCTTGCTCTTTTTCATTTGCTGAAAACAGACGCAGGAAGCAAGAAACAGACTGACGACATTTTGTGGAAGCTTTGAAGTAGTCAAATGATCACATTCGACATGCAGAGATAAGCGGAACATTTCATATTATGCATGTATTCAAGCTGATGGACAAACACCGTGCTCATCCCTGCTACTCCACTACACTACATCCTCACTTTGGACTCTCATCCTTCCCATGCAGTAGTGAACATTTCATTCACAGCCAGTATTTACCCTCTCGAGCTTCTCCTTCTCTTTCTCCAGCAGGTGAAGGTTCCACTGTTCCTCCACGTACTGCATGAAGTGCTGCCCGTTGACCCGGAACTCTGAGCCGTGCTCCGCCTCCCACTGCTCGATCTGGACCTTCAGACTTTTCTCCAGCTGCAAACATTACGCGTCATCAGACACCGCAAGCGGAAACATTCAAACCAACACAGTAGAACACTAAATTGTGTGCGAGCGTGTGCAGGCGTAAGGAAATGGAGCAGCGGGCCAGGAGCGGACCTTGGGCAGACTCTTCTGAAGCTCTGCCCTTTGCTTCTCCTCCCGTAGCAGGTTGCCTCCTCTGTTGTGAAAGCGAGACGGATCCGTGGCCTTTTTCTGAAGACAAAAAAACAAAAACAAAGCTAGTGTCACTTTGCAGTACTGACCTATACAGTCCGTACAGGATTTGGAATTTTTTGTGATCGTTGCGGCCAAAAACGTCCGATTTTGCTGCGTCTGTTTTTCAAAAATTGTGACGCTACTTAAGCATTTTTGGGGGGGGGGGGGGGACTATTTGAATTGGCATGGTCTTTCACAGTGATGTTTGCTGGTAAATGAGACCTTTTAGCTGTACTCATGGTTGACAGAGGGCTTTGACAGAACGCACGTCATGATGAGGTCACGTCTTGGCCCACATCAGCGGTAATTAAAAAAAATGGCAAGCTCCTACAAATATTGCATCGTTTGATTTGCGTTAATTTCTGCGATCGCAATATCCCGGAGGCGCCGCCTTTAAACAGTGAGGGGTGTGAGAGAGACACAGCGGAACAAATGCTAGTAAGGGTGCCAGATCTTACCTCCAGTTCCTGATAGAGAGTCCAGTTACTCTGCCAGCTAGTCACCCCATTATAAAGGTCTCGGTGCTGCTCATAATGCTGCTTTAGCCTCTGCTCTTCTTGCTCATGCATAGTCAGAAGCTCTTCAGTTAATTCATCTTAAATAAATAAATAAATAAATAAAGAGTCAACATTAAGCTCTACAAAAATGCAACAACTTTTAAAATTAGTCACACACAAATAAATTCCCCTGAAAATTGAGGGATTCTAGTCAAATCCAGCTCTCTCATCATGTGCCCTAGTGAGGGGGAACATAAACCCAACAAATAAATCTAAAAAAAAACACACTACATCCCTGACTTTCTTCCATTTTTCTGTCGCAGCTACTACATGCGATCCTGTTTTGGTTCAGTTTTACATTATAGAGCATTTTTCTTCATCATGAAAGAGGTACACGATGATAAACATCTTTCATTTAATCGGTTTCATCTTTGTAGCCGTAATCTATTTGCACTCTGAAAGTGTAGCAGGATTACGTTTCAGCTTTCTAATGAACAGAAATGATAAAAAAAAAAAAAAAAAAAAAAAAATCACGTCTTTGGGTTTGACGTAGCCGCTGAAGCGGAATTGCAAAAAGGTACCGATGAACAGAATCAGCAGGATACGTAATAGTGTCATGCTGCCAAGAGTCAGATGGAGAGAATTCCAGCTTTTAGGTGCTACAACATCGAAAGACCTGCCACCTGTGGTTGAGAGACGAGATCTAGGGACGGAGAGAAGTCCAAGCCCAGAGAACCCGAGAGAGGGGGTCGGGTTGTAGCGGAGAAGCAGTTCACTAAGATAGGAAGGTGCCAAACCGTGAAGTGATTCAAACGTGAGCAGGATTATTTTATATTGAATGTGAAATGAAACCAGTAGCCAATGCTGTTCAGACAGGATCGGAGTAATGTGAGCTGAGCGCTCGGTATGTCTGAGAAGTCTAGCGGCAGAGTTTTGAATATATTGCAACCTAGCAATAGAATTAGCAGGTAGACCAATGAGGAGAGCATTGCAATAGTCAAGCCGTGAGGAAATAATTTCATATAATAATAATAATAATATTTTAGAAACGGAGTTTATATGAGCTTCAAAGATGACGCCAATTTTTAAAAAAAATTTTTAACAGTACTAGATGGTTTAATGCGAGTGCCATCAATGTCACAAGTAAGGTCATAAAGGATATTTTATTAAGTGTTGGTGTTCCAATAATAATGATCAGCTTTGTCCATGTTAAGTTTTTTAAAAAAATGAAGCCATCCTTTTATTTCACTGACACCTGCTGATAGTGGACCAGCCTGGAGCACAGGAGCAGATCTAAAAGCTATATAGATCTGAGCATAATCAGCCTAACAGAGGTAACTGAAACCGTGGCAACGAATAAGTTGACCCAAAGACATTATATAAATAATAAATAATAGGAGGTCCAAGAACGGATCCCTGAGGGACACGTAATTTTAAAGATGCAGTAGGGGACTTATAATCCTGCAAAGGAATGTAGAACTGCGAGATAAGAGGTAAACCAGGAAAGAGCGGCACCTGTGACGCCAATATCCGAGAGACGGGAGAGAAGCAAGTCATGACAGACAGTATGAAAAGTAGAGCTGCAACAACTAATCGAGAACAACCGTGTGTCAAAAGCTGTGTCCCAAATGAGGTACTGTACACTTACACTATGCACTGTGTACTCTACCATCTAGTGTGAATTTTAGAAAGGTAATATCTCAAATGGAACACGAGCGTTTTTTATTTTAACTAAATGGAAGTATAAGCCGCTTCCTAGTCGACAGCGCATGACGTCATACGCACGTAATGAGACGCCTCTAGCTTTAGCGGATACCCATAGTCACAGACAGCGACGTTCTTCAGTTTACTGTTAACCTTTTAAACAGTTTACCTTTTATTCCCAACATGACCTCAGTCCCCATCAGACGGAGGCGAAATCGTCACGTGACTGAGGAAGAATGCGTGTGACCCAGGTCCTCTAATGCAGGGGCGCATTTTATATTAAACACCGTGCAGAAGACAGTAACCTGCAAACTTCATGAAGCGGAGTTTGTATAGCACGGAAGCACGACAGTGCTGCACGAGCACAAACTTCCAAAATGCTCCTCTGTGTGAGAGGGGCAGGGGAAACTGGTGCGAGTCGCTTAAAAGATTTAGTTTAATTCCAGTTTATTGTCATTATATGCTGTATTTCTGCGCTTGCAGCGTAACTTCTGTCGTTTATTATAACGGAAGTGATCTATTAGTAACGAGGCCGCGTTGCTCCTCACGCGCGGTGATACACGGTGTAGCGTGAGTAAGATCTGTAACGTCTAATTAAAACACTACGATCAAAAGTAAACAGAAGTAAAACAATGTCTAAAGGCAGCAAGTAACAGAAACCACAAGGTGCCGTGAAAGTTTATTATTAATTTAGGATTGTAGTTCAATTCAGTGCTTTTTGAGCATCCATGAAAAATTATTAATAAATACTATTATACAATATAAACACTCAGTTACTTAATTGTTAGTTGCAGCCCTAATCAAAAGCGGAACTAAGATTGCGTAATAGAAGGAAAGGAAGAGAACCGGAGTCGCTAGTAAATGGGTCAGACAACCCTAACAAGGGCAGTTTCTGTACTATGAAGTGGACGAAAGCCAGATTGAAAGGGGTCAAAGAGATAGACTGGGGCAGATATGACGGAACAGTCTCTGAAACGTTTATACTGTGGCATTATGATATAGCAGTGAAAGCAGGTGTACAGTACCGGAGGAAAACGCAGTAAAGGCTCGTCTCTGGTCCGGGCTGTAAAAGCATTTCTCCCAGAGGATTTCGATTTCTGCTCTGATCGACTCGATCACACCCTGGATGTTCTTCATCTTCAGCTCCTCCAGGCGCTCCACCTCAGTGTGCAGCTGGGGGAGGAAAAGGACACAGATAAAACCGGAATCATGTGTTTCTTATGAAGACTGAAAGGGAGTGTATACAGCAGAGGAACACCGTGATTACACCACATTATATTAGGATATATATATTGAAAAATATATATATATAGGGTAGGTGTACATAAAGTGGCAGAAGTCTAAATGACTGCGTACTGTGATCATCTCTTGTAGAATATATTATACATCTCTCTCTCGCTCTCTCATCATTTACATTTACCACTTTATCTACACCTACCCTATTACTGCACTGGGTGGCTGTTTTATCAGATACACTTACATAAATTACTTTTTTAAAAAGGTGCAAAATTATGTTTCCATGTCATGCAACCTTGCAAGACTGGTTCGTATGGGAGAAACAGAGGTGTGTGTAAAACTCACAGCATCCATGTTCCTCTTCTTGCTGCACTGCATGTGTTCAGCCATGGAGTCTCGCTCTTCCTGGCAGATCTGAAGTCTTTCCCACAGCTCCACAATACGGCCACGGAAGGACACGCACACCGCCTCGATCTCCGCTTTCCGATTCTCCAACTGAACCCCAAACACGGCACAATTATAAACCGAGCGCGGCTCCGGCTTCAGCGTCGAGAACAAAACTCCCAATGCTCTCAAAAGCAGAGCAGATTAATCTATCGTTTAGAGTTTTGTTCGTCTGCGTCTCACACATTACTCAGGCGTACTAATAAAGGAGGTGTGAAGAAGTGTGTGGGAGACAAAGACTAAAGTAGTAGTGAGTGGTTTTAATAGAGTGGAGATTGTGTGCATTTACCTGGCTCAGTAACACATTCAGGGCAGTGATGTTTTCTATCGAGAGGCAGAACGCCTCCTCCTCCTCACACACAACATCTCTCTCAAAGCTAGTGTCCGGCATCTGCTCGAGATCCTCCATGCACGCGATGATCTGACGCTTGGTGGACACGAACTCGGCATAACGACGCTCCTGAATAAACAGCCTTGAGTCAATATAACGATTAAAAAAAAAAAAAAAAAAAAAAAAAAACACTAACATTCTTTTAAAAGCACTGTAAATGTGCACTTTTAGCATGGTTTTGAAATCAATGCAATGTTCTCCAACTATAATTTTAAGTAACCTTCTGGTTGAAGACATTAAAATACTCATTTAAAGCGCACACAACACACCCCGACCTCACACCTCCACTTATTACCCATTCCATTAAGCGCACACACACACTAAGTGTACAGATTCAATCCATGAGTGAAAATGGACAACCATTGAACACTGACTGCGTTACCTTCTCCTGGTTGCGGCTCGCGATGTGCTGACGGTAGCCGTGCAGCTGTTGGGCAGAGGGAACACGGTCGGGATCGATGGAGTGTGGGTTATCGCACAGGATATCGCACAGCTCGCGGTCCTGCTGTATCAGACTCTTCAGCTCACTCATGCGCTGGTTCTTCTGCTTCAGCATCACCTTCAGTCGCGTGCGAATCTCTTTCTCCAGCTGCAGCATGCTCAGGCCCTCATCCTCCTGACACACAATCACACATCAGCGGTTAACAGCAGAACATACCGGAGACGTATGGCGATGAACTACGAGCACAGAGAACACGGGTCATTACTGAAACTACCTCAAACGGAGGGAGTTGAAGCTCGTCACACAAACTACCCAGCTCCTTTCGACAGGACTCGATGCTGCTCAGCAACCTCTTTTTCAGACCTTCCTCCTCCGCTATCATCATGTCCAGAAGGTTCTGGAAGATAATCACATTTTTTTAAAAAAACAACAAAAAAAAAAAAAACAGCTAGTAGCAATAGCAAGTCAATGGTTGAACACTGAGAACATCTATAATGTGACCTTTAATCATTATTTATTTTTGAATTAACCATAGCATTAACAAGAGTGTTTTATTCTCAGCAATGCTATACACTAAATTTGCATGTGTGAGCTTTTAGTCAAATTAAAACAGTCAGTAATCAAGGAGAAAGTTAGCGGACATTAGCTTACAGCAGCTGGAACATTGGCTTCATCACTAGCCTTTTCTATAGGGACAGTTGGGACAGGGACATGAACACGTGCGAAAAATGCGTCACATAATCTAAAAACTAAATAAACGAAGGGGAAGAGAAAAAAATGGCGGCGACATTTTCTACAAGATTTATTGTATGATTTTTTACGAGTTTGCGACGTCCAGTTTCTCTGCAACATGAATGCGTCGTATTAATTTCGAGAGAGAGAGAGAAGAAGAAAAAAGCGAGAGCCTGGAACCTTCCGTCTCACAGACGCTCCACAACATAGCAACAGCCCCCTCTGAAAAAATTGGAACGACAAGGCCCATTCTTCCGTTTCTGCAGTTTGGTTTGAGATCAAAAGATGAATTTGGGATGATCGCTCAGAATTTCAGCTGATATTTAGATATCAGAAACAACCTGGAACATGGCAACTTTTGTTTGAACCCACTCATTTTCTCAAGCGATCAGAAAAATATTGGAACACGTAACGGTCAGGTGTTTCTTGTTGCCAAGGCGCGTCCTATTAGATCGACTCTTTAAACAATTAATCGTTCTGAACGTCTGCTCTTGGTTTGAGCCCTAGGTTGCACCTGTGAAAACTGCATTTGCTGTTAAAGCATCATGAAACACCAAACTACATTTTCTGAGATTTTAACGGAGGTGGTCGTGTCGCACATCATAAGAGAATATTAGCATCCATTCATTTTAATTGTAGGAGAAAACTGGTTAATTGAGCTTTTTCCACTATTCTCGTCTTCCGGGTTTCAAATAAAGCTGCATTCTCATTACGCTACTTCTGTACGTTTGTGGATTTTATTTAAAATAAACAAAAAAAAGGGTACTGAAAGTACACCCCCTCCCCCATCCGATTAATCGAAAGATAATCGACCAACTAATCGATTATGAAAATAATCATTAGTTGCAGCCCTAGTTTACAATCTCGTCGTGTCACACGTCAGGTAGTGACATGGGAATGTACTATAGGACTTCGATGACGCATCGGTGTCTCAATTATTCATGACAGTACGCGGTGCTTTCCTACGGATGTAGTAGATGAGAGGCGTTCAAATGGGTCGCAGGCGTTTGTTTCGGTGGTCTAAGAGATTGAGCGTGTTTTCTCGGGAGAGCTGTGAGAATTGGAGAAAGGTGGACTTCAGACTTGCTCATGAAAGCAGTTTGTGCCTACACAATGATGCGGTACTCGGTCCCGAGGACTTTTCCATCCCTCCAAATGAGGTATGTGTCTAATTTTTAACCATAACAGTTTTACTTGCCTTTTGAGCCAATTAAACCGCGTAAAGCTCCGCAGGCCATCGTGTGCAAAGCTATGCAACGAGAGTCCACGTTGAAGGGAAGGGCTGCCCCGAGTTTTGTTTTATGTTTTCCTCCATAGTAATGCCAGGGGTTAATGGTTCAAATAGATAGGGCAGAGGACCTGCAGTGCTGTCTATCGTGTCCCCATTTAGCCCTGGGGATTCAGGGGGAGAGAACTCCACTACCTCATCTACAAACTTTGTCTATCTTTATTGCGAGTGTTCTGAAGGCTCGCCCCCTCTTCCCCCCCTGCCACGCCCACTCCCCCTCCCTTCTTCGCACAGCCATCCACACCCATTTAAGTTGCATTTTTCAAAAACATTGAGAGGTAGACTTTGGCTGAAAGAGGGAGGTTTCATGACCCATTAAAAAGGATAAACCAGCATAAAGGCCAGAGAGATGTCTATGGGAGAAAACCGAGCCATTTTGAAGCTGAGGAAAGAGGGAAAGTCTATCAGAGCCAGTGCACAAGCATTGGGTATAATCAATACAATAATTTGAAATGTCCTGAAAAAGACACCACCGGTGTACCAACAACCAGATACGGAACAGGCCGGCCAATGAAAACAGCAGCAGTTGATAAACATTCAGTATGCTTACATGGACAACAATATTCCGATATTAACCTGATTAACACGATACTCTGATTAAGAAATAACCATGTAAACAGTGATTTCTGGTGACCTTAATCCGACTAAAGTCATACTCGAAGTAAACACAAAATCGCATTAAGACGTGTGGAGTATTCCTGTTTTAGCCGTTTTATCGAAGTGCATTATAGACACGTACACACCTCAATCACACTATTAACGTCGTGTGGAGTTTTCACCGCATTTTGCGACAGGACACGTACACACACTGCCGTCAAACGGTTGAGCACTGCTGACAAATGAGCATGATTTCAAGCAAGGCGGCACATCTTTGGTTCGAACGAGAAACGATGATAAGGTTAAGAATTCTGTGAACTTTAAGAAGTATGGGAATGTGCCTTCCGTCACCACATCTGATTATTTGTGGAATGTGATGATCTGCCATCGTCTATTTGCGTGTATAGCATGACAAATAATTAACTGCACTTGAAGCGTTTGGAAAATTAAAAAAATGAAACACCAAAAACTGTATACGGTTCCATAACGAAGACGAACTGTACGTCGATATGTGAAATTCTGGAGGGAACGTCGGACGGCGTGGCGCGGGGACGTAATGACGTGTGACGCTAATCGATCTATGTTCTATAACATGTAAAACGGGAACATGAAAGGAGTATTCTAAAAGCGACTCATGTAAACACCTTAATCACATTATTATCTTACTCAGAATAAGGTCAATAATTAGATTATGGTCAGTAATCTAATGCTGATGGACAGCAGTAATCTAATTATTGACCTTATTCTGAATAAGACATTAGATGTTTAGTTACAAGCATAGACAGAAAAATCTCAACAAAACACAACTTTTGTTATCTTTAAGTCATAAGAAAAAAAAAAGAATACAAGCGAGCGTATTCTCTTGATGATACTGCAAGTCTGCGCTTCTCTAATACAGTACTGTGAACGGTGGGACTGAGACAGCTGTGTATGGGTAATCACCTTGATGTGCATTTTGACCGCATCAGTGCGCTGCAGTCTCTGGTCCTCTGGTATGCCAATCTCCTCCCAGATGTCCTTGAGGCGATTCAGGGCTTCATTCAGACACGCCACAGACTCTGCGGCATGCAACTCACTGACAACACACACATACAAACACATCAATTAAGTTGCCTTTTTTTAAAAGTAATAATTAGTTTACTGAGGCTCCCTGAGGCAGTGTTGTGAAGTTTCTCTATACGACCAAAAGGTTGTGCACACCGGACCATCACTCCCATATGTGCTTGTTGAGCATCACAGTCCAGATTTACTCCCCCATTACTGTCATTACAACCTCCACTCTTCTAGAAAGGCTTTCCACAAGATTTTGGGGCATGGCTGTGGGGATTTGTGTTCATCCAGCCACATAAGCATTAGTGAGGTCAGGCACTAATGTTAGACAAGGAGACCTGGGGTGTTCCAGTTCATCTGAAAGGTGTTCAGTAGGGTTGAGGTCAGGGCTCGTGGAGGACACCCGAGTCGCTCCACTCCAACATTAACACACCATGTCTTCATGGTGCTCGCTTTGTGCACAGGGGCATTGTCAATCTGGTCAAAGTAACTCTTACAGATTAGTCTTTTTATTCCTCCGAAGATTTAGAGCTCTTAAAAAACAATCTTGCAGGTTTTGAAACTCCTTGAGCTCACCCATGTTCACAAAGCTCAGCCCTCACGATCTTGTTCGGCATTCAAGAGGAGGTTGCAACTAGGGATGGGCGATATGGACTTAAAACCATATCACGATATTTTCTGGCATTTATTGCGATAACGATCAGTGACGATATAAATATTGCACCGTCGCCATTGTTTTTGACTACAAGTGATAGCTCTGACCTAAAATAAAACCGATTTTCTGAACCAAACCAGTTCCAGATTGTAGAGGTAGCTCCTCTTTTAGTGATAAACTCCTCCTCAGCTTCACGTCTGCCTTCCGTCGTACGTGTTTTCGCTCTGCATGTGAGCTGCGAATGGGGCGCAGGCCGTCGCACACAAATACCTCATCAACTAGGCTTTCTCGTTATTATCGTGTGAAGACTAATTCTTATCGTGGGGGGAATTTCTACCGGTATATTGCAAACGATAACATATCGCCCATCCCTAGTTGTGACTTGTAATTCAACAGGTAAATAAAAACAAAAACAAACAAACATAGAAAACACCCCCTCAAGTTGAAATATCAACTCGGGTTAGTCTTCTCAAGTACCAGTTCGCTCCCTGTTTACGGAGTAACGTCAGACCAACATGGCCACTCACAGTGAACAGAGTAAATTAGTTTATCGACTTTAAATCAGTTAACATACAGATATAATACTTGGTTAAATCTAACATTCAAATTTTATGTAGGTTTCTGTTTATGTAACACTAACATTAGAAAGTGGAAAGCTTGTTACTAACTCTTCTCACTATTGTCCGACATGTTGCATGAATGTGTGACGTCACTATAGTAGAACAGAACCAGTAGCCACTCAGGCCTGTAAATGTAAAAGTGCAATTAAAGTCGCTTTTTTATTAGCTTTATGTGCTCGGACAAAAGCAAATGAAACTATTTAGTAAAAAAAAACACAAACAACAAATGTCAAACTTGGACATTACCACTCACAAAACCCATAATGTCCAAGAGGCACACCCAAACACAAACAAGCATTCCGGACCGGAATTCAGTTCTCTCAGCGACTTTATAAACTCGCTAAGGCCACAACATACTCCATTGCATTTTGTTCATGTTCTACACATTTTCCAGATTTTTTGTAGTAATTATATTAAGGAATAATAATTAAAAAAAAAAAAAAAGTCTCTTGCACCTTTAAAGCTACAGCATACAAAGACCTACAACACAAAACTGCCCTCCCTCTCTCTCTCACACACATATATGTGTGTGTGTGTGTGTGTGTGTGTGTGTATATATATATATATATATATATATATATATATATATATATATATATACACACACACACACACACACACAGACACACACACACACATATACATACACACACACACACACACACACACACACACACAACTGTGTGGAACAGTTAGAAAGAAGATGGTCAGGTGTCCACAAACTTTTAGGCATATTGTATAGATAGCTATTCAGAGTCAGCTAGACGGAAGGCCAGCTTTACATGAACTAGCAATTCATGTAATAGTTAGCCTTAACTAGCCACATAAGAAAACCTAGCCACCATGAACACTAATGACGCTAGTGTATATGTAATGATCAGCATAAATTACTATATTCTCCATCATCACAGTATTAATGACATTATTAATGATACACGGCTTGCTAAGTGCATACAGAACTGAACAGCGAACGTTAGCGCACTAAAGCGGCATCTAATATAAAATGATTATATTGTTACCTCTTCCTCATCGTGAAGCTCGAGCAAAATCAACTTCACCATAAAAAAAAAAAAATAGAGAAATAAAACAAAACAAAAACGATCAGAAAGTTCTCCGGTTTAGTTTGACTAATCTCTGCGGTACGGTGTTGAGTATAAACTTCGGCTTTAGTGTGCGAAGCCGTTAACTGAACGATTCAAATGCCGCGTCTCTGAAGCTGATTGGTTGAAACTGCGAACACGTCATCGAAACTAAATTCCAGCGATTTGATTGGCTGAAGGAGGAGCCGCACGTTAAGGTGAAAGACTCCAATGTTTAGAAGATGGCTGTGTGATTAATCAGTCACGTGCTTTAATCAGTGTCACAGAAAGGCATCTCTCAAATCTAATCAACGTACATATAGTTTAAACATCCGAGGTTTGCAGTCTTTTATATATATATATATATATATATAAATAAACTATATATATACATATATATATACACACACATAAAATATATACATATATACACACATATATATAAATATATATAAATAAATATATAAAAATATATATACATACATACATACATATATACATATATATATATATATATATATAGTAAATTAGGCTTTGAATACTTTTGGGTACCATGGAATAATTTTATATAATCAAACGTTTATTTTAGTTACAAATAAAAATCAGGATTTAAAATGTAAGATTTTATTTGTCACACACACAGTGTTATACAGTATATAACTTGCAGTGAAATGAAAACCTGGCCTAGTCCACTTATAAAATACAACCCTGCATATACCATGTTTATTTTAATTTGAATATAAATCAAATATGAATACAGAATGTACTAAATGCAATGCACAATAATTACAGTAACGATTGCTCTAATATTACATAAACCGATATCCATACATAAACATGTACATGAACAGGTAGTATCCACTGGTTGCTGTAATAGTGTGATTATAATGTTAATATCATTTGAACCAAACGTAATTGATTTGACGTTCATTTTTCATATACGCTGGTGTATGAGGTCGTCAAATGAGTAAAGATGAAAAGAATATGCGTAAAGAACGTCTCTCATGCAGCAGAAAAGACTAAACTAGCATTTATTATAAAAAAGCTTTTTAACAAAATATTTGCTTACAAACATAAAAGTCAGTAGACAGTGAGGGGAAATAAGTATTCAGACACTTTTATATTATTAAATCCCTCCCCACATATATTCACTTCAAATTTACATATGCAGTGTCTTTTAACTTTGTACTTCAAAATAGGAAAGAAATAAAACTATATGGAAAAAAAAAGGGTTTGGACAATATTTAATATATATATATGTAAAATTTAGGGATGCACGATATATCGGCTATGATATATCGCTTCAGATGCACGCTGTTGGCTATGAGGGTTTTGATTGGTCGCTTCCGCATGGCCCTGCCCCACGCTTTAGAAGAATTAGTGCTAGAGTGAAGATAAGATGGTGGCGGTGTGGGAATGCTTCACTGGAACATCCAAATTGCTATTTGCAACGGCTGCGAATGTGAAGTAATGCGAGGAGGCAGTAGAACAAAAAACTTTAATACAACTAATTTAATAAGCCATCTGAAGTTTCGCCATTCCGAAATGTATAAAGATTATCAGACAATAGTCACTGCCAAACAAATAGCGGCGGCCATTACAACAAACCCGACAACAAACACGACAGTACGAGGAAATTCGACGAGAACAGTGCCAAAGCAAAAGCAATCACATGCAAAGTTATGGAAATGATTGCAGTTGATGGCCAAAGTTTTCATCGGCTAATCGAGCTTATTGAGCCGCGCTACTCCCTCCCTAGCCGGCGGTACTTCACTCATGTTTCGCTCCCCGCTTTATACCGTGAAGTCGCGACACACATCCACATGCTTCTGAGGAAAAAAATATAACCGATAAGTTTTATTTCTGACATGTAGTTCCGGCGTAAGTCCAGTGAGTGTGTATTAACGCAGCATGCACAAGAAAGCCCAGGTTCTCACACCGGCGCTGCTATAGTGATGTGTCGTTCATAAAGAACGAATCTTTAATATGACTCGGAACAGCGAGTTGTCTCATGGACTGATTCGTTCATTTGACTGCGCATGCGCTGCAACATCCCATTACGTTCTGTACCGGAAACAGAAATGATCAGTTCATCTCTCGAGTCTTCGGGTTCGAGTCGTTCGCTCTTTTGTCACGTGACGTGACAGCTGGATTGCATACAGAAATGAGTTAATAATCTACCATCTTCCTTACCATCTTCTTTTTTTTATTTCGTACAATTGATATATTTGTGAATTTCTGTCATGATGGTTCTTTTGCTATAACAGTAAGATGTGGTAATAAAGAGTCGGTTAATGCTTTAAACTTTAGAAAAGTAAATCCAGATCTAGATAGAAATGCTGCAGCTGGTGTCATTGTAAAAGACATTACCATTGGTTGGGTAGATTTAACACGAGTTCGAACAAGCCAACAACCTCAAACATACAGCTATAACAACTCAAGAAGGCCTTGCAGAAAGGGCTACTCCGGACTTGAATCCCACAGAAAATATAGGAAATTGCAAATTTGGTATTGCGTGTCCATCACAGGGGAGGTTTGCCAAGAGGAATAGGCCCAAATTTAAACATAGTGCTGCAAAAAGCAAATTACTTCTCACCGCAGACGTCTCAAAGCAGTAATTACCCAGAACAGCTTTGAAACAGCACTAATGTTGTTCATTTATAGTGTCTGAAAGTGGAGTATATTACTTGAAATGTACTACTTGAACGAATATTCACTTCATGAGAAATGTTACTCCTGAAGTGTTGAATTCTATCACCGTATCCCTGAAATCTCAAACGCAGTCCACTACTGTGCACCTACAGTATCCGTCCTGTACGAGTAGTCATGTAAGATTGCTTTACTACGTCTGCTTTCTCTGTGTGTCTCTTTCAGGCTACAGCGTTTTCCACGTGACTGTATAATCACATGGTAAATTAACAGTGCGACGATACAGTGCGATACAGTGCTGAGAAATCTCTCGACGTCCGTAGAACGTTCAGGTGACGTGCGTCACGAGTTCCTCCAGTGCTCTCTCGCGGTGGTTGTCATGTAAGAGCAGAACCTCTTTAATGGTGCTCTGCTGGAAGCCCATTTCACAGAACTGAGCCAGCAATCGCAGGAACTCTGTAGCCTGAAAGAGACACACAGAAGTGCACAATGTAACGGCACACAAACGAGATAACCCGATTCTGGATTCTCGGTAATACGGGCCTCAGCAGGCAGAGGAAAAACACAATGCTTTCTATAAAGCAGTCTTCTTAGAAACGTTTACATATATGGACAATCATTTTCATTAATGTGATGGTGTAAAACGTGGTAAAGCGTAACATTGTATCATTCGTAATGCTGTTTTAGGGGTCCAAGCTGTATTATGGTTCTTATTTTTCATATAATATCATGGCATGCACAACTTAGTACAATTCATTTTAAATTATATATATATATAAAACAGAAGATTTAAATATTACAAACCTGCTAAGTTGTTGCTGTTCTGAATTTATGTAATAATTAGAATTTTATGGAAATCAGCATTTTCTCTGCTTCTCCTACAAATTAACTTAATCTTCAGAGATTTAATGAAAGCTGAGATTCAGGCAATGCAAAGTTTCTCACACATTTTCACCGAACAAAATGTAACAAAATGGGTAAGAAATATTGGATAAAAACAACCACTAAAGACTAAAATGACTTGATTTCACATAATTCCTTTTGCTGATATAGAAGAGTAAAAAAAAAAAGAATAGGAAATGATGATGATTCCATCCATCCATCCATCTTCTATAACGCTTATCCTATTCATGGTCACGGGGAATCCTGGAGCCTATCCCAGGGAGCATCGGGCACAAAGCGGGGTACACCCTGGACAGGGTGCCAATCCATCGCAGGGCACAATCACATACACATTCATACAGTACGGACACTTTGGAAACACCAATCAACCTACCATGCATGTCTTTGGACTGGGGGAGGAAACCGGAGTACCCGGAGGAAACCCCCGCAGCACGGGGAGAACATACAAACTCCGCACACACAGGGACTCAAACCCCCGACCCTGGAGGTGTGAGGCGAACGTGCTAACCACTAAGCCACAGTGCTCTTGTACAACAGCAATTTGCCAAGAATTAAATAGTTTTATATATTAAAGAATGACGCATCATATTTTTTCGACATCTGTTTATAGTTACGTTTAGAATTGTGTAAGATCTGTTAAATCGATCACTTACATTGTAGCCGTAGTTCAGTCACTTTCACTTAACATGAATAATACAAACAAATGACAACTTACTGTGCTATAAGTACTATTACATCATGACAGAACACTTACTTAAAACATTGCTAAAGGTCATGTGTTACTGAAACAATTTAGCAAATTATTATTATTTTCCCTTGAACACGAGTATGCACGTTATCGCTTAGTCATTGTCGTCATCTCCCTAAGTGTGCCATTCAGAATTCAGTGTATGTTCAGAATGTAAAAATATAGACACAAATATATTACGCAGGACGAGTTGCAGGTTGATCTGAAAGCAGCAGGATCATCAGTTACACAGAGAACTATAAGCAATGAACTGCACCACAGTCATCTCAGTTCCTAGACCTCACGCAAAAGTAAAAATGAATAAGTAAAGATTTGAAATGCATCCCCAGCACGTACAGTGGGGGAAATAAGTAATGAACGCGTCGGCATTTTTCTCCACTTTATTACACATAACTTTATTTATGGACTTTAGTGTTGTGAATTCGTTATATTTCCAGATTTCTTGAGTTAGTACTGAAGTCTGGTGAAAATTTCATGTGAATAACCTCACTGGAAATATATTTACTGAAAAACATGTTGACACGTCCGATACTTATTTCCCCCGCTGTAATTTGTGTGCTTCTCACCTTGCTCTCACAGTTCTGAAACATCTCCAAAGCGTCCTCCACCTGAGTTTTCTCATAACCCAGTGCACAAAGACGATCACGCACCAACAGATAATTCAGAATCTGCGCAAATACAGAATATGAAAGTATTATTGGTGTGCTGGTAATAAATCTGGACCTCTTTTTGGGACCTCTAGTGGTTTGATCCTGTTATTGCAATCTGCTTTGTTGTTGTTGTTGTCGTTGTTGTATTAGCTTTTGCCATTGATTGAGAGAGCTGCTGTTCAATTCATTCTCATTTGCCTGTAGGAATAGTGCTGACCGAGTCATGCATGTAACATTCTTACAGATTCGTGATGGCACTAAATTTGAATTTGAATACATTTTTATGAATTCCCAGGAGCACTGACTGCTCTGATCACAGCAAAAAGGAAATGAGTAGATTTCCCAAAATGCTAAATACATATAATAAAACTATATTTCTTTATTTATTATTTAGTCTGTAATATATCTTATATGCTCAGGTCTGTGAGGGAACAAGGAGCGTTTGTTCTGAGCTCATTAATATGATGTACTTGTGGGGTAATTCATTGGTTTTCAAAGTGGGGGCCGCCAGGGGGCGCCCAGGGGTGAAAAATAAATTCTCACTCTCAGACAACCACACACACACACACACACACACACACACACACACACACACACACACACAATCAATTCCTAATGTAATGTAAAGATGTAATTATTAATAAAAAAGGGGGATATATTCAGAAGTCTGTATTTTTAATGTGTTTTAAAGACATCTTGCAAAAGGGGGGCCTCGGTCAAATGGTAACGCCATTTGGGGGGGCCTTGCCCTGGAAAAGTTTGGGAACCCCTGGGGGGTGCTTGGAAACCCAAAGTGGGCATGGCCTAAACCATAAATGGTCTCTTTGGACTTGAACAGTTCCTCAACCTCACTTACATTACCTGAGTTCATAACTGGTCTGAACAAATTGCGTGAGATGTTTTAAATATATATATATATATATATATATATATATATATATATATATATATATATATATATATATATATATTTGTGTGTACAGTCCCCTCTGAAAGTATTGGAACAGTAAGGTCAATTCTATTGTTTTTCGCTGTACATTGAAGACATTCGGGTTTGAGATCAGAAGATGAACTTGAGCTGATAGATCAGGATTTCAGCTTTTATTTCCTGATATTTACATCTAAATGTAAATATCATCTAAACAACTTAAAACATGGCACAACTTTGGTGGCAGACCACCCAATTTTTAGGTGACCAAAAGTATAGGAACAGATAGTCTTTAAGTAAATGAAAGTAAATAACACTAAACAGTTGGTTGCACATCCCTTGCTTTCAATAACTCCGTCAAGCCTGCGACTCACTGACATCACCAAACTGTTGCATTCTTCTTTTGTGTTGCCTTTTCAGGCTTTTCCCTTCAAGTTTCCTCAACTACTCAACTGGGTGAAGGTCTGGTGATTGACTTGGCCAGTCTAAAACCTTCCAAAGTCCTTTGTTTTTTGAGTTTTTGTCTTGCTGCATGATGAAGTTTCTCCCAATTAGATTGGATGCTTTTCTCTGTAAATTGGAAGACAGATTGTTTCTGTAGACTTCTGAATTCCTTCTGCTGCTACCATCATGAGTTACATCATCAATAAAGATTAGTGAACCTGTTCCAGAAGCAGACATGCAAGCCCAAGCCATGACACGACCTCCACCATGCTTGACTCATGAGCTTTTCTGTTTTGAATCACAAGCAGATCCTTTCTTTCTCCATACTTTGTTCTTTTCATCACTTTGGTAGAGGTTACTCTTGGTTCCAGGACTTTTGTGGCTCGTCTCTGTATTTCTTTGTGAATTCCAATCTGGCTTTCTGATTCTTACTGCTGATGAGTGGTTTGTGGCATGGCCTCTATATTTATGCAGTTGAAGTCTTCTTTGAATTGTGGATTGTTGTTCGTACAACAGTGGTTTCTTTCTTTCTTTCTTTCTCAGGACATTCCAAATTGTTGTATTGGCTATGCCCAATGTTTGTGCAATAGATTTTCCGTCTTTTCTCAGTTTCAAAATGGCTCGCTTTTCTCCCATAGACAGCTTTTCTGGTCTTCATGTTGTTTTATGCTTTTTAATGACAAATGCAGCTTTCACAGGTGAATTCCAGGGCTCAAAACAAGAAAAGACATTCAGAGCTATGCATTGTTAAAACAATTAATTTAACAGGGCACACCTACGCAACAAGAAACACCTGTTCCAATATTTTTGATGACTTGAAAAAACTGGTGGGTTTAAACAAAAGGTGCCATGTTCCAAGCTGATTAACGCATCGAGAAATAAATATGAGGAAATGAAGGCTGAAATTCTAATATTATATATATATATATATAAACCTAACCCATATTCATCTTTAGAGCTTAAACCCAAATATCTCGGGTCAATAATGTATATTGACAAAAACGGAATTGGTCTTACTGTTCCAATACTTTTGGAGGGAACTGTACCTACCTATGATATTTTCTAATGAATACAGTGGGTTAAAAAAGTATCGGACACGTCGACATTTTTTTCAGTAAATATATTTCCAGTGAGTCTATTCACATGAAATTTTCACCAGACTTAACGAAAAGCCTTAATACAGACCATCAATGTACTAACCCAGCTGATATTAATCTGCACAGATAAGGGGTATAATTACTTACGGATTTCAGCTGGTTCCGTGCCTTACCTTGCCTTGGAGAACTGCTTTTCCTTAGCGTGTTCGATACTTTTTTCCCCCGTGTCATTCCACTTTATTACACATAACTTCATTTATTGACTTTAACGTTGTGAATACTTTATATTTCCGGATTTCTTGAGTTAATACTGATGTCTGGTGAAAATTTCATGTTAATAACCTCATTGGAAATATATTTACTGAAAAAAAATGCTGACGCGTTCAATACTTATTTCCCCCACTGTAATTTCGTATTATTTCCCTAAATATAAACCATCAATCAGTAGCCTGATTCAAATCACAGTGACTCTGACCTGACAGTTCCTAAGGAGTAATGAATGAATATGGGAAATGCATTGCACAAAGTGGTCTTTCTTTGTCCCATGAGCTTCAGATGCCCTATGAACCTTCCTGACAATCTTACCTTTAAAAAAAACCTCCCCAAAAAAAAACAGGAACATTGAAACACATTCTCTGTTCATTCCCAATAATGCATTCATGTTTGGTTCCATCCCTGTAATGCACCACGTGTGTGTTTGTGTGCACACATTACCTGCTCTGCACTGCGTGTGCCAGCGCGCTGCAGAGCCAGGATGGCAGAACGGAGTGTGTATCCCTGAGCAGTGATGCTCTCCACCAGTTCTCTCTCTTCCTGGCTCAGAGCATACAGCAGCTCCACTGATGAGTCTGAGACCAGGTGGTGATCTCCATGAGAAGTGCGTGGACGAGCAGCCTGACACACACACACACACACACACACACACACACACACACACACACACTTAAATTAGAAAAGAATGCAACAGAGAAGAATTTTTACTCAAACTTCACTCAGACACATTTTCTCTCAGACTTTTGGACCCCACTGTATATAGCAGTGAGTATCCCATTAAGCCAGAACATTACATCTGACTATACAGTAATAATTATTTTTTAATACTTAAATACCTCTTCTTGTTCTTGGGCCAAAAAGACCTGAACATAATCCCTGTAATATAAAGATTATTTTAACATACTTCTTCCATTACTTCCTATTACCAGGTGGAAATATCTTACCCAGTCAAATTGATGGAGTGTTTCATATTAGAAGATCACGATAAGATTATTAAACCTATTTCTAGACATTTCTACTAATTTCAAGCTTTAAATTTCTGCTGGAAGATATTTTTGATTCTTTCTAAAAAAAAAAATAAAATAAATGCTTAAAATGAGCAAAACTATCTGCTAGATAATCTATTTCAAGCTTGAAATGAGTCCAAATGTATAGAAAGAGCGTTATTAATCTTTGCCCGGATATTTTATTTGGTAAGATGTCATTTTTGCAGTGACGTTAATTAGCCGAAAATGTTCTAATGTTGGAAATATTATTAGAATTAGTACTACATTTTAGTAAAAATAAATAAATAAATAAAAAAATCCACTTAACCCTTATGCTCTGCTTGACCAGTTGAAATAAATAAAGCCTCTATTTTTATATGTTCATGATAGATTTTTTTATATTACTGCATATCGTTTCCATATTACTGAAGGCATTTTTGGAGTATGTGGTGATCAGCTGTTTGTGACATTTGCGTACCTGCAGAGAAGACTTGCGTTGGTGAGTGGAGGGCTGCGGGTCGGCTGAGGAGGGTCTGGGCTGGAGCTTGGAGTGTGTGACATGTGGTTTGTGGGGGGTGATGCTTCGTTTTCCACAGGAGCACCCAGAGATGTGTTTTTTGTGAGGTCGTGGAGACCTCAGGCTCGGTGGGTTGCTCATCTCCTTCAGAGTGCTGGTGGAGTTCCTGTGGGTGTGGATCGGGGCTCGGGGTGACCCGGGCCTCTGAGCCTCGTGAAGCAGTGAAAATCTGGCTCTTTCTCTGCTCCGAGAGCGAAAACCTCGATCTTCCTCAGTGGAGGAGCACTCGTCATCCTCGCTGTACCCTGCAGCGTCGTGCGCCGAGTCGTCAACGAGGAAGTGCGTACGGGGAAGGTGGGATCTCTGCAGGTCCGCCGAGCTCATGCTCAGGCTGCGCTGTCGCTGTCCTTTGTCACATAATCCCTTTCTGCAGAGGTGTAGAGAGCGCCTCTCCTGAGGGCTGCTAAACAGAAGCCAGTATGGAGGGCAGGACGGAAGCACACAACCATGCTCAGGAATGAAAACATGCATATTAGAGGGAGCAGGGAACCCATTCAGAACCCAGTTCTCCAGACAGAAATCATACTGGAGAATGAAAGACAGACATGACTTTTAGTACAGAATGAAATATATATTACGCCGACATTAAACATACAGTGCTGTGAAAAAAGCTTTGCTTCAGTTTTCTGCTGTCATACTAAATACAACATAAAACAAAGGCAACCTGAATAAACACACAATACGGATTTCCAACACCTATCACCAATGTGAAAAACTAATTGCCCCCTTAAACTTAAAATCTGACTGTGCCACCTTTAGCAGCAATAACTGCAACCGAACGTTTCTGATATCTGGAGATCAGTCTTTCATTTACTTCTAGGACTAGGATTTACTCCTGCGCTTTGGATCGTTGTCTTGCTGCATAATCCACTTGCACTCGAGTTTCAACTTACAGACTGAAGACCGGACAGATATTCTCTTTTAGGATTTTCTACTAGAGAGCAGAATTCATGTTTCCCTCAATTATTGCAAGTTGCCCAGACCCTGAAGCAGCAAAGCATCCCCACACCATCACACTTCCTCCACCATGCTTGACCGTAGCTATGATGTTCTTTTAGTGGAATTCTGCGTTTGGTTTACGTCAGATGTAACGGGACCCAAAAAATTTTTAAAGGGTAAAGGTTCACTACTGTGCCGAGTTTTTCCATTCGGAGATAACGGCTCTCACTCTGGTACTTTGGAGTCCCAGTGCTTTGAAATAGCTTTGTAACCCTTCCGAGACTGATGTATTTCGATCACCTTCTTCCTCGTCATTTCTGGAATTTTAGCATAGTGTGTTACTGAGTAAGATCTTTTAACCAACTTCATTCTGTTGAAAAAGTTCTATTTAAGTGTTGATGTGATTGAACAGGGTTTGCAGGAATCAGGCCTGGTTGTGTCGAGTCCAGCTGAACCCCATTATCAATGCAGTTTCATAGATTTGGGGATTAGTAACTATGGCGAAAATAATACATTTTCACACAGGCCCAGTTGGTATTGGAGAACTTTTTTTTGCTTCAATAATTAACATTATCACTTAAAAACTGAATTTTGTGTTTCCTCAGGTTGCCTTTGTTTTCATTTCTGAAACAGTTTAGTACAGAATCAAAATACTTTTTCACAGCACTGTATATAATTTAAATCAAGTAATGCAGGTTGTTGATATGACTAGATAGAAGAAAAATATTTAACTCCATCCGGAATTTATTCAGTGCTCCAATAACCTTCATGCTAGAAATGTACATGTCACAATATTGGTTTATCTATAAAACTGCTGAAATGTGTGTGTGTGTGTGTGTGTGTGAGAGTGAGTGAGTGAGTGAGAGAGAGAGAGACCTGCAGGTCATGCAGTGTTTGGTGGAAGTCTGGGATGATGATTTCTTGGGCAGTGAATGGCTCCATCATGCCCAGAGGCTCATCCAGAGGACCCAGTGGAACCTTAAAGGGAACGTCGTCCAGACTGCCCATTCTTTTGCCGACAGATAAAACACACACACTTAGTAAGTGCGAAAAAGTAAACGCTTGGGTTTAGATGCATTTTTTTTTATTTTGGTTCTTTTAAGGTTAAAGCAAAGATTGACAATTTCAGGATTTTTACATGTATGTGGCATCACTCAAACGCGCATGACACTTACGGTATAATCCCTATATTTTCACACTGAATTGCAGAATTGTTGTTTATATATTTTAAAAAGATGCCAAGTGAATGTCATTCATGAAAAATGTATTTTTTACGTCCTCCCAGTCCCCTGAAACTGACTTTCCTTTAACCATATCCTGCTTCCCTGGGGTATAATGCATGTTAATGCATGCGTATTATCTGGATTTGAACCTGTAGACTGAACAGTCCTAAGAATATAAAGGAGATTAAAATGTTCTTCATGGATGAGTGTGTCTAGATCCCTCTACCACAAACCTTATTAGACGTTAGACGAAGAGACTTTTAACGCTACAGGAAGAGGTTTAATTAGTTCCATTGTAAGTTACACATCATTTTTGGACTCTGTGGTTTATGGTTCAAAACACTGAACATTGTTTAAAATGCTTGTTGAAGATATGACATTGTGAAACGTTGTGCATGTTGTTTGCTACGGAAGATGTTTTAGAATGTGTATTATTATGGCTTAGGAGCTATTATACTACGGTTATTTCCAGGCCACTAATTTAATTGGATAAACGGCTTTCCAGGTGTGCTGATATTTAGTATAAGAGTAATTTAGTAGAAATTTATGGAACCGTTGTATAGAAACAATATCGCAATCATGCAAAACCCTCGCAAACATCCTGTTGTACTGAATATCACCTGTGACATCGCGTCTACTGCTGAATCACGGCCATGCCGACATTCGGTACAACAGCACTCTCGCTCGTGTGATACTGCTTAATCATAATCATGCAATACTATCCAATACAATACAATGCATAAACAGTGATGCTCAGTCACACACACACCTGAAATGATCATATAGTGAACACACTGACCTGCAGTATTCTTTTGTAGTCATCGGTCATATGCGTCTTTGCTGCTCTGTAGTGTGCAGGCTGTTGTGGAGAGCCACAAAGCTTACACTCAATGAGTCACACACTAAGCCTTTCATCGCCTGGTTTCCAAAACACACAACACACACACAAAGAGAGATAAACCCCCAGAGCAGCCCAGGATGTTTCAGATAAAAGTACTTCAACAGCTATGCAAGCCAAGTGGTTTTGTATATACACCAATGAGCCATAACATAACCACTGACAGGTGAAGTAAGTAACATTGATTATCTTGTTACACCTGTCAAGGGGTGGGATATATTAGGCAGCACATGAACAGACAGTTCTCAAAGGTTGAAAAGGTTTATGGGAAGCAGGAAAAATGGGGAAGATTAAGAACCCGAGCGACTCCGATAAGGGCCACATTTGTGATGGCTAGATGAGTGGTTCAGAGCATCTCCGAAACGGCAGGTCTTGTGGGGGTGGTTCCCAGTATGCAGTGGTTAGTACTCACTAAATGTGGGACAAGGAAGGTTTGTTTTAAATCATGTGATGGTAAATAGTAAATGATCTGCACTTATATAGCACACACACACACACCAATGATAGCAGAGCTACCACGCAAGGTTGCCATCGGGAGCAACTTGAGGTTCAGCGTCTTGCCCAAGGACACTTTGGCATGTGGGTCAGGAATCGAACCGCCAACCCTACGATTAGTGGATAACCCGCTCTACCACCTGAGCCACAACCACGAGTCATGTGGACAGTCGGGTGTGTGTGCGCCGCTTACTTGGGGAAGAGATGGCACCAGGAAGCACTATTCACATAGAAGGCAAGCCGGCAGAGACAGTGTGATGCTCTGGGCAATGTTCTGCTGGGAAACCTTGGGTCCTGGCATTCATGTGGATGTTACTTTGACACGTCCCACTTACCTAAACATTGTATTCCCTAATGGCAGGGGCCTCTTTCAGCAGGATAATGCACCCTGCCAAACTGCAAGAATTGTTCAGGAACGGTTTGAGGAACATGACAAAGAGGTCAAGGTGTTGTGATTGGTGTATATATTTATATACTCTCAATTTGGTTTTCCATGCTGATAATAGTTTTCCCTTAATGTTATTATTTTTATTCAATGATTTCTTTTTTAAAATTCAATTGCTATATTAAAGACTTGTCATAAGTAAATTGTTGACGAGGCCAAACCTTTACCTACACCTAGGCTAAAGATACCACACATTTCTTTTGGCAAGTCGATTAGGGGATCTACTGTACTCCTATCGGCAGTCATTTCGGTTAAATACTTATTTATTTCAGCTTTAAATCACTAGATCAGAATTCCATTGGATGGTAAGTTTACACACACCAAGTTGACGGTCTCTTTAAACAATCTGGAAGGTTTCAGAAACTGACGTATAGACTTCCAGACGTTTGATTTTCCAATTGTTTATAATTACGAGTTAATTAGGACTGAACCCAGGCTTTAATTTAGAGCCAGTGCCTTGTTGCCCTCGACACCATGGGAAAACCCAAGCTACTCAGCCACGACTTCCTTAGGAGCGATGTACAAATAACTGTATGCAAATATTTAACATCTTGGGACCATACAGACATGGCACTGTTAATTAAAGAAGCACAAATTAACAAAAGTACCAAACTATGTATATCAACCATTAAGAGAGTGGTACATTGACAAGTCCTGACAGGCTGTTGCACAAGGAAGAAGGGCATTTTAATACCAGGCCAGAATAAAAAAAACGCCAGACTGACGTTTGCAAGTGATCACCAGGGTGACAAAAAAAAAAAAAAGAACTGTCTTGCCATAATAATCAATGCTATATATGGAAATAACAGTGAGGTTTTTAATCCTAAGACCACCATCCCAACTGTGAAGCACGGAGGTGGTAGCATCGTGTTGTGAGGCTGTTAAAGGACTGGGCACTTCAGAAAATAGCTGGAATTATGAAGGAGGAGGATTATCTACAAATTCTGAAGCAACACCTCAAGACACAAGCCAGAAAGTTAAACCTTGGTCGCAACAGCATCTTCCAGCAGGACGATGATCCTACGCAAACCTGAAGTATTGTGAGAAGCTTGTGGAAGGATACAAAACGAGCTTTATTCAAATTCGAGCAACGAAAAGGCAACAACACCAAATACTAACAAAGTGTATGTAAACTTTTGACCGAATGAAAATCTGATATAGTAAATAAAAGCTGGAATAAATCGCTCTCTTACAGTAGCTATTATTTTGAAATGAGCTCCTGTAGAAATAAAGTACATAGACTACCTGACAACACAGGAACTCTGTTATAACTCAAAATGTGTTAAAAAGAAAAGAAAAAAAATAGTAAAAGGTGTACGTAAACTTTTGTCCTTAACTGTACCTTTCCTCATCACTGAGGTGGTAACCTGAAGGGTGAACATTTTGTACCTTTTACTTAGAAATAAAATGCATGTAGTATACCTTTAAAACTTTACTCTGAAGGGTAATTATGGTTCAATTTTGCACCTTGTATCATTTTTAAAGTATACTACATATCCACATTTCCAAAATGTAAAAGATACATAAGGTATAAAAGATGAAGGATACAACCCCAGCGACAAGGAAACGTACAGTTTATTACTCTCTTTTCTGAGACTGTACAAAGGCATACAGGGTATTTGTGGAACCAATAACAGAAGAGTCCTGGTGTCTGGAGAGCTCTGTGCATGCTTAAACCCGGACTGCAAATGCATGTATGACCTTCATGCCATTAGAAGAGGATCAGAAAAATGCTGAGATAACTGATTCATCAACCTGGAGAAGTGTGTCAGAGATTACACACTCCCATTGCAGAGGTATGAGAAAACAACACACACACACACACACACGCACACACGCACGCACGCACGCACGCACACTCACATTCAATTAAAGTAAACCTTGATGTAAAATTGTATTGAGTCACTAGATTTGAGCAATGCCAGATGGGATGGTTATACACAACAAACCTACATCCATTTTATACAAACACTCATACAGAATATAAAAACATATATTCATCATTTTATTACTACTGGTAATATTAACTCAAGACAACAATGGCTGTATGCCACCAAATGCCATGAGATACACATACATACATAGAAAGCCAGTAGAGCTCTTTTATATATTCATTGGCCATTAAAGTACATTGGTAAGCAACCATAAAATACACTGCTGGAAGTACAACTGAAAAGAAAGCATACAGAACATTGTGCAGCATGGCTGTGCATGAAGTGGCGATGGCTCCACGGACAAACGATAGAGCCGAGACGAAATAGTGAGCCTGGAACACAGAGTGTTGTGGTGTGTGTACCATTCTGATCCTATTATAGAAAACGATCATATCAAAACAGAAAACACATGATGGAAGGACAGCCACCAGTGCAGTCCACCAAGATTCTCCAGCAAGTCAAACAACCAGCTCAGCAGCACACTGGAGTCTCATAAGGAACACACACACACACACACACACACACACACACACACACTCTCGCTGAACTAATACGTCTCCTCATTAGAGCTATTCCTATCACGGCGGCATCAGGATGCTTGCTAGTGGAAAGGCACAAAATGACCAAACCGTCTCAATCTTTTCTGACAGACAGCAGCTGACAGCAACACGGCTGAATTACAGCTCAGTCAGACACTCAGCGTTTTCTTCGCCAATCAGATTCGAGCAGATCAGCAACTTGTTTTAATCGGTTTTTATTTATTTTTGTTTTACAATGCATTAATCACAAATGAATCAGGACTAATGCGTCACTGCTATTCTCGATGGCTGCCCAGGTCTCTGTATTACACCCGACGCTAGTGCAGTGGTTCTCAACCTTTTACAGCTGTGTACCCCTAGCATATTCTGACTGATCCTCCCAGACCCCACCCACCACCATGTATTATGTATATATTAATATATAATGTGATGTAATAAATATAATAGTCTACACTACACCTTTTCCTAAACCAACAAGTGTTAAATGGAATACATTTTCAGGTCAGTATTAGATTTGCTCTCCTGTCTGCTATTCGCGCGACTTTAACATTAACGGTGACGTTTTTATACACGGACATGTGCATTTCATGTTGCGCACTGGTGTACACGTCTCGTTTTTCTCATCAATGTTAAAACTCGAAACGGAAGTTTTCATAGTCGTAGTCTTGGGTGGAGAGTAAGATGTTCACACATTTTATTACTAAAATTACACTCGGCTTGATTGATCTCTGTGTATTATCATGCGTTTGTTTAACCCAGCAGTGTTGGGCACAATACAAACTTTTGCAAACCTTCCTGAATGAGCAAAGCTAAGCTCGGTCAGTGAGCGAGCTGTGAATGCGCATTTAATGGCCTGAAAAAAAGGTATTTGAAGTATTAAATACGTACGTACATTTATTGCATTCGGCAGACGTCCTTATCCAGAGCAACTTACATTTGTCTCATTTATACAACTGAGCAGTTGAGGGTTAAGGGCCTTGCTCAGGGGTCCAGCAGGGACATGCTTGGCAGTGCTGGGGTTTGAACTCATGACCTTTGGAGCAATAGATTATTTATAACATCTTAACCACTGAGCTCACTGGGAACAATCCCACAGACCTCCTGAAATTATGCCACGGATCACAAGGGGTCTGAGGACGCCTGGTTGAGAAGCACTGCTCTAGAGCGGATTACCTCACATCGCTGCTCTTATCCTGGTTGCAGAAGAAAAAAAAAAAAGATCACGGTTCCCAGCAATTAACAATTTGCAAGATGGCTCTTCGCTTTTCTCTACTGAGCTGAGTGAGCTGGGTAGCTGACTGGTCCCTGTATAGAGAGCACTGGGACTTGCTGCTGATTTCAGAGCTTCACATTCTCACTTCCTTCGCCCCTTTCCATGTAAAATGAAATGCATACACACACACACACACACACACACACACAGTAATACAACAAAAATGTAATAAAAGGTATGTGCACTACCTGACAAATCATTTGCTAAATTTTCACACACTAACATACCACACACACACACACACAGAGTGCTTCTCATCCAAGCTTGTGAATATTGTGGAAATTATGTTTCAAAGAAAAAATAAGCTGTGCCTTGAAGCAGGCATTGTCAATAATTATGTGCCAAAAGGAAGTAACTGTATAACTGAATGCTGCATAATATCAAGCACATACTTAACTATATTTAAATACTACTTCCATGCTTCCATACGTAACAGATATCATTTACAATGATTGCACATAAATCCATAAAGGTACAAAAATGATCTACCTTAGAAAAAGGTATGCCATTCCAACCCATTATTCTCTGGGGCTGATCTACCCCCTTTTCACTGTCTGGTTTATGAGAAATTGAACTTTGATCCGAATGCTGCAGACTCTCCTATAACCACAGTGCACATTCACCAACACCCCCCCTTCCCCCCCGCCCCCGGCTGCATCTTTCAGTTCCGGATCCAAGGACCCGGCTGCTTTACTCCATACGTGTTTGCATAAGGACACTTTTAGTAACGTAGAACTTTACTGATTTCTTCAGATGAGACTATGCATTAAAACCTTTAAAAATACATTTTGTTTCAAAGATTTAATTAGTTCAATGTCAAAATAGACAGCGACTGTCTCTTAAGCTTTGGTAAATTCTGGTGTTACAAAAATATCTCACGCCATCTGCTTTGGAATCATTTGCATCGACTCTCTCACACTCAAGATTGTATTACGGAACTCGGATTAGTCTTAATTTTAAGTAGCTTCGTTCAGTAATACTTGAACTTTCTATCTCATCTAGACGTCTCATACAGGGGACCATGACTAAAGAGATGATGGAGAAAGCGAGAGATTGAGAGCGACTGGAAGAAATACTGTGGCCCTCAGTGTTATCTCCCATCTTAGCTGTGGTTTAATGAACTCCTTATGCTTTACACCAGGGGTGTCCAATCTTATCCACAAAGGACCTGTGTGGGTGCAGGTTTTCATTCCGATCAAGCAGGAGCCACACCCGATTCCACCTGTTTAATCAGTTGATCCTGGCTTTCAACAGACTCAGGTGTGGCTTCTGATTGGTTGGAATGAACACCTGCACCCACACCGGTCCTTTCGGGATGAGATCGGACACCCCTGCTTTACACACAGCTTTAAAACCTAGAAATGTCGACCACTACATCCAACACTAACCTACTGCTATAACATAATAAACGTATGAAAGCTCTCAGACCCTTGGTGATATCCTGAAATCTCTAAAGCTAAAGTGTTGTTCCAAGTCAAAGCGCAGGAGACCAGCTGCTGATGCCAGATCAGTGCTCTCTCAAACAGCTAGAGTAAACAAAGGAAGCATTTTATCATGAAGGCCAAACTGTGAGTCATTCTGCAAACCATGTCACATTGATAAAAAATATATATATATGTATATATATATATATATATAAAAAAAAAAACAATCAGGGGGAAAAACACTGACTGCTTTTCTAATAACACAATTTCTAATAATGTAATCCAACTGCATGGCTGGTTAAAAAAAAAAGAGAAGCTTTTCCAAAAGCAAAAGGATCGATCTAAAATTCTTCACCACTCAATACTTAAGTAACACAGACACAAACTAATAAAGCACAAACATGTCTTGCACGTTCCTCAAATTAAAAAGAATAAAACGAACAAAAACAAAATGCATACAGCGCAAATGTGCACGTGCCAGCAGACTCCACAAGGCAGGTGGCCTGTGATATGAAAGCTGACTGGCAGTCCACACAAATCTGGGGCGAAGCATCCAGACTCAGAGCTGCTGCAAAACACGTACAACCCTGTCAATGGAGTCTGTGGTGGCAAAGGCCAGGTACTTGCAGCAGAGCCAGTCCTCCAGGCTGACGCCGCCGCCGCCGTGGCCGACATCCAGCGAGCGCTCTGCAAACTTGATCATCATGAGTGTACGCTTCAAGTCCAGCCAGTTCTGCAGCGCTACGTGGCGCTGAGTGGGAAGAGGTGCAGTACGCAAGAGGTCATCACGTGGCCCCCACAGCAGACACTGCAGGCAAGCACGAGCCTCGGAAACGCCAATGCGCTCAGACTCGTCAGTGTGGAGCAGGAGACTCGCCAGCCGCTGCAGGCCCTGCGAGTAAAGGGAACGTGTAGGGAGAGGTGGCAGTTGCTCCATCTCCTTCAGGCCAGCTGCCTCCACCAAAGGATTGGGTCGGTGAAGCATCTCATAGATTAGAAGGCCAAGCTGAAACTCATCACACTCAGTGTACCGCACGGTGCTCCGATGCTTGGCCTGAGAGAAGTTGCTGATGATGAGGCGAGCCGGGCAGGCAGACGAAGCAGACATCGTGTTGTTGTTGGGCTCTGGAAGCTCCAGGTTCCAGGGATCGCCCGGCTGGCAGTGCACGAGCAGCAGGTTCTCCAGGTGCAGGTCGCAGTGTGACACGTGGCAGGGCTTCATGTGTTCTAGGCCAGTACACAGCTGAAGCAGCAGCAGGCACACCTGCCGCTCATACAGCTCTGGGTTACGTGAATGCCTTGCTGCACCCTCCTGCACAAAATCGGCCACTGTCTGGAATGGGACCTCACGTGTGATCACCACCACTCGGCTGCGCAACTTCCCGCCTTGGCATGCCATGTCCACCGGCACTGCTATGTTCCCATGCCCTCTCTCGGCCTGCCTCTTCCCTTCAGACAACAACTCTTTGCTCCCTCCACCTTTCTGCTCCAGATTTCGCTCCTCCTCTCTCTTTTCATCCCTCTCATCATCGCTCCCCTCCTCATCCTCCCAGGGCAGAAGCCGGGCAGGCACATCTGCCAGGAAGTGGCCACAGTCCTGCTGGATGTTGAAGTGCACAGGAAGGCTCTGTCGGATAGCCAGGCTGTGGAAGAACTGCTGCTGTGTCTCCTTCACCTTGTACCTGCAGATCTGGGAAACAGAGAGATGGAGAGATGCCCTTTAACACGTGTAGTATTAGTTACTGTCATGCACTAAGGGTGAGCAGTATAAATGAAACATTGCTTAATTCTAATTTTATAAATGCCCCCCCCACTATGTAAACGCATCTTTTACTGTAGATAAACATATTGTAGATATTCTACAAAACTGCAAATCATAAACAGTCTTTGATGCCTTTCAACACTGAAGGCTGTGTCACGCAAATAATACAGCTCTTAATATTAAAAATACTTTCAGCTGGATCAACTGAAGCACTTCTAACTACCTTAACAGCATAGTTGATGAGCGGGTCCTTAGCGTAAGCGGCTGTGTAGTAAACAGCGTCTTCTGCCTCGCAGCATGGCTTGCCCGTGGTCAGTCTGAAGTGGGACCAGCTGTCTGTGCCAAAGCGCAAATGGTCTTTCTGACCAGCCATGAAGCGGTCCTCACAGCGCCCAGCCAGTTTGCGCAACGTGTCGGCGTGTAGACCGCGGATGCGGCCTGCCACCTCCTCCCAGCTCTCCAGACCTCTGTAAAGAGCAAGTCTGTGGGTCTTACTGGCTGCAAGGCTCTCTGTGCTGCGGCAGCCCTGCCTCTCCTGATCTGGGGCTGTGCTGCTGTTGGCTGAGCGGGACAGGCTCCGTCCTCCTGCCGCTGACCTCTCCAGAGAGTCCCCTGACTCGTCTAGCTGGCGGGCATCAAAGCTGAGCGAGGAGCTCTGACTAGCAGTCTCCCAGGTGGAGTCCAGGTCATAAAGTGGATTTGCCACGCTCAAGCTGGCGCCGCCTGGCTTGACTTCGCCCCGGGGCCGGCGGGTCATCGGTTCTCTGGTCAGTGATTGCTCTGTGTTGGCTCGTGGCACAGATTTCTTTGGCAAAGGAGGGGGAGTGGCTTTGGCACCTGGATTGAACCCTTCAGTTTCAGAATTAAGCGTATCATCAGAGGTCTTGGGGTGTCTGGGGTGCTTTGCAGGGATCAAACTGGCCCTGGACTGACCTGGGGAGAGGAAATGGGCCAGAGAGAGACCGTCACAATTATTAAATAGCCAAAAAAAACCCCGAGTACCAGCAATGATGTAATTTTGGAAACTGCAATACTGCAACAGGCCCTCCACAAAATCTATAAATCACCCCTGTAGTGCAAAACAACAACAAAAAAAGTACCTCTGAACATAATGTAGCAGTTGGTGTTATGGCCAAACACTTATGACAGTACAGTGTATACACCATAGTATAATGTGATGACCCTTCAAATTTAAGGACCATATTTGCTGACCAGTATTTACGTATTTTTTTTTTTACATTCTTTAATGTCCTTTTTCTGCCTGTAACCACGTCAACACCCAGCCCCCAGCCCCCAGCTAGTTCACAAGTGACAAGTGAACTCCACCAAATGTCATTACAATCGTATGTTGTGGTTAGAGACACAAATCTATATTTTCGGCAGGCTTGTCTCCAAAACCGAACCGTATACAAGGAGAAGCACCCGAGACACCACTGTAAAAATACGGAGGTGAATTGTTGATACTGTGGGGCTGTTTTGTTGCTGACGATTCAGGGGCTTTCGTGAAGATTGATGGCATCATGTATTCTGCTCAGTACCAGGATAATTCAGCCCAACACCTGGTTCAGGCTTGGCCATAAATAAAACTTTCAATAAGATGATGGGCCAAACATACTTCTAACAAACAGCACAGAAACACAAAGTAACAAAATTTAATGTTAAAAAAAAAAAGTTATGAAAAACGATTTAAATATGACAGTGACAAAGTATTTGAAGTAAAGTGTAATATTTGCTTTCACTGGTGTCAGTAAGAGACCGGCGTGTTTCCTGTTTTGTTTGAATGGAAAGTTAAGGCCTGTGGGCAATTTTGACATCCTACTTTAAAAACAACCCAAATTCATATTTGATTTATGACTATCTCCTACTGTAATATTCTAGTAATATCTTTCCTGCACATTTAATTCTTAAATCCTTCCCTGTAATTATTAGTCATGGGCAAATCATGCAAGCTACATCTAAATTCTAGACAAACACCTAGAGGTACTGTGCTGTTCTAACACTAACTCATGCCCACAAATGGTCTCTTCTTCTATGGAGGACCATCATGGAGACCCTGTGTGTGTGTGTGTGTGTGTGTGTGTGTGTGTGTGTGTGTGTGTGTGTGTGTGTGAGTGAGATGGAACAGACAAATTTTACCAGCTGCTGTTTAACTCAGGTTAAACTCGGCCCTTATCTCATCTCTCGAGATATATGTATAAAATCAAAACACCATTGGCTACCTCACTTTGCATTGAGATCTGCCCACATCCTTGGACAGATATGTGTGTGTGTGTGTGTGTGTACAAACTTAATGTGGTTGTTACATACCTAGGTTGGTGTAGGTGGCACTGCAAGAGCTGGAAGCAGGGGAGTGTGAGTGAGAGTGTGTGTGTGTACCCTCGTCCTCCTCTGGCTCCCCTAGACTGATGCTGGGTGAGAGTGGGCGAGCCACAGCGTGCTTCGAGAGGCCGGCCGGCTCGCTCACGGTCGGCAGTTCCAGTTTGGCCGGCAAAGAAGTGATGGCGGAGCTGTCTGCCTCTGATCCCTGTGCTGGCATCTGACTACATGAGACGGAGAAAAAGTCAAATCAGTGCTGCTGCCCCATCCGCATCTTCACAACTGTCTGTCCATTTGTGTGTTTAGATCGAGCTTTCTTCTGCACTAGAGAACGTCATCTGACATTACAACACCTCATCATACTTTACTGTAGCGTATTCCACAGAGCTGATGAGTTCTCCATTCGGAGTACTCAGGTGTCGATTCATTTTCCATAACAGCGGCTAGACGTTGACGCCTTCAATTCAACGAAAGGTTCTCACTCTAATATGTTAGCGTTTCTATAGTAACAATTAAGACAGACTTTGTATAGCAGATGCACTATGTATACAGATTTAAAAGTGTGTAACTGATGTTACGGTGATGCTTTCCGTGATGACAAAAGAGTCTGTTGAACATTTATGGAAGGCGTGCCAGTGCTTTGTAACAGTCAGAGCTGGAACTTTAAATTACAGACACTTATGCACTGCAAGAGAGAAACTGTCTGTTTCTAAGTTGTTGGTTTTTTTTTTAATAACAGACAATAATGTGAATTTACTAAGATTGTTTCACAGACACAGTGTGATGTAAGGCGTATTATGTAAGATATTTTTACATTATTGAAAAATAACCAACACCACTTGTCATCGATTATTGTCCTTTCTGTGTACTGGATTATTTCTTAGTGTTAAATTAGTATTTAACATGTGACCAGCTAGTCTTAGTGCATCATAAAATATGACCTTATCGCTAGTCACGGAAATACAGGCCATACAAAACGTGTCTTCTGTCGTTACACCGGTTTACCAGGATTAAAACATACTGGACTGGAAGCACTTTATTCCATATTCATAGAATCCGGATCTCTTTATTAGGGTAAAGGAAGGAATACAGGCAGGAATGCTGTGCTGACTCCTTATACCATTACCTTTAATGAAAGTCATTTATTATTCATATGAATTAAATACTATTTCTATCGGACCATGACGCAAGTGGGTACAGCACTCCTACGTGCCAGGATCCTGCTGTGTGGTTTCCCATGATACCCAATGATGCCTTAGATGTTGAATCAAATATGTAAACTTAAAATACATGCTCTGATTACGGAATTTAGCCTAGGAATAGAGAGCAGCACTAAACTGATTAAATACTATTCCTATCATGCGTCGTTCATAATTCATGCTTATCTTATCTGGATAATTCAGTATAGAGAATTACATGGTTTGGAGGTTTTCTTTTTTTTTTTACACTATAAAATCAATAGTTGTTGTTTATTTTATTAAATCACGAATAAAACCTTTTACATATGTGGCAAAACATCCTGGAACAAAAAGTCCACAAGTCATATATACACGATATCCTTTATAAATTATAAATACAATATCCTACATGAAACTTGGTGACGAATTAAGACGTATAACTTGGGTGCTTTTAAACCAAATGCACCATTAAAACGCTACGTGAACAAGTAAGCACCATTACAGCACTTTAAGTGAGGGAGTAAGACATCGTGTTCTCATAACTTTGGAAGCCAGACATAGTGTTAGAACTTGTTCTAGTCGCGGGAACCAATGACAGCTTTGCATTTTCTACATCCAATGAAGCATTTACTGTTCAGAAAGTGAGCGCACACACACACACACACATACACACAGAGTCATAAACCAACACCCCAGTCAGAGCATTGAGCTTACCTACTGTTCTTGCTCACACAGCTGCCCATATCTGAAAGATCTCTCACCTTCAGGCCTGGAGAAAAAAGCTCTCCGCTGATATCTTATTATACCTACCTTCTTTTCTGCCTCCTTTTTCTTTCTATTGTATGTGCCCTCTCAGGTATTTTACCTGTGAGCTGTACTCTGCATGCCTCTTGACACACCCTCCGCCAGTTGCTCACAGACAGAAGAATGATTAACACTTCCTTTACCTGGGTGACATGCTTTTATGACGGCCCTTGCCACTGACTTTGTACTCCAAAGAGTCAGATAAACTGTATCATTTCAAGACCATACTTAAAAAAGTTAAGTTCACACTATTTAGTTGTATTCATCTCCCCTTGAATTACCAATGGGAAGAATATAGTAAGGTGAAAAATTCTCACGTGACACATAAATAGCACCTTATTGCGATCACTGCTAAGCTTAAGGCCTGGTTTATACTTGACTGGGGACCTTGGTTAGCGTTAGTGCTTGAAATTTGTCTAGAATAGAATGCAAAAAGACATAGCTCTAGTCTGTTTAGTTTGTTTGCAGACATTGTGTCACACCATGCTATAATGTCCCACTACTTGCACCTCTATTGCACCACAGGACCTCCATCTTGTGTACACATACTCATAGTTAACAACAAGCATAACCTGGCCTAAGAAAGCCATAGACCTATGAGACTAATCAAGGCTAGTACTCGACCGTTTGCTGGGACTTTACCGTTAATCTTTACTGATTCCTTAAAGTTGTGAAACGCACAAGTCATTTTAATTCAAGGTAATCTTATAACAGTGGAATTGGGCTTTGCATGTTCTAACACAATACGATGGTGTAGTACTAAACCCGAACCGTCCTTCAATAAGTGACTCAGATTGCAAAACCACGTAACAAGAACACCTTTGCCCTACTGAGAACACCGCACAAAGCTAACCACAGAACACAACAAGCCGAATCAAATATTCAAGATGCATCACGAGGCTACCGTTAAAATCTAACTCAATATGCATTAGCATTACTATTGTTTTGTGCAGTATGTCAGCGATAATGCCATGCACACATTAAATGTAAACCTGTGTGATCACTACAGTGACTATTATAAAGAGAAGAAAGAAAACTAGCATAATAAAATAGAATACAAGAGCAGAGATGGACAGAGGGAGAGAGAGAACACTTACCTCATCACTTTGCTGATCAAGAGGCTGGCTCTGCTCTTAGGGGGGCCTGACTGGTTGAATGACAGCACTCCAGCTGCACCTGCACTACTCTCCTCCACCCTGAGCTCTGCCTCCCCATCGCCTCCTGATCCACTGTCTGGCTTATAGGTGAATATAATGGTGGGTTTCTGGTTGGGATCATCTGTTTTTGACTCTGAAAACCAGTGCTGCCTCTGGAGAGGAGGAGGAGGTAGCATGGTGATAACAGTCCCATCCAAACCCACCAGCTTCCCTTTCTCTTTCTCTTTCTCCACTTTCTCTTTTTGTTCATCCTCATCTTTCCGCCGGCGGAAGAAGCTCTTGAAAGAGATCCAACGTTTGGGCCTGTTAATGTCAGTTGAGCGTCTGCCTTCTGCCACAGGGCTTACCTCTCCATCACTGGGCCTGGAGCCCATGGGTCTGGTCCAGTTGCTGAAGTGCCTCTGAAGCAGGTTACTGGCATGATATGGAGAAGAGGTGGATCTGGGTGGGGGGAAAGGGGCACTGGGTTCAGATTTTGGACTTGTAGAAGCCTCAGCTGCTGAGGCGCTCTGAGACTTAGGCAAGAGCTTGGATGGCGTGTCCTTGTGAGATTTGGACAGGCTACTCTCAGTAGGGCAGTGGAGGGATTTGGGTCTGCTGAGAGTACCCTTAGTGGCATCGGGGGGAAGAGAGTAGAGCTCTTCAGCACTACATGTCTTGCTGTAAGCAGAGGGTGAGCCTGGAGGAGATTGGGGTGGCTGGATAGAGGCTACTATTTGAGACAGCACCATGCTGGCCTTCTCCCTGTGCCCTGATCCAGTGCTAGTGGAGGTCTGGCACTCACTGCTTCCTGCCGCAGGTGAATCCTCACTGGGGTTACAGCTACTGTTGAGTTTAATGGAGCTGCTTTTTGTCAGACTGCTAGAGGCAGTGCTAGGAGTGGGGACAATGTTTGTCCTAGGACTGGAAACAGTAACTGAAATGTTGGCTGCTGTACTGCACTCAGGGAAACTTTTAGCTTTTAGCTCTTCCTTAGTATCAGCTGTGACAAATTTTCTGGTGGGCTTGTGTTCTATGGGTGAGGACTGAGCATTTTCAGAGTTCCCGATTTCCTCATATGTGTGGCTGGGTACTCGACCTCCTGTTCCCAGCTTGGTCTGTGGCAACTCCCCACTTACACCCAGAAAGCTCTTATACACAGCCAGATTATCATATGCACTTGGGTTAATCACAATGGGCACTTTCACTGCATTCTTTGAACTGCGTGCATATGTGGGTTCATCTCTGATGATGATTGGGAAAGGAGGCATACCAGCATTATTGTAGCTGTTAAATTTGATCTCTGACAAATTAGGTGATTTCACAGGTATGGTGCGTGAAGAGGAGATACCAGCAACAGGGGAGGTGGGAGCTGATTTATGGTTGCCATGTCTGGGAGGGACTGATGACCCAGACGGCGTACCACTAAGCAACTCTACTTTGGGGATCTTTTGCCGAGGGCTAGTGCTGGATGTCCACACCTCTTGGTAACGAATGTTCCCAGACTTCTTACAAGAAGGGCTGGATGTAGCAGCATTGGCTAAGGCAGTACTTAGAGAGACTGGTACTGATGGAGAAAGTGAAGTGAATGGAGATATTGGAGTGGTTGGAGACACTACTGCAGACTTAGGAGAAAGTGGAGTTTTGGGTGATATAGGTGATTTTGGGGAGAGAGGAGAAGCAGACAGGGGGATGTTTTTTGAGGCTCCTGGGTAGGGTGGGGGACCCAGTGCTGTGATTGGGCCTCTGGGCTTGGCAGCGCTCTCAGTAGTTCGTTCCTCAGTGCTGGCCATGGAAGCTGACACATCCACCACAGTGTAAGGCTTACAGATGGGAGTCTTCTCCAAACTCACTACTCTGTATGGTTTAGGCTGCTCCTCCGTTGGGCTAAAGCTTATTGTGATTGGCTGGCCAGGGAGTGCCTGTGGAAGAGGTCCACCCTCTCTCTGATTAATATCTTGATCCTGTAATCGGATGGCCAGAAC
This sequence comes from Ictalurus furcatus, assembly GCF_023375685.1. NCBI lineage: Eukaryota > Metazoa > Chordata > Actinopteri > Siluriformes > Ictaluridae > Ictalurus > Ictalurus furcatus. The sequence goes on along the minus strand of NC_071268.1, from coordinate 5,585,897 downwards.
AGCTTTGTGTGTCTCAGTGGCTTTAGGTGAGCTCAATGCTCGGCCTGCTGGGTCTTGAACTGCAGAGTCTCTGCTAACTGGAACAGGGTGTAAACCATTAGGCTGGTTACGGGAGACACTACTGCCACTGCTGGATGTGCAGGAGTCTTCAGGTAGAGATGATGAGGACTCTGGTGAGGTGATGGACTCGGAGTTAGACAGGAATCCACTGCCCTGGGGGTCAGAGCCATATGGAAGCAGGCTAGGTGCTCCACTGGAGTCCATGGAAGGATAGCCATTCAGAATCTCATCATAACTATCATAGTCAACAGCACAGATCCGTTGCAGTGAGCGGTTCCGCAGAGGCACAGTGTTCCACTTCTTACCAGCTGCAAAGGGAACTGGAGACAGAGTTGCAGCACGGAAATTAGCAAAACGTGGCTGACCCCTCATCCGGATCTCCATAGCCAAAAGCTCTTCGTCACTCTCATCCCAGCTCTCGTGCTCACCATCATCATCACTCTCACTTTCCTCTTCATATTCCTCATCCTCCTCTCCATCGCTGGAAAATTCTGGGTAGCAGAAGCGTCCCCCCTCCGAACTGATAATCTCTGCACTGTCACTCAAAGAGACACGTTTATTTGCACTGCTGCTACGACCCAAGGTCAGGCAGCTGGCCGCAGGCAAGCCTCTCTCCAAGGAGCGCCTATATGAGCAGCTGATCCGGCCCAAGAAATCGTCCCTGCTGGAGCTCAGATTTGAGCTCAAACCTGCAATCTCCTTCAGCACATCCGTTAGGCCATTGTTATTGTTACTGCTTGGGGGACAGAGAGAAGCAAACCCCTGCATGTCTACCCTTTCATCGTTTCGTTCATTGTTGTTTGGTTCTGAGGGCCTCTTCCGGTTTAAGCCATTACGATTCCAAATGGTAAAAGCTGAAGCTTTTCCAGGCTCTGCCCCCTCTACGAGCTTCTGAGGATTTCCTTCTAAATCTAGCCCCAATCCAGAGCATGGGAGCATCATGGTGGGCTTAACCGCAATTGTGGGCTTTTTTGCTACAGGAGGGCGGAACTGGCCAGAACGGGAAGTACTGCTGCTTCTCTGAGAGTTGCTAGCAAGGTTAGCGTTGATGATAGCCCTGCCCCCTGTGGGTGAGTGGCTTGGGTGGTTAATGTTATTTGTGCCTCCTGTGGAGGTATGACTGTGCTGGGTGAGGACTGGTTCAGGGGGACACTTGTGTGGACCCCCCTCAGGTAGGCGGTGCAGACTCTTGGGCTTGAAGCAGTTCTTGCACTCGCCAGGTTTCCACACGTGTTCAGTGAATGTGTTGCAAGCAGACATGTCTGCAGTGCTGACAGCAGCACACTCAGTGCACAGGAAAGCGCTCCATCACAGACACAGCTGGTACACCACTGCTGCTCACAGCTGCTACAGGCTAGGGGCAGGGAAACAACTTCCACTTATAACACTGACAAGTCCACCTGAAAAAGAAATATTCAACAGTAAGACGCTATTCATTACTGAAATAGCTTAAACAGTGTTATCCTGGTGTGATATTTTACAACATTACTTAATTGTGTATTCAATGAACAAATCCACTCCGATATTAAGACCTGCATTAGCTGTGAGATTCCAGCAGGGGGTGCAGTGTGCATATTTTAATAGAACCACACTAAAAACAATTTCCCACCATGAGACTACAGAACGATGTACTTTTTGTGTGTGTTCAGTTTCTTTAACAAAAACGTTACACATATATTCAGGTAATGTTGATCTGAAAGTAACATGATATTAAACTGTAAAACGGGCTTTGTCAATTTGACAGAATTAAGTTGTATATTCTTGTATGAATGCATCAGATATAAAATGGGCTATGCATCACTAACAAGGTGGATATGTGCACACACACACACACAGAGTGAGAGAGAGAGAGAGAGAGGAGGATGGGGGGAGGGGGAGAGAGCGAGAGAAGCATTTTTCCGCTCTATATTTAGCATTCAGCTAAGACCAGTTGCATGTAGTTATGTGCCACTGCTCAACACGCTGAAACTCACACACAACCCAGGCCTGAACTTCATTTAGAGAAACTGAATGCAGAAAGTATGTTGAAATAAGAACTACTACTACTGACAGAAACAGAACCAGAACATAATTTGACCGAATTAAGTCCCTCTATGTTTAGGGTTGGTATTATATCTGATGGCAACTATGCTCATATGCAAAATGCCTGCCATAACATGCTTTTGTTTTCAACATGATTTTTTTTTTTTTTTTTTACAAAATGGTTAATATTGGCAGTTAAAAGTCAAATACAACTAATAGTATTATGTAACTGTTCTAATCTTATACAGTTGTATGAAGGATTTGTAAAACTTCTTTTAAGCATAAAATCATAGTAAAAGATTTGAGACACTGCTTATAGGAAATCATGACCAATTTAGAAAGTTTGTCCTTGTCCTATGCTTGTCAGAATGTAAACTTTTACATTTTCATTTATTCATATACAGAGTGAAACAGTTAGTTTCAGAGTGAAGATACAGTTAATGTGAAAAAATAAGTACACCCCATGGAATTTTCTGCATTATTTTTTTTTTTTATACATATTTGGACAAACATTTGATCCTCTTTGAAACATTCATTTGAAACATCTTTGACCATTAATAATGGTAATACACGATCAAATGACACAAACTTGACATTTTGTAGTAACTTTCACAATTTAAATGAACAAAAAAACTGATCAGTCACATGGAAAAACTAAGTACACCGTTCAAATCCATAAAATTAGAATCAGGTGTTGAAGATCGGGTGCCAGTGATTAGAACCTGCTTAGGGAGTGCAGGTGGAACCGGTCTTATTTATACCCCTCTCATATCTAGTGTCTGGTGTTCCCTTTGTTATTGAGGTGTATGGTGTCATCATGCCAAGATCTAGAATTCTGTAAGGCCTTCAGAAAAAAAGGCTGTGGATGCCTATGAGTCTGGCAAGGGATTTAAAAAAGATTACACAAATTTGACCTGCACGGGAGGCATGCCAAGAAAAATCCTTTGCAAAGACTACAGCTTTAGAATAATAAGACTACTAGGCCATTTAGAATAATGCGCTCTGAACAGACGAATCAAAGATAGAGCTGTTTTGCCACAGTAATAGCAGACATGTCTGGCGCTGACCAAAGACAGCTTTTCAGGAGAAGCACGGTGGTGGAAATGTTATGGGTTAGGGTTGCTTCACAGCCTCAGGGACTGGACAGCTTGCGTTCATTGATTCAACTCAGGAGTTCTGCATCATATCAAAGAGTGCTTGAAGATAACGTGAGGTCATGTGAAGTTGAACCAAAAGTGGTCCTTTCCACAGGATCATGAACCTAAGCACACGAGCAAATCCACCAAGGAACGGCTCAAAAAGAAGAAATGGAAGGTTACGGAATGTCCTAGTCAAAGCCTGGATTTGAGTCCCATCGTAACGTTGTGGGGGGATTTGAAACGGGCCGTACATGCAAGAAAACCCTCAAACATCTTGCAACCGAAAGAATATTGCATGGAAGAGTGGTCAAAAATTCCTGCAAGCCTGGTGGACAATTATGCAAAACACCTACAAGTTATTTCTGCTAACGGAGGCAATACTAGCTTCTGAGGCCTTCCACAGAAGGATATCACATATATTGATATTTCTGTTGAATAAATTATTGAAAAAGCTCATTTTCCTCATAGTTTTGTTCAAGTGCATCAGCTTTATTAAGTTCTATCTTTATTAAGTTATTATATCACTGTTTCAAAGATGATCAAATGCCAACAAAAAAAAAAAAAAGCGCCAATCATTTATGGGGTGTACTTATTTTTTCACATGACTGTACCACCTAGCTACAATTGGAATTTGTGGCAAATTATGATCAATATAGCTAGCAATCAAGTTTTTAATAGTCGTTAACTGCTTGTTAGTTAGCTAAATTGTGGTTTGTATGAGGTAAAGAAAAGGAGATTGGCTATAGGACATGTTAGCTAGACGACAAGCCTATGTGGGATTTTAAGAACTTCACAGATAGTGACAGTCTGAACAAGCAAAACAGATAGAAATAAGGTCAGTGACAACTCATTACATTTAAAGTGATCTTTTCTAGACACTCAAAGAGCTTTACATAGTATGGGGGGGGGGATCTCCTCAACCACCACTAGGGTGTAGGATCCACCTGGATGATGCAATGGCAGCTACAGTGCACCAGAACACCAGCTATGAGTGGAGAGGGGAGGAGAGAGTGATGTAGCCAATTCAGGGGATAATCAGGGGGGCGTGATAAATAAGGGCCAGTGGGGGAATTTTGCCAGGACACTGGGGTTATACCCCTACTCTTTACAAGAAGTATCCTGTGATTTTTAACGACCACAGAGAGTCAGGACCTAGGTTTAACGTCTCATCCGAAAGTCGGAGCCGTTTTTACAGTATAGTGTCCCTGTCACAGGGACACCAAACAGGGTGAGCGCCCCCTGCTGGCCTCACTAATACCACCTCCAGCAGCTACCTGAGCTTTCCCCAGGAGGTCTCCCATCCACATACTGGCCAGCCTCAACCCTGCTTAGCTTCAGTGGGAAACAGGGATACATGTTTTAAACAGCAGGGACGCTGAAGCTGTATACTGTGACCTCGCTTTACAGGCGTGATAGCAGCGAGCAAGTTGTAGCATTAGTAGCAAACATGGTGGCGGCAAGTGTAGATGTAGATGTTGAGGATTCCCCATCCCAGGGGCATAGAATACTTTTAATAAAACATAAATTTGACCCCCCCCCCGCCCCCCCCACCCGGCCACGGCCAGTTTGTGTATCTTTGATTCCTATACGTGTACATGTCTAAGTCTTTACGTGACCCGACGTTGGCATGACAATTGGTCACTCGGCTCACGTGTCTCGCCCATGCTCACACCCGTGCTGAGCGCTCAGAGGTTGCGATGAATTTTTTTTCCTTTATTTGTTCTCCTTTTTTACTGAGTCGAGCAGTGTAAGAAAGTTCTTTTGGCGTGTGGTATTCGTGCTGCACAACGATGAATAATGTGCCACATATCTCTTTTTAAACGCTGCCTATTTCCACTGATGAATAATTAGCAAGATTTGATGGTAACATTAGCCAACCCGCAGTCCCTCATAATTACAGTCTCTCTGCAACAGTGTGGTTTGAGTGACTTATATCTTTTCAGAACTGTGGACCGTTGAATAGAATAGGATATTGTGTGAATATGCAAGTGTATATTATATACTGTGTGCTATATATATGCAATACAATGTACACTAAACACAATGTGCAATATTTAAATAATACACTACAGAATTGTAAATTGCATATTAAGCCAACTAAAGAGCGAGAAGAGATAAAACCCATCGATTAGAGCCACGGAGATCACAAGGTGCATCTGTGTTTTTATGGCAAAGGATATGAGGCCATTTTCTGTGGTAGAAAATGAAGGATTTCAGCTACTGGTCAACACATTGGAGCCCAAATAAAAATAAATAAACTAGGTAGGAGCTCAGGCAAAGCCTTAGTTTGTTTATATGAAGAGATTTATTTTATTCGGATTTATTTACGAGTCACGCCTGCTTGTTCGGAATAAAAAACTGCACATATACTGACCCTTTGCGGATAAGATCGGACCCCCCTGGTTTAGAGAATGTATACTACCTCCACGCTATGTGACACAACGCACGCTGATTTCTTTCAGCTCGAAATCTACTCGTCAGGATGGATACCAGGCAGGCCAAGCTCAATTTTTTTTTTTTTTTAATGGCATTTAACCATCATCATAGCCAACTCATACTTGCTACTTGTGTATTTAAACCTTTGTATTCTTTTTTTTTTTTTTTTTTTTACACTTAGTAATGAATGGATTAGCATGGCTAGGTAAATATCTTTCATCTAATTTCATGTCGATGGGGTTTTTTTGTTGTTGTTTCACCTAATAGCGTTGTCTTAATTCAACCCCGTGTCTTCTGTACTGCTTCTCCCTCGACGCAAAAAATAAATAAAAATAAACATACAAGCAAGTAAAAAATATCTTAAATAAAAGAGAATGTTCTAATATTTCTTACGAGATTATATAAGAAATAAATAAAAATAAAACAGACGAGCAAGTAAAATATCTTTCATAATAACAAATATTCGAAAATTTTCTTTTATTTGATTATATAAAAAAAATAAAATAAGACCACAAAGCTTATTTCTTTACTAATTTCATGCTTAAAATCGGCTTATTCTATTTTGCCTCGTTTTTTTTTTTTAAATTTAACTATAAGACAAAAAGCTTAAAATGAGTAGACTGAGCTAGAATTAGGCGTCAACCTTTTTTTTAATTAATAAAGACGCTAATAAGGAAATGCGAATAAATAAACATTAATACAGAGAAAATATTACTTCGATTTTTTTTTTATATCCACGATAATTTGTATCAGCTGAGATAATTTCTTGCAGAGCGATACAGTCAACAGGGAACGAGTGAAAGAAAGGAGCAATTCGAACCACAGTGTGTGTTAAGGTAATGGGAGGTTAATGGAGTGAACGTGTCCCATCTGGAGCATAACTGAATACCCATCCATCCATTTTAAAATATTAGTACTGCTCTATTTTACTCTCTGGTCATAGCAAATATACAGTGCTGGGAGGAAAACGAAACTCTGAATAAGCGCCTATTGAGGTCGTTAAAGGCACGAGGCACGTTTCTCTAAAATGCTTTGTTAAAACTAAAACGTTTCCTTTTTAGAATAATGAGAAGAGCTGAATTAAATAACCTGTGCATGCTTAAAAGTCACGTCTCCAGGAGCGTAACTACAGAGTCGGTACCCTTATGAGCAGTTATATAACTCGTACATCACAAAGGGGAGAACGACTGAGAAGGGGTTGGCTTCTCCTGCAGCTCAAGTGAAAAAGTGGGCGTGGCTCCCAGTCAGGGACACGGTGCTCAGATCTGGTTCTAAACATATCACCATGGCAACGCCCTGGTCAGCCACAATACATCAGGAACAGCTCCAGTGTACTGACCCAATCATATGACCAAAAATCATAATAAGGACTGGACATGTGATGCATTTTGATAAATAGGAATGATTGACATGATCCTAAGGGAAGGCGAGTCAGTTTATGATTAGATCCACAGCTGTTAACTGTTCATTTCATCATAACCAGGGTTTCATGGTGAGTTTTTATTTACTTACACTACATTCACTCCAATTAAAGGTTTGGTGTGAGATTATGTTAATTAACCACTGAAACTATTGCGTGTGTGTTAGCTGACTGGGAACTCTGTTATTTCTGCTCCTGGATCTCCACCTACAGGAAACATCGCGCACTGTCTGGAACAAAAGGAAATTCAAGTCATTATTCAAGCCTTCGAAGTAGAAGCTCTGCTCTCCTTTCCTCTCCTGCGTTACACGGCATGACTCATAGCCACCTCCTGCAATTTTCTGCTATTCTTTTACACAAAGATTTTATTTGTTTAGCCTTTTCTTTTTTTTTGGGGGGGGGGGGGGGGGGTCTATCTCTGTGTGCCAGATGTGAGATCTTTGTTAAATATAGGTGTGCAACAAATAATGGCACCCTTTTAGTCAATATTTTGTGCTACCTCCCTTTGCCAAGATAACAGCTCTGAGTCTTCTCCTATGATGCCTGATGAGTTTGGAGATGGGGTTCAGGTCAGGGGACTGGGATGGTCATGGCAGGACCTTGATTTTGTGGTCAGTAAACCATTTTTGTGTTGATTTTGATGTATGTTTTGGATCATTGTCCTGCTGGAAGATCCAACCACGGCCCATTTGAAGCTTTCTGGCAGAGGCAGTCAGGTTTTCATTTAATATCTGTTGATATTTGATAGAGTCCATGATGCCGTGTATCCTAACAAAATCTCCAGATCCTCTGGCAGAAAAACAGCCCCAAACATTAAAGATCCACCTCCATATTTAACCGTGGGCATGAGGTACTTTTCCATATGGCTACCTCTCTGTGTGCTCCAAAACCACCTCTGGTGTTTATTGCCAAAAAGCTCTATTTTGGTTTCATCTGACCATAGAACCCGATCCCATTTGAAGTTCCAGTAGTGTCTGGCACACTGAAGACGCTCGAGTTTGTTTTTGGATGAGAGTAGAGGCTTTTTTCCTGAAACCCTTCCAAACAACTTGTGGTGATGTAGGTGACTTCAGATTGTAGTTTTGGAGACTTTCTGACCCCAAGACGCAACTAACATCTGCAATTCTCCAGCTGTGATCCTTGGAGATTTTTATCCACTCGAACCGTCCTCTTCACAGTGTGTTGAGACGATATAGACACACGTCCAATTCCAGGTCGATTCATAACATTTCCAGTTGACTGGAACTTCTTAATTATTGCCCTGATGGTGGAAATGGGCATTTTCAATGCTTGTGCTATTTTCTTATAGCCACGCCCCATTTTGTGAAGCTCAACAACCTTTTGCCACACATCACAGCTATATTCCTCGCTCTTACCCATTGTTATGAATGACTAATTTTCACATCCTTCTTTGCTCATATTTACCAAGGGTGCTAATATTACTGGAGGGCACTGTAATATTTGACAATATATTGTTGGAAATACAACACAAAGCCGCTTGCCATTTGGATGAAAATCCCTTACATAATATCACTTACAAAGGCTAACGAATCTAGACTGTTTACCTATACTTATAATTTATTGCGCACAGTCGTATTAGTAGTCTAAACGTATTCCTCACTCTATATGCACTGTAGTATTAGTGCTATTCGGAGGAATGAGTCATCCCCATGACTCAACCGTTTGCGAGTTTTGTTCTTAAAATACAAGTAGACAAGGCTATAAAAGAAAAGAAAATCTCACAGGCATCCGAATGTCTCATCATCCAACCACCTCATCAATGGTCATCACTCACTCAGGTCATCTGATCGCCGCTCCTGTTCACCGTGCTGCACTGCTCCTCAGTGCCAGGATTATAATTTCATGACTATAAGGTTTATACATTCATCCCACCATTTGATAAACTTGCTGGTCTTTATGGAGTTATTTTTACTCCTTCTCTTGTCAGAGTTCATGTGGTTCTTCATGCTTGTTTGAGCCAGATAATGGCTGCTCGCTCAGGGACACCAAAACTGTGGCAATTTAACTCAGGAATTCAGAAACACAATAGAGAGCGAGAGTGCGAGAGAGCGAGAGAGAGAGAGAGAGAGAGAGAGAGAGAGAGAGAGAGAGCTGATGATTTCAGCCAGTGCCTTGAAAAGATTATAAAACAAAAACAACCCAGTGAGTCATCAGAACAGTTTGGTTTGGTTAATATGAATGTGTGCTTTGGCTTTGTCCTGCAGTTACAGTTCAAAAACCTGATTCATGTTTATGCAGATTACTCCATCCTAGCTCGTCCTGGAGTATAGAATAGCACAGATCTGACTGAAGAAATGGCTCGAACGTGTGAAACTAATACTGCAGTCCGCCGTCTATCCAGATACTGCTGCTGTGCTTAAAGATGCAGTATTCAGAGTGCTGAATGGTGCGCTGAGAGCCACGGAATTAATACAGTTTGTTCCAGAATACGGGGTGTCGGGGTGGGCCACGTGACAAAAATATCAAATCATCGTTTCTATGAGACAGGAAATGTATCACAATATATAGGTTGGCTTACAAAGTGCCAGTGACGCATTTAATACAACAACAATAACAACGATTTGAGGATTTGACTTTTTTTTTTTTTTTTTTAAATGCCCACAAAAACGATTTTAATATATTATCAATCAATCAATATTTAACAGTGAAAAACAGAAATGTGTGTTTCTGGAAGTAAATGTGGAAATAGAAACTCCGATCATCATACGGGCAATAAAGAGTATATACCGTGGTAGTTTCAGGGGTAGAACTCCCAAGTGATTCCTAATATCCGTCGTATCAATTAAACTCCATTTTACTTGTAGAGCGCTCTTAATGATGGACATTGCCACAACGTAGCTTTACAGAATTCTGCATGTACAAGCCAGAGGAGACGGCGGTAAGGAAAAACTCTCCTGAGACGACAAGGAAGAAACCTTGAGAGGAACCGGACTCAAAAAGAACCCGTCCTCATCTGAGTAACACCGGATAGTGCGATTATAAATCGTTTCCCTTCTATAAAGGGCCACTGTTGGGCCCTTAACGCTCTCTGCTCCAGGGGCGCTGTATCATGGCTGACCCTACACTCTGACCCCAACTTCCTGGCATGCTGGGAAAAGAAAAGAATTTCACCGTGCTGTAATGTATACGTCATTATCATTATCCCCATGTCCTATATAGTCGGGAAGTGCAACTGTGTAAACAGGAACTTATGAGCTTTGCTGAATAATCCGTTGATGAATATGAGCGTCAGAGTCGTTTCTGAATTCATGATGGTTTTAACTTAAAGTTATTAACAGTTCAACGATGAGTACTATCGACTGCTCTACCTAAACTACCTAAAATATTATTACAGATACAGTATATTAAGCATATTTCGATCCTCTGACCTCCACCCAGATATCCAGAAGCACTGAACACTGGCTAATCCACCGGTTAATAAACACACAATTTAATTTCAACAATCCTAGAGGTCTAGAAGGCGAGTCTGTAGGGACGGGTCAGTCGTACCAGTAACACTATCGAGGGAGGAAAAGACAAGATACAGAACCGAGTCTCTGTATTCTCTCTTTCTCCAGATCTTTGAGACTAGTGCATGGAGCAGACTAAACCCATTAGCACTGAACGGAAAAAGCAATGAAGTGCCTGTATGAAGCACATTTCTTTTTACACCCCAGACCACCCACATGGAGCTAATTCTCATCAGTATCCTCGCATTAGAATGCGATGCACAGAGGCTTATATAAAGTCATTAATGGATATCATAGCCCAGGGAGGTGGAATGAAGAGAAAACAGAGAAATTACAACAAAGAGTGAAGAAGAAAAAAAAACAAACAAACAAAAAAAAAAAACGATGTGTCACTGCGGCTAACGGCGTCTCACAGCAGAGGTCTCCAGAATTCCCCGGCTGTTCATGGATCCTGCACGTGAGAGAGAGAGACAGCGAGAGAGAGAGAGAGAGAGAGAGAGTGTGATCCTACCAGTGCCAAATGCACTTCTCAGGAGCCAAATGGCCTTTTCTATTCCCGCTCCAACTGCCACGGCTCCGCAGGAGCCCGAAACATTGCGGATTAGCAAAGGGAGAGGAGGAAGAAAAACCCAATACCCCAAAAGGCCAATGTCGTCTGCTATGACTCAAAGTGCATAGTGCAGACTGCAGAGACGCAAACTGCATTCCAGGAGCATGACTGATGGAGGTCACATGGATTCCAGAGCAGTGAGGAACATGCCACTGAAAAGCTCGGTGGGAAACTGGATACGGAGTGTACTGGGAACACATAAGCACTCGAGTTTTTTTTTAATTCATTTATTTTTCTAAACATGAGAATTACTGTTGCATCCTCTTACTTAGACCATACAAGTGTGTATATATACGTGAGAGAGCGAGAGATGAGTTGGAGTTGCTACTGCTCAACCTCTGCACTTAAAGTTTAGACGGAGGGGGTTGATTAGTTTTATGGTGGAGGCTCTTTTTCATATGAAATCATGCTAAGTATTCGACACCGTTGCTGCGCTTGTGGTGCCTTGTAAATGATCATTTGCAAGTTGTAATGACGTCAATTCCCACCTCGGGATGTTTGCCACGTGAAGTGGAAGAGAAACGAACCACCATGGACACCTCTACTGAAGCCTGTGTTTTCGTTTGCTCCGTCAGAATATATAAAGCTCATCAAACGTTTAAAAAGCTCGGCAAGATTCCGGACCGAAACTGCGGCATTAGCAACAAACTAGCTGGCTAACACGAGTTATACGAGCGCTCACTCTAATGACGACCTCCTCAAAACAGCGATGAGTCTGGTCAGGCGTACGGATTTAGATTGAACTGCTTTAAAGCCAATACTGCTATAAACACCTTTAAAAGTAGAGAAGGGGAACTGTACACTGTTCACAGTGTGAGCGGCCACGTTGATCCGATCTCGCTCTGTGAACAGGGAACGGACTGGTAGCCGAGAAGACGAACCCCGAGTTGAAACTGCAAGTCGAGCGGAGTTTTCAGCGTTTTTACCGGTTGGAGTCGCGCGAGAAAGAACAAATCACGACCCTCACCTCGAATGCGGCACGTGTGTGTACCAGTTTCTTTGTTTTTCTTTTGCACATAAACGACAATTCTCCGACAGGAACACCCCGAGAAAACGCCCTCCTCAAGTCCGAATTCCTACTCTGGACCTCGGTGGTCTGCTCAACCCCGAGTTCAGCAAGTGACGTCAAATCAACATGGCTGCTCAGCGCATGAACAGCAAACACGGCAGCACGTCTCACCTTTGAGTCATACTCTACATACTGTCCAGACAGAGGAGGGTTTTTAATCGTAGTCTCCGTTCTCTAACTGAACTAGATGAGTTTGATCAAAAATCAGTGTGTGGCTGAACACCGTGTACCAACTGTCCCGGCAGGCTTAACGGCAACCATCCATCACTTTACAGTCAACTCTAAAACCTGTTTAAATGATTCCAGTGTGTGTATCCGTACCTTGTTATCACGGTATTGTTCAAATGCGCTGAAAATGTCCAAAAGTATAATACTGATATTATAGTTTGATAGTTTTGCTCACTATAATAGTGACATGAAACTTTCACACATCTCTCTCGTGTAGTTTGCGTATCTTTCACACAAGTCCTCGCTAACCAGGGATGAGAGGAATTCGAGAAAGCAACATTATTACACAAGCAGCTTTCACACAAATGAAAGAAAGCTCTATGAAAACTATATACACGATAATATCAATGATGAAACACATACTAAAACGTTCCCCAGGCTCATCCGAGTCCTCTGCATTTCTAGAACTTGTGGGACCTCTGACAGACCGCGCGATAGGAAATTCCACACGCTACACCGAGGCCAAATCTCTGAGCAAAAACAGACGCTGTATTATTTTTTATTATTAAATGTTCAGAATTGGGAACGGCGCTCGGGGAGTTTGTAAGTCCTGAGGTTTGAGAAACAGAAAGGTCACACACCGTAATCTAAACTCCTATGTGTCTGGAGCAAAGCCAAATACCACTGAAGATTCGTCATCCAGCTACAGGAGTGAGTGTGTGTGTGTGTGTGTGTCGTTTTGGCAACAGATATTACGTTCCCGTATATCAGTCTGGCGAAGACGAGCGCATTCACTCTTTCAGCTTTTAATCCATGCAGTTACTTAACGCAGAGCTTTGTCATGCTTTAGTATATGAGCACTGCACTAGTATTTATTCCTTCACACAGCTGACCTGCATGCTACTAGAGACTCTTGACCGGCACACGTCGACACGCAGGCCATGCTGACAAACACCAACATCTGTCGAAAGGCAAACAACATGTGAGGACGATGACACGCCCACATACACAGAGGTCCTAGCAGGAGGCAGGGTTATGTTCCTTTGCAATGTCCTACAGGAGCAGTACGGAGCGTCTGCCAAATGCCGTGAATGCAAACGTAAAGGAAATATCAGCATAAAGTGTCTTATCTAGGTGTTAAACTGATTCTACACATCTCTGGAAGTGTCCTGGAGCGATGAACGTCGTTCCTCTAAAGATATTCCCTCGATTGTTGTTTTGATAAAGTAGAGCCGCAGCAACTAATCGATAAGATCGTTAATAATCGATTAAGAAAATCGCCGTCAACAAATCCGATTATCGATTAGCCGGTCTGCACGCGACACGTTTACTCGCTGCGTTACTTCTGCTCCGAGAACACGCGGCAGAGAGTCCGGACCAACGCCGTGTCCTAAATGACGTACTACGCACTTACACTATGCACTGCGTACCCCGCCGACTAGTGTGTGAATTTTAGAAAGGTAAGATCGTCTCAAATGGGACATTAATGGTTTTCTACTAACCAGAAGTATAACGCCTGTTTCACACAAGATCCGTTTGCAGTACGGAGGCAGCACATGCTCAGTGTGCTTTCACATCGGACACGTACAGAACACGTACAGGAAAGGACATGAAGGTGTTGGGTGACAGGACTTTGAATGAAGTTTAGAGCCCCACAGTACAGTAATACAATCTTTCATGTTTAAACACAATAAATATAAACAATGTAATATTACATGCATTATTTATATATTACTTTGCTCAAGCAAGTGGCAATCGATTATGAAAATAATTGATGGTTGCAGTCCTAGTGGAAAGTGCTGTCTAACACGCCAGACCAAAACTTCTCCTAGGTTTCCACTGACATCTGGTGACTCTAAAGGCCACAGCGTATAATTTACATCATATTCATCCTCATCAAACTCTTCAGTGAGCTCTTGGCTTCGGTAAAGAAGCCGCCGGACAAAATGACGTCAAATGTAAATACTGCAGAATAAAACGTTTCAGCGACCAAAGCTAATACCGCCAATCTGTTTCAACACTTGGAGCACAGTCACGTTAGCGAATACGAACAGTGCACGGCTCAAAACAGAGTGAGACTGACGAGCGCCCAGCAACAAGTGCGCCCACGAAGCAGGTGTCGGTAACACGAGCATTAAAAAAAACGCTACGTGAGATGAAAAGGATTCAAGAAGATGGAAAGAAATAACTGACAAGAAAGATGTAGCTACATAGCTACAGCGGGTTTAAACACCTCGTGAAAACTCTCCACAGAAGAGGCACCGTGCCGTTGCCAGGGCTGCACGATGAATCGAATATCGATCTCGATTACGATTTTGACTTCCCACCATTAAATGAACACGATCGACTGCGATATTGACGTTTAAAGGTCGTCCTCCGCTGCGTATCAAATCAAGCGCGTCCTAAACTTACAGCCAATCACCACAGAGCGGCGCTGGGATGACGCCATTTTTACGCCAAAACCTGGAAACGAGTTAGCATTTTAGCCCTTCGGTTCCATCGTCCCACATCAATGTTTTGTTGGTTTTTTTTTGTTTTTTTTTAAATGGGATTTTGGTGAAAAGCCTGAAATAAGGTCTGTAATGAGCACAAGCTCAAAACATTTTCATGTTTTATTCTAGGACATAAAATACACCAGTTGTACCCCATTCGTGAGCTTTTAAAGCTTTTAGCGGTATTGAAAAACACCTACTGACTAACTGTCAGGTAACGAGGGTTGAGGACGGATGCAAGTGCAGATAAGAGCTTTACTGAAGGGAGGCAGGCAAATCCAAAACGCGCGACGATAGCGTGGTCAAAAACAGACAAGGAGGTCATGTGATCGTCAAACGGGCGTAAACGAGAATCAAACCACGAGGTCGGGCTTGAGATCAACACTATGAACAGGTGCTCGGCACACGGAAAACTACACGTCGGACAAAGGGACACGAGGGGTTTAAATGACAAACGTAATTAAGGGTGAACACAAAACAGCTGAGACTAATGATGACACGTAAGGGAACAACCAATGACCATACAGGGGTGGAGACAGGACAGAAATCATAACAAATGCACATGTAGAAAGTCACTAAATATCCCGGGAGCGCGCCCCAGTGCTTGCGCGAGTGGAAATCATGACACTAACGCGTTGCTAAACGGGACTACGGACATTATCGGGGACGTTAAACCTCATCACGCCGAACAGGAAAAAACTGCAGATGAACTGCTTCAGGTGTGCTGTGCACAATCCCCCCCCCCCCCCCAAAAAAAAAAAACCTGGATGAAGATTCCTCCACAGAGTAAATCTGTATGATGGAAAATGTTTTAAATCGAGTTTGGAGAAGTTGTGGGAAGCGTGGTGATGGCGATGGCGATGGTGACGTTGGACATGGAAGTAAAAGCAGCGGTCTGTTGATTTAAATGTGTTTATATTTAAATGTGAAAGTGCAATAAAAAATACGTCGTCCCTAAAGTCAATGAATAATCGTCATCTCCATCCGTCCATCTTCTACACCGCTTATCCTTCTCCGGGGTCACGGGGGAACCTGGAGCCTGCGGAAGGATAAGCGGTGTAGAAGATGGATGGATGATCGTGATCTCGATATTCATCAAAATAATCGGGATGATCATTTTGGCCATAATCGTGCAGCCCTAGTCCCGACACGTACAAAACGTGTCATAAAAAGGTAGCTGCTGAACTGAAGTCTGCACTTTGCGGCCACATCTGAGCTCTGCTCAAGTAGGACGATAGTTTATATAGTTTAATACTTTGTGCAGATAAAGACGGACCTGGAACCTGGCTGCAGGAAAGCAGTGAGACGCGTGATGGAGACGCGTGAGGGAGACGCGTGAGGGAGACGCGTGAGGGACTGTGATCGACCGGCAGCGGCACACTGGGAATTTGGAAGAGTGTGATGTAAATAGAAGTGAGGCTGTACGGTCGATGTAAGTAAAAACACGACGCATGCACAGGAGGAGAGTGGAAGGGATAAAAATGTACGCGGTCCTACTCCATCCTGTAGCTCAGCGAGTTCAGCGTCACGTCTACACTCAACTTCACTCAGCGCCACGTGCTGGTAAACATGCATCTTGGGCGTCGTTCTTAAAATGGCAAACAGAAAAAGCGTGATCTAAATCAGCATGTTGTGGACTGAGTAAGGGACTGACTGCGTTAATGCTAACGCGCACGGCTTTATTTGCATTAATGCCTCATTGCCTGCAACATTCTGGGCCAAGTGGGAAATATAACCTCAGCAGCAAGTACTGCTAACATGAGCAAAAGTTAGCTCGCTGATATCTTACCCTGATAATTTATGCTCCTGTACGAGGTGCTGATGAAGCACCCTGAGATCCTTCACCCTCGGAGGTTCTCGTCACACTAGTGATGAGAGAAACAACAGGAAGGTAAAATGGACGCAGGAGAAAAATGGAGTGACCGGAAGGCGGGGATAGAAAGAGGTTTGAGAGCTTCATGGCCTCTGGTCTGAGTCACCGAGCTGTGCTCTCCAGGGGGTCGCATGGCCTCTTTTACTACTGCTGGAGACCATCATCTCAGTATCTCAGTCAGCAGAGGCTGTGTAAATGACACCGCCTGTATTAGCAGTGCTGCGTACGCCAGTCCTGAACCCAGATCAGTCACACAAGGCTTTGTCTGTGAGTGAAAGCGAATTTCAGCAAAATGAGATGCCATAATTCCTTCCCTCCTGTCTTCCAGGGTAACCATAACAACTGGATTGTAGAAGGAAAAAGTGGTAGGCAAAACACTCTCTCACTCACACTCTCTCACACGCTCTCTCTCACTCATTCACACACAGGCTCTCTTACTCTCTCACACTCTCTCTCATACCTCACTCACTCACTCTCACCCTCACACTCTCTCTCTCACACTCACTCATTCACTCATCACACGCTCTCTTACTCTCTCACACTCTTTCTCTCACATCTCACTCACTCTCACACCTCACTCACTCACTCTCTCACACCTCACACACTCTCACTCTCTCTCACATCATCTCAGTATCTCAGTGAGTATCTCTCTCACACCTCACTCACTCACTCTCACACCTCTCACTCTCACCTCACTCACTCTCTCCCTCAACTCACTCTCTCTCACACCTCACTCACGCTCTCACACCTCACTCACTCTGTGTCACACCTCTCTCACTCTCTCTCACCTCATTCTCTCTCTCACACACCTCTCTCACCTCACTCTCTCTCTCACCTCACTCACCTCTCTCTCACTCTCTTGCTCACCTCACTCACTCTCTCACACCTCACTCACTCTCTCTCACACCTCACTCACTCTCACACCTCACTCACGCTCTCACACCTCACTCACTCTGTGTCACACCTCTCTCACCTCATTCTCTCTCTCACACACCTCTCTCACCTCACTCACCTCTCTCTCACTCTCTTGCTCACCTCACTCACCTCTCTCTCACTCTCTTGCTCACCTCACTCACCTCTCTCACACCTCACTCACTCTCTCTCACACCTCACTCACTCTCTCACCTCATTCTCACACACACCTCACTCTCTCTCCCTCACTCTCTCACCTCATTCTCACACACACCTCACTCTCTATCTCACACCTCACTCACTCTCTCACACCTCTCACTCTCTCACACCTCACTCCCTCTCTCTCTCACCTCTCACTCCCTCACTCACTCTCACACCTCTCTCACTCTCACCTCACTCACTCTCTCTCACACCTCACTCACACCTCACTCTCTCTCTCTCTCTCTCTCTCTCTCTCTCTCTCTCTCGATATTTTTACTTTAAAACATACAAAGTCAGTAGATTTTTCTTTTTAATGATTTTTGTTTATTATTTTTCTCTTAGGGTTTTGTTCGTAACAAACCTGTTTCAAAGCTTCATCTACGGAAAATACCCGCACTTTGGCTTGTTCCTGTAACATATCACGCAGCAAAAGGTTTCAGATTTCAGGGTTCAACAGGCTCTTACCCTGACCAGTTTTGAACTATCTACAGAATCTTCCTTTAACACGTGACTTTCTTAATCGAGCCTTCAGCTTTCTTCTAAATGTGAGCATCAAATGTATATGATTAGAGTTGAAATATAGAATGCAGAATGCAAAACAAAAAAACAAACAAACAAACAAAAACGACAACAACAAACGTTCAGTTGAATTGTACACTGTTGAATACCAGCACCATTCTACCCAACCCTTACACACTGCTGTCCGTTATCTCCTGGGCCAAAAAAAGCCTTTTCCTTACAACGTGACACGCATGTAATCTACATGAGCCGTGATAAACATGTACAGTCCAGACCAAACGTTTATCTACTCCTAGGCTAAACATATGTAATCCGAGTTTTTCACAACTCAATATCATTTCCATCCTTTATCAAACGATTCAGTGAGCTCTTGTGCCATGTGGGTGGAGACACGCTCAATTTCATCAGAGGGTAAAGGTCATCAGTCAGAAGAACGTCGTATTGCTCCGCGGTGACCGTCTTTCTAAGAAAAAAAAACAATAATGCCAGCAAAGTGCAACGACAGCTTAACAGAGCCGCTTTAATCTGTCACTCATCTGTAGCAAAAACAAAACTGTGTGTGTGTGTGTGTGTGTGTGTGTGTGTGTGTGTGTGTGTGTGTGGCTGTACTGCTGTATAAATGAGCGCTGTTCTCAGATTAGCTACAAGAAAAAAAACAGACACTAATGAAGCTAATGAAATTGCCTGAGGCAGTACGTTCTTGCGAAGTCTTGTCGTGCATGCCACAACACACACACACACACACACACACACACACACACACGGAGACATTTTTATAATATCCTGATAGTATAAGGGAAATCTGCTCAGGTTTAATATGTTCTGAAACTTCCCGATGAGGTCCACCAAATCTCCAGGCTCTGTGCGCGGCTGTGTTTATATCTCCATCCAGAGTGAACAGCAGAGTGCGCTGCAGATAAAGACTGACCGGGAAAACCGACACGTCGCGGTCGGACAGACGTCCTGCGGCGGTGTTGTGAGCGGAACCGTCATCGACGGGCAGCAGCAAATTGGGAATTTTGATTGGGGGTGTGACGTAAAGAGAAGTGAGGCTGTACGGTTGAGGTAAGTAAATGTTACTGCACGTTTCCTCCTGTAAGTCGATTACATCAGAGGTCATTTTAAACTGCAGATTACAGACAGACTGATTTCAGCTTTAATTACGTCAAAACTCCAGTGGGTCGAACGCGTACGTACATCAAGTCAACTATCTTTTTAAACAGTCCAGAAATTGATGTTTGGAAGCTTCTGATTGGCTCATAATTAGGACAATTTCCAGACAGCTGAAGGTCTCATGAGCATCTGTACAAATATAAATATAAACGCTCTCGGGACCGCACGGACACAGCGTCGTTCGGGTAAGAGGAACCCCGAGGAATGAACGAACTTGGGTTCACACGGTTCACCCGAGCCCCAGGGCAGCTACAGGACAGTGTAGTTACCGCACCGAGGGCCACCACACCACTGCGGAATGCGTTCCGTTTAAACCAAATGCCAGCTCCTGTTATGAGAAAGCTCAGTAGGAAGTTGATTTATTTCATTTCTTTCCCTGGTTGGTTGTTGAACCTACTTATAAAATACAAACCTGGCGGCCAAGACACAAAATCCGCTCGTCCTGGGTGCTAGAGATTTGTCCGATCTGTGCAGAACACGATGACTGATCAATATTTATGAACGGGGGATGAATGTGAAAGGAAGTGAAGTACCGTGGAAGAATGGCTGTTTTCATTCGGAGCCACTTTTCAGAGATGAAAATTACTAAACACAACTGAATTAGAAAAAAAGCTTCGATTGTAAAATGACACACACTGCCGATTTCGTAGAACAGCTATATTCCCACTTCAGACACGAAAGAACATAAACATACATGCCCAAACACACACACACACACACACACACACACACACACACACACACAGTGACACAGGATGACTAACACCACCTCAATCATCCAGCCTGTTTTACTGACAAACACCTAAACCTTAAACACAAGGCAGTATACACAAACATCTAATTAGAGAGCACCACTGAAGCAGCAGCATGTCTCACACACACACACACACACACACACACACACACACACACACACAATCTAAGCCTGCCAGCTACAGCTGCTCATGCTGTGATTGAGAAGAAACTTACAGGGCAACTGCAGTGAATCACAGCAGTATGTGTGTTAGAGAGAGAGAGAGAGAGAGAGAGAGAGAGAGAGAGAGAGAGAGAGAGATCGAGTGAGCGAGAGAGAGATCGACTGAGTGTGAGGGAGATCAACTGAGTGAGGGAGAGAGATCGAGTGAGTGAGGGAGAGAGATCGAGTGAGTGAGGGAGAGAGATCGAGTGAGTGAGGAGAGAGATCGACTGCGTGTGAGGGAGATCAACTGAGTGAGGGAGAGAGATCGAGTGAGTGAGGGAGAGAGATCGAGTGAGTGAGGAGAGAGATCGAGTGAGTGAGGGAGAGAGATCGAGTGAGTGAGGAGAGAGATCGAGTGAGTGAGGAGAGAGATCGACTGCGTGTGAGGGAGATCAACTGAGTGAGGGAGAGAGATCGAGTGAGTGAGGGAGAGAGATCGAGTGAGTGAGGGAGAGAGATCGAGTGAGTGAGGAGAGAGATCGAGTGAGTGAGGGAGCGAGATCGAGAGAGATCGAGGGAGAGAGAGAGATCGAGTGAGTGAGTGAGAGAGATCGAGGGAGAGAGATCGAGTGAGTGAGTGAGAGAGATCGAGGGAGAGAGATCGAGTGAGTGAGTGAGAGAGATCGAGGGAGAGAGATCGAGTGAGTGAGTGAGAGAGATCGAGGGAGAGAGATCGAGTGAGTGAGTGAGAGAGATCGAGGGAGAGAGATCGAGTGAGTGAGTGAGAGAGATCGAGGGAGAGAGATCGAGTGAGTGAGTGAGAGAGATCGAGGGAGAGAGATCGAGTGAGTGAGTGAGAGAGATCGAGGGAGAGAGATCAAGTGAGTGAGTGAGAGTGATTGAGTGAATGAGTGAGTGATGAGTGAGTGAGATCGAGTGAGAGTGAGTGAGTGAGTGAGTGAGAGAGACAGACAGAGAGAGAGATCGAGTGAGTGAGTGAGAGATCGAGGGAGAGAGATCGAGTGAGTGAGTGAGAGAGATCGAGGGAGAGAGAGAGATCGAGTGAGTGAGTGAGAGAGATCGAGGGAGAGAGAGAGATCGAGTGAGTGAGTGAGAGAGATCGAGGGAGAGAGATCGAGTGAGTGAGTGAGAGATCGAGGGAGAGAGATCGAGTGAGTGAGTGAGAGAGATCGAGGGAGAGAGATCAAGTGAGTGAGTGAGAGTGATTGAGTGAATGAGTGAGTGATGAGTGAGTGAGATCGAGTGAGAGTGAGTGAGTGAGTGAGTGAGAGAGACAGACAGAGAGAGAGATCGAGTGAGTGAGTGAGAGAGAGAGACAGAGACTGAGTGAGATCGAGTGAGTGAGTGAGAGAGAGAGACAGAGACAGAGATTGAGTGAGACCGAGTGAGTGAGTGAGAGAGAGACAGAGAGAGAGATCGAGTGAGTGAGATCGAGTGAGTGAGTGAGAGAGAGACAGAGAGAGAGATCGAGTGAGTGAGTGAGAGAGAGACAGAGAGAGAGATCGAGTGAGTGAGTGAGAGAGAGACAGAGAGAGAGATCGAGTGAGTGAGATCGAGTGAGTGAGTGAGAGAGAGAGACAGAGAGATTGAGTGAGTGAGAGAGAGACAGAGAGAGAGATCGAGTGAGTGAGATCGAGTGAGTGAGTGAGAGAGAGAGACAGAGAGATTGAGTGAGTGAGAGAGAGACAGAGAGAGAGATCGAGTGAGTGAGATCGAGTGAGTGAGTGAGAGAGAGAGACAGAGAGATTGAGTGAGTGAGTGAGAGAGAGAGATTGAGTGAGTGAGATCGAGTGAGTGAGTGAGAGAGAGAGACAGAGAGATTGAGTGAGAGAGAGAGAGAGAGACAGAGAGATCGAGTGAGTGAGAGAGAGACAGAGAGATTGAGTGAGTGAGTGAGAGAGAGACAGAGAGATCGAGTGAGTGAGTGAGAGAGAGAGATTGAGTGAGTGAGTGAGAGTTAGTGAGTGAGTGAGTGAGATCGAGTGAGTGAGTGAGAGAGAGAGACAGAGAGATCGAGTGAGTGAGTGAGAGAGAGACAGAGAGATCGAGTGAGTGAGAGAGAGAGATTGAGTGAGTGAGTGAGAGAGAGACAGAGAGAGAGATCGAGTGAGTGAGATCGAGTGAGTGAGTGAGAGAGAGACAGAGAGAGAGATCGAGTGAGTGAGATCGAGTGAGTGAGTGAGAGAGAGACAGAGAGATTGAGTGAGTGAGTGAGAGAGAGAGATTGAGTGAGTGAGAGTTAGTGAGTGAGTGAGAGAGATCGAGTGAGTGAGTGATAGAGAGAGAGATCGAGTGAGTGATGAGCGAGTGAGAGTGAGAGAGAGAGAGAGAGAGAGAGAGAGAGAGAGATCCTTGATATCTCCAGGTATAATTCCTAGTACATATATTAAAATGTGCAACCAAAATAAAGCTCCAGTTTCACCATAAGACTCATTTCTCCAAGTGGGTAAATAAAGCTGCCTGAAGTCATGCAGCACTTTCACAATGCCATTCTCCTGCTGGTCCATTTCCCTGTGATTATCATACAGCACCTAGCTTCAGCACCCAACAGGTACTAAGCTGCTGTGAGGAGTGGAAAACAAACTCGGAGAAGGAGAGGAGAGATGAGGTATTAGTCTTCCTGATGTGTATACAGAGAGAGAGAGAGAGAGAGAGAGAGAGAGAGAGAGATCAAGTGAGTGAGAGAGAGAGAGGGAGAGTGAGAGAGAGGGAGAGCGAGAGAGAGAGAGCGAGAGAGAGAGCACGAGAGAGAGCACGAGAGAGTGAGAGCACGAGAGAGAGCACGAGAGAGTGAGAGAGAGCGAGGTTTGTCAGTTTTATTTATTTAACTATTTCTTTATCTAATTATTTCAGTATTAGTATATTATAGCTAGTCCATTATCCCCACTGTTCCCGTGCTCATTGATGTTTCCTTACACCACTCAGTGTTTAGGCAACAGTCGTTAACTACATTCATGCCAATAAAGCTGTGTTTGAGTTTCAACGAGACCCTGTTTATCATTTTAACTGCAAGTTACATTGTTTTACTACAACGTCTAAAACGTCACCGCTGTGTATCCGCAGAACGAAGTGTTTGTGTGTTAGTGCGAACAGAATACACACCGAGAGAGTTTAATGCCAGAAGTGTCACGAGTCATAACTACATTTTGATAGGAGGACTGTAGATATGAGACGCCTGGGGGGGGGGGGGGCAACAATTAGTGTTATTACATCAGGGCTTGCTACAGTTCTACCATTAAAAGCTAAAACAGTTCGCCAGTGGTGCTCTGTGGCAGAAATGACGCACGCTGGCACGCTCTCGAGCTCTTCCTGCCCGTAGTGTTTACAGACCGTTACCCAGCTGGACGTGGACTGTGTTATGACCAGATGTGTCGCATCCAGAGGAAACTCTAGGTTACAGTGTGCACAGTAAATACTAACGAGCACGATCGGAGACGCTACAACGCTCGCAGATCCCTGCTCGTCGAGGCCTGGGTCACCGTACAGGATGCGTGTAGAGAATCTCAGCTCTTTCACTTTCCTCTGAGGTAGGCTGAGGGCTTCAACGCGACCCTAAATAAATAATTAAAATAAATAAATATCTCCATTCACACTTGGATTCATTTGGAGTCCCACTTGGACGCATGGCTTCACTGGTAGTGAATGGAGTGTACACTTGGGGGTAAGTTTTGCACAGAAAAAAAAAACCCCAAAAACCTTTTGATGTATATTGGACAGTGCGCTCTTCGTTTGTCCCGCCTGGACACGCGGATTCTCTTCATGATGAAAGATGTTCATACTTACGGGAGACGGAAAATTCGACGCAAGGCAGACTGATGCCCGAGATATTTTATTGCTGCGCTTATGGAGAAAACCTGTCGTGGATGTAATCTGAGCAAAAATCTGAAAAATTTTATGGTCATTTCTACGTGTCTCGTCCTCCTTTAATATGCCCTCATGCCACGTATGTCAGATTAGAAACTCGTGAACAAGTAAACCTCGTGGTCACGCTTTGGCAAGAAGGAAATACACACGTTCACAGGCCTTTCTGAGACGAGTGTGGGCAGAACTAAAGCTTGGAGCCACCCACCTCGTGTCTAATACCCGACCGATTTTGCATAGCTGGACATCTAAGCTTTCCGCGGACTCTCTCAGCGCCATTCGGTTTTCAGTACGCGCGCTATCCATTGCATACAGCTTGTCCGTCGATATTTTTAAATAATGCATAGCGCCTCTTTCACTACGTCGCTCACTGCGAGCTCGAGCCCATGGGCCGAGCGGTGCCAGACGATAATATTAGGGGAAACATCCTTAAGCCCGCTTACTACTCCACTTTTGCACCCGAACATGACGGAAGCGCCATCGCATGTTACTCCTTCGGCAGTTAGGTCATCTAGCTCTACGGGTTCGCGGGCTTTTTCCAGATCTGGCAACTGAACCCTCAGGTACATGATCAAGGAACTCTTTTAGTTTAAACTCGTCGACTGAGTTTAGGTGCATGTTCTACTACACATTCAAGCAGTTTTCTTTTCACTTCTGCTGACGTACGCTTCGGTCTATTTGCACACACGCATGACTTCTACCCTGATCAACTCCATTTAACTCTGTGGCGTTTAGCCTCCGTGTACACTGTGTGGACAAACTCGAGCTGTAGTGGCTATCTGTTCAGCCTGGCTACTAACTACAGCCTTTACTACGATGTCTTCTTTCGCTTTATCGAGAATTTCCGCTGCTGCTAAATGAGCCTTGGTCTGGGCACGTTCAAAATATTTCTTTTCCGAGTGCTCGTCGCTGGGTTTTAATATCCGAGGCAGATGAAGTTACCGGACACGTGACCCAATTCTTGGCTAGTTTCATCCCCGCGGTCTTTCCTGGCCCTAGAGACCCCGTCGCTTTACGTGTTTTGCAGCCCAAACTTGAATTTTCCACTGCAGGCCAGGGGTAGTAGGACTGTTTAAACACTGAACTGAGCTGCTGTCCAAATAGTCGTGCATCCCATCCCATCCCATCCCATCCCATCCCTGACCTGTCGCTCGATGTCCCAAACGCTTCTCCACTGATAGCACTACCCTCTCCCTGCAAACCTGACCTGCTTTGTACCCGAATTTAACCGTCTCTTTGACATGTTTACTTTGCACACTTCTTCTCTGCTTCAGGTTTTGCCAATTAGCTTTCTTTTTTTCTTTTTCCTGTGTACGTGACAACGCCCACGACGACAATTACCCAGCGCTTTTGACCTCTGACTCCCACTAAAAAATCTAAAACCTAACCTAAGTTACTAAATTTGATTGGAAATTTGAATGTAAATTATATACATTTTTAAGTTTATGTTATATATATATATATATATATATATATATATATATATATATATATATATATATATATATATATTTTAAATGATGTGAGGTACCGGATCGGGGCAAGTAGGTACCGGAACACTGACATTCAAAACCCGAGAGGTCCCGAATCCTGTTCCAGCAAGATCCGGCACAAATTAAGCACTGCTGATAAGGAAGGTCTTAAGCAGAGTGTGGATATCAGTAAAGCCTGCTTGGTAATCTGAGGGCAGAGAGGGAGCAAGTGAGTGCGTGTGTGTGTGTGTGTGTGTGTGTGTGTGTGTGTGTGTGTGTTTTCAGGCTGAAAGCTGCGAGTGGTAGGGAGAGATAAGCAGTACAGTGCAAGATCTCCTTCCACCACAAAAGCCTTCTGTGGAACGGGATTAACACGGGCATCAAACCGGACCGAGCCAATAATGACGGGCGAGGACACAGCCCGGGTATTATCATGTGCCGTGTGCGTTCACGTATCAAGTCTACAGAGGCTAGGATTGACGGAAAGAAGAAGCGCGGAAGCCTGAACGTCTGCATCGGCGCCGTTTTATCTACTGCAGATCTGGCTCGGACAGACAGCTGTGTTTGTCTGCGTGTGCATGTTTGAATTCCAAAAAAAATAAATAAAAATGTGATGACGCTAGCTTTTAGCTGATCCTAAACGAGCGTTTCCCCTTGTTACACAAAGGACGCTGGTCAAAACCGATCTGCAGTGGAACCTACGCGAACCATACACGTGATGTATCGACACGGATAGTAAACACACCCACAATTAACATCATGCTGACGCCAGGGACATGTTTTCACCCAAACTGGGTCAAAGCTACTAGAATGATGCTTGCTCTCAGTAAAGCTAAAAGGCTAGGACGCTAATAAAAGGATTAACCAAATAAAGCCAGTCGGAGCTTCGGTCTTCGTCCTGGAAGAAAAAAAAACCTCTGCTCTCATCTCTGTTCCTCCTCTGGCGTCACGTCATTTTCCTCACGTTAATTCTGATTGATTAGCTATATTTGCACTGAAAGTCCATTTGCATGTTTTGTGTTTCAACATTACAACACTTCGTGACCTTGTGGGACTCGAGATGATGCTGTCCTCCTCTTCCGGCGCAGCGGAAGTGATTCTCCCGCTCAGAGCCGAGCGAAGATTCTGCAAAACGACGGTTTTCTCTCGTGTTCGCTTTGATTCGGCGTTCAACGGTGGATCAGAAGCGCTACATGTCCGGCGTGTAAACGGACGGACGGGCGGATTTTTCAACGTTTTCATCTGCAGCGGTCTGAAATTTCACTGTGGAGGCTGCTGCAAAAGCTGCGACGAAAGAAAAACACCGGCGAGCATGGTTATGTTGAGGAGAGGAGGCTCGCCGCAGGGAGGAACAGATCTGTTCAAGTCGAACCCGATGCCAGCAGCGATGGCGGGGACGCCTCCACCGACACCAAGTCTGGTCCTTCTTGCTAGTAAATTGTATCTCAAAACCACCCTTTAAACATAAAGGAAGTTGTTGAAGAATAACTATCTCCGACCTCTGACACCGCGGTGGCCTCAACGCTCTTCGGATACATGACGCCTCCCACTCGCACCTACTCCGTGCTCCGTGTTAGGAAGCGGTCTTTCATTCCAAGCTTAATGAATGACACCTGGGACTGAAAGACATGAACACACTCGGTTTGGGAAGACAGAACTACTTCCTGGTTTGTTATCTTTTCAAAAACGCAACGGATTGGAACAGCGCGCAATTTCAGAACCGTCTCAAAAGGTGGGCGGTTGTAGCTAGAGCTAGATCATGTGACCCACCCACACCGGGAAGTTGGATCATCATCAAGTCTGCGGCTGTTCTTACTACCATCATGATGACGTCTCTCTTTACTTTGTCTTGATTTTGAATTTATTTGTTCGCTCAGGTTGGAAATGATTCGCCTCGTGCGTTATTTATGAACTTAGGTTTGTCCTTTGTCTCATGCCTGTCAGGTTATGAAAGAAGACGAGGATCGCGGCTAGCGAAGTCAAAAAGAGTCTCAGCACAAGCAACAGTTAATGTGACTAAAACTCCGTTTGTATTCCGGGGTTTTTGAGACAATGAGAAGTAGCCGGTGGGTGTGTGGATGCCCCTCGTGTCCTGATAACTACCACTGAGAACTAAGAACCCATAGATCTAGATGCTCTCTTTTGCTTTTGCTACCACACGTTCGCACACACTTTAACGCTCCGGGCCCGAATGAAGTCCTGACAGCGGATCCGTCTGGCATTTGGATAAGAGAAAAGAGCTGAGTGATTCAAAGATCAAAGGCATGAATCGACCCACATTCCCCCGGCCTTCTGTCAGAGAGAGGAGCTCCTTTCTAGAGACTGTGCTCCGGGATGAAAGCTGAAATGTGGGACTCGTTTAGACAGTCAGTCACGGGACATAAAAGCAGGGGCGTCCAAGAACCTAAATGAACCTAACCTACAGCGGATTCGTCATAGTGGCATTTTCGAGATGAATCATCGAGCATCAGACTCGAGCAGAAAGCGGAAAGAACTGGAAAGACGGAGCTCGGGTTTACGTCATCTATCAGAGCTTTCGAGCTACAAAAAGTCATACCCTCCATATCCGCCGTTTCTTAGCAACGAGCTAGCCAGCTAACTGTAACGAGCGAGGTATATTCCCCTCCTTAAAACACTGCACTGTACGGTCAGTGTTCTAGATTCAACAAGCGTACGAGTGTATGTTGATTGATCTGAATATTCGTACACACCATAACATAGGACTCATGTAGAGCTGAGAAGTGCTGCTGTGTTTCCTGTTCATTCTGCATGCTGATTTGACGTCACTTGCTGAACTCGACCATCCTGCGTAGGGATGTGCTGCTGATTTACGGATGAAAACAATACAGAATACAACCCGCACGCTATATTCTGCAGGGTCTGTCCAGAATCCTAACGGTATGCGGGCTGTGTTTCAGCCTACATTCCTGCAGCAGCGGTGTGCCCTCTGGCATCCCTTCGAATTCAAATATACGAGAGGTTTAAGTTCTGAGGAGTGCATTAACAAATTTTACGTGATCGTATACGGTGGTAAGGCATGTTTACGATCTCAGACGTTCGGCGCAAGGACGTGCGGAAACGAACGCCGCGCTCCCTGCATATCTGACACGTGCAGGCCGGACCCTGTTTGACACGAGAAGCGCTGTTTCTGAGGGAGATCTCAGTCAGTTTTCAGCCCAATGTGAAGGACAACACCACTGCGAATACAGTAAAGCAGTAGTGCGTGGTACGAGGAGGAGGGGGGAGCGGAGGGGGCGGGGATTTCAGTATAGTTTAAAACTATCATGTTGTCTGTATACGTCACTGCTTAATGTTGGTATTCTCTTGTACCCTAATGAACAACAAAAAAAAAAAAAGTTTTTTTGTTGAATCAGCTGAAATAACTTAAAAAGACGAATCAAATAAAAAAAATAAAATAAAAATAAAAATATCAAACCACTCCAACACGGATTCAACAAAAAGCGTCGTTTTCATTCGGTAAATAAACCGAAACACGAGGTTTTGCGTTGTGAGTGACGCTGCGGGCGAGTGAAATCGAATCAACGTGCGAGCCAATCCGATCGTCGTGTAGCTACGGTGCCGTGCGTTTTCGCCGTTTCTGAATGACGGTACGCGTATATCTCGGAACTCCGCTAACGACACCGCCTATAATAAGACATCCATAAATATTCTTATTTTATACACTCAGAAATCAGCATGTTCTAATAACTGGGGCCGAGTGTGTCGTTAAACGTGATTATTAAAAGATTAATATTGAGATTAACTCCAGATTCCAGACGCTTGAACCCCCCCCCATCATCACACCTGCCTATTACGGGAAGCGTATATCCTAAATCCGTAACGCAGCATTGCTGAGCGACTGCTTTCCAATAAAAGCTCATAAATGATTCAAACTTCTTCCTCTTGCTCTCTGTGGAGATGTAATGGGTAGCACTTTGCACTAATGCTCCCTTAACTAACGTTACGTTCGGCATTAATTCCCATTAACAAACCATGGACTTCAGCATTAATGAACAGCGAGTAATATTTACATTTGTTTACGTTTATTCGTTTAGCGGACGCTTTTATCCAAAGCCATATATCGAGCGGAGAACAAGACAGGTAGTGCTACCGTGCGAGATTTATAATTAACTTCTCGATATTAACCAAGGGAGTTGACGTGTAGTAATTGATGTTTGTTTAAATGTTAATGAAATGTTGTTTATGTACTGCATGATTTAAAAAATAAAATGAGTCTGCATAAATTAGGAAAAATTTCATTACAGCGTGCTTCTAAATGGTGATTAGTTACAGCCCGCTGCTGGAACTTGCCTTTCAGACTGTCTGAGTTTTACCCGTTAACAAATGCAAACATGTTTATTAAAGTGCTGCTTCATACTGGTCATCCTGGGCTTCGTTTTACTGATGCCTCACACCTCCAGGGTCGGGGGTTCGATTCCCACCGTGACCCTGTGTGTGCGGAGTTTGCATGTTCTGCAGGGGTTTCCTCGGGGTACTCCGGTTTCCTCCCCCAGTCCAAAGACATGCATGGTAGGTTGATTGGCGTGTCTAAAGTGTCCGTAGTGTATGAATGGGCGTGTGAGTGTGTTGGCACCCTGTCCAGGGTGTACCCCGCCTTGTGCCCCATGCTCCCTGGGATAGGCTCCAGGTTCCCAGTGACCCTGAAACGGATAAGCGGTATAGAAGATGGATGGACATTAATACAACCGTTAGCTATTTGTTACTTATTGTGTATGAAACGCAGAAGTAGATGGCTTGTCCGTGTTAACTGGGTTACAGAATGTCAGCTAAAGCAAACTTAAAGCTGCGATATGAAACTTTCTTTGGTTAAAAATGAACAAAAATCGATTACTGAGCAAGTACGTAAAAAAATTAAATAAATAAATCGGAAAATGTTCGAACCTCTCACCTTACCCTGATTCGCAACGGTAAGCTTATAATAATGATTTAGAATTTGAGCCGTCGGGTCGGATTTCGTGGGAAACGTGGGTGTGACGTCGTTCGTCCGTAAACAGAAAGAAGAAGATCCGGCTCCTATGTCGCGTGCGTGGGAGCTGAGGACGGTGGAGTGTTTGTAGCTTGTTCGCACAAGAGCTGCGTAGAATTTTGAACTCATCTAGATGGCTGCTTTAATCTGGATATTCGAAACGCAATCACTGTTGCCGCCTGGGGCGTCAGCTGAGCCCGTGCTGAAACGAGAATGAATATCGGCATGGCTTTTGAGAGGTGGAGAAAACTCCGAGATCTGAAGGCATTGAAGGTCAGACATTTCAGTGGCTCAATAAGGAGCTAGCGAACGTTAGCGCACTTGTTAGCTTGATTCAGATAGGTGTCAAGTTTCCTATGTTTGTTTTTTTTTTTTTTTTTGCTATGGTCAATGTGGTAAATTGCCCTTATTTTCTGATAGTTGAGAGCAACCTCACCTGTACTCCAAGAAAACCATATCTGTCTCACCTCTAATATAGAGCTAAAATACAACCAAAAACCTCAAACCGTCAGATTCATCCGCGCAGAGGAGCAGCGCTGAAGCACGTCCCACGTTCATCTATTTAAAATAAATTTTAAAAAAATGCAAGTGACTTACAATTTTATGTTTCAAACAGAGATGGCGATAGAGAGGCAAGAGTTCAGTACTGCGGCTTTAATATAAAGCGTGCTTATTTAACGTCACGACAGAATGCTCGAACTTGAACTTCTTGGCAACTCCAAAAACAGTCAGCTGGTGGTTGATGAGAATTAGTAACCCGGTACAGACGTGCTGTGAAGCTGAAGAGTCGGAGTGCATCTTATGTAAATGGAAATGAAGCCTAATTGAGAAATAGGCAGTGCTAGCTCAACCACAGTTACTGTTAAGCTTTTAAGCTATCCTGGTCAGGGGTGCGGTGGATCTGGAGCCCGTCCTTTCTTTCTACACGTTCTTTGGATAATCCTTCCAGCTTCCAAACGCCAGAATGATCCCAATTTGCATAAACATATCAACTACCTTTGTAAGCTAATGAACACGTGAGTAAAAATCAGTGTATGGCAAAGCTTGGAATTCCAGAAGCAAATGAACCCAAGTTATATTCTACCACCAGCATGTCTGCGCTCTACTACACAGTCGTCTGGGGGGAGCCGGACCTTCTCATCTCCATCCTAGACAATACTAACTTCCTATTTGGTTTAGAATCAACCTGTATATATATATATATTTATTTTAAAAAGAGGTTATACACTGGAATCCATAAGAGGTTTGATTTCACTGAATCCTCCAACAGGTTCTTACTCTAACTCGAGTATCTGAAGTACACGGTTCCTTAAGGGTTCCTTGAACACCTAAGGGTTCTTAGCGTCCAAAAAAAAAAAAAAAAAAAAAAGGATTCTACTGATAGGAATGAAAACCTTTCAGAGTTTCCTCAGGAGGGACAACCAAATTTTTACAAGCGCGCAAGCTGTGACGACTATCAAAGCCGTGCAAAACTAGCGCACGTGTTCTGACCGATCAGATTGGAGAATGCGGCCGCGCTGTGGTATAAACACTGTTGAATGCTTTGACGGGTAACGGGTCCTGCTGCGAGGGGAAATCTTTCCACAAACCGTACCTGGATGTCTTTATACGCCGGATTTGGATGCATTTCATAAACTGAATTCTGTATGAACTGCAAATGGAGCTCGTATTTCCTGTGTAACTTGCAAATGAGATATCGAGGTCGAGTGTGGGAACGATGCGTTTCTTCTTCTGAGGAAAGGACACGACGAGCGGCAACAAGACCGTTCCAACAGGAGCGTTTTGAGGTGGTTTCTACAGTTAATCAGGCACTATAGAGGAGAGAATGAGGTGCTGGGGCTGCTCGGAGCCGTCGGTAAACGGCGGTACGTGATGACACCGGGCATGACTAGATCATATCTAAAACATTACTAATATTCCAAAAGTATCTCCAAACATATTTAATGAACACACTAGGACTTGACACGCATCTAGCCACGGCTTTCACCCAGGCATGTTTCGGGTCTGTGGCGAACACTGTACTGTCATCTATTCTGCAGAAAGCGTGACACACACACACACACACACACACACACACACACACACACACACCGCCATACAATGTGGCAAACAGAAATGTGTGAAGCTGCATCAGCTCTCGCTAGGAATCAAGCACACCATCACGTTTTCTGCAGAGATGATAATTACACGCGAATATGTAGAGCAGCAAGCGCAAACTCAACAGAGAAGGCACTCTAAAGCAGCGGAGAACGAGAAACCCCTCACTCTGCTGACTTCAAAGCCTTTCTCGATTGTGTGTGTGTGTGTGTGTGTGTGTGTGTGTGTGTGTGTGTGTGCGCAGTCTCCTATAACCAGGGAGCTTTGTGCAGTAGCAGAGCATCTGACAGATTCCAGTGATATTCATTAGCATCCTCTCTCTCCTAGTCTGTCTTCTCTGTGTGTGTGTGTGTGTGTGTGTGTGTGTGTGTGTGTGCGTGCGCGCGAGAGAGTATGTGTCATGCAGGAGATCATATGCGCCATGATGATGAGAGGTTCAGCTCCAGCTGACTGGATGAAATGAAATAAGACTGAGCAAAGCTGAAGCCTACACAAAGAGCACGCACATTCGCTCACACACACACACACACACACACACACACACACAGCCTGACAGTTCTGCTTCAACTTATCCGTATGACAAGGAGTTATAAAGTTAGACTTTCAGCTTCACCTGTTATGTGTGTGTGTGTGTGGGTGGGTATGTGGGGGGGGGGGGGCCCGAGCCCCTCGGTGTGATCTCTCTCTCTCTCTGTCTCTCTTTCCTCTCCTCCCCCTCTCTAACTGAACTGAAGGTGTGTTTGTGGTCAAGCGAAAAACCCAGAGGCAAGCAGAACGGGGTGAGCGAGCTGTACCCTGCGTGTGCGGTGTCCTCTGAGGGGTGCACTGCTGACACTGTCGCAGTACGTCCTTCCTTCCTTCCTATTCCGTACAACCTGCGTTATGTGTAATCTCCAAGCCCACTCGCTGCTCGCTTTAATCCCGCCGCGCTGAAGTCCATACGCGGCCTCGTTGACGCGACCTTTTAAACCGACCTGCTGCGCAGCTGCTGTGTGCGCCGTGCATATTCGTCTAGTTTCATTCTTGCGGCATGCTGCGTATGGCACGAGAGTGGTTTTCAGATAAGACCACAACCAAATACAGCGTGCATGGTCTACTTTGCAGTCCATGTCCATCATCTAAACGGCACGTGACTTCACCTAGACACACACAGCTCAACCTGTAGCAGGGCATGGGTGAAAATGGAAACTTGATGATTTCTGGCTGGCCGAGACGGTACTGAAAATCGTGTCAGGAAAAGGTAAAAAAAAAAAAAAAAAAATTTGCTGGCATAATGCATCTCTCATACACTACATGGCCAGAAGTATGTGGACACCATCACTATCACAACCATATGTGTTGGTTGAACATCCCATTCCAGATTTATTCCCCTTTGCTCTTCGAAGAAGGCTTTTGGGGCGTGGCTGTGGGGATTTGTGCTCGTTCAGCCACAAGAGCATTAGTGATATCATTCACTGATGTTGGGTGAAGAGGTCTGGGGTAGGGCTGGGCGATAAAACGGTAGCGATATTAAATCGACGGTACGCCTTTATCAGTAAAAATGTTCGGTGTAACGCCCGATAACACGTAAACAGACATGAAGTTCGGTTGCGTGAACAAGCCTCAAGCGTGCGCCGTCCCTGCATCATAAACAGCCTCTCATATGCCTCGATAAACGAGTGTGCTGCGCGTGACAAGCAAACAGCCAATAACAAGTCGCGTATCTGGGGGGTTCGGTTGCGTCATCGCCGTGTGACATCGGAACACGCAAACGCATGAGGAAATGAGTTGCCGAGGAGATTGTGGAAAAAGGGCGGCAGTTCGCCAGTTTTTTTTACAATATAAAATACATTATCTGGCTCCCAACTGAGTATTGAAGTCCTGTGGCCACCTCGGTCCTATCGCTTTTACACTGCTGCGTATTTCACGAGAACACTGGATAATCTACGTTCTGCTTCAGCTGAAAGGAGTAACCAAAGTATGATTTTCACTACTATATGCGAGGCTGAGGATCAGGTGGTAGAGCGGGTTGTACACTAATCGTAGGGTTGGTGGTTCGATTCCCGGCCCACGTGACTCCACGTGCCGAAGTGTCCTTGGGCGAGACACTGAACCCCGAGTTGCTCCCGAGGGCAAGTTAGCGCCTTGCATGGCAGCTCTGCTACCATTGGTGCGTGAGTGTGTGTGTGTGTGAGAATGGGTGAATGAGACACCGACCATAGAGCGACATAGAGCGATTAACGTCACACGTCATTACGTCCCCACGTCACGCCGTCCGACGTTCCCTCCAGAATTTCACGTATCGACATACAGTTGGTCTTCGTTATGGAACCGTATACAGTTTTGGGTGTTTCAATTTTAATTTTACGAACGCTTCAAGTGCAGTTAATTATTTGTCGTGCCGTACGTGCAAACAGACGACTGCTTGAAGCCGTGGGCTGCGTCCCAAACCGTGTACTTGCCATCTATATAGTAACCGAAATACATGTATTTCTCCTACTATATAGTACGTAAGTACGCGGTTTGGGACGCAGCCGTGCTCTCTTGTTTGCCGTCAAACGGTTGAGCGCTGCCGTGTGTGTACGTGTCCTGTCGCACAATGCGGTGAAAACTCCCACACGATGTTAATAGTGTGATTAAGGTGTGTACATGTCTGTAGCGCACTTCGATAACGCGGCTAAAACAGGAATACTCCACACGTCTTAATCCCATTTGTGTTTACTTCGAGTATGACTTTAGTCGGATTAAGGTCGTCAATAATCTCCGTTTACATGCTAGTTTCTTAATCAGAGTATCGTCTTGATCGGGTTCATATGGGATTATCGTTGTCCGTGTAAACGTACCGATGAGTTTAGTTTATTGGTTTATAAAGCACGTTTAAAACAACAGATTTTGAAACCAAAGTGCTGCACAAGAAATATAAAACAGATACATTTAAGGTATATTTTAAAATGGACACCCTCAACTAAAACACAGAACACAAATCAGTCTTCAAAAAGTGCTTTAAAATGCTTCCACTGCAAAACTGCCAACACAACACGGCTAGGCATCTGGCAACGAACCGCACTGGGACGTTTCACTGGGTATCATCTGAATTCTAGGGGTTCAATGGCTCCAATGGACTTCTCTCTCTCTCGCTCTCCTTAAACACACTGTTCTGGTATCGGTATACTGCGAAAATGTCATCGCTATCCATGTAAAATCCTGATATCGTGACCATCCTGTTTCGGACATGCTACAGCTCTTTAAAGAGTAGAATATAAAGGTGTGGGTCCACTCGTGCGTCAGGAATCAAAACCTAAACATCACAATAATGCTGTTATTAACCTTCGGCCGAACAGAACGATGAAAAATCGAATGCCGTGAAGCTCGTTTGCTTTAAATAAATCCTGACCAGGTTCTCCAAGGCTGTGTGGCTGGCTCGTCTGTGGCTGCGTCATCTCGCTCTATGACCGTCTCTCATAATAGTCGCGCAAATCGGAGCTCACAGGAGCATTCACGTTTCTGTCGGTATTTCAGAAACTCCCTTTTAAACCTTTAGATGGAAACATGCGTTATTCAGACAGCACCGGCACGTGATCTCACACTCTCATCCAAACAGAAGAATTACAACGAAGGTCATCTCTCTCTCGCGCGTGCTCTCTAGTTGCATAATCTGCTGCACTTGGTGCGAGTTTTGTCAACATCACAAATGATTGGTGAGGTTTTTGGAAATACTCACACAAACTGAACTGCACTTCCTCCAGTTGTGCGCAGCGTGCTCCCTTTCAGCACATCTGGGAGATCTGCAGGAAGAAGAAGAGAGCCTTAATGCATCCACATAGCGCTAAAGATCCATCAAAAAGCTAATACATTCTGCTTAATGCTTTTAGGAGGCGCAAAAATTCTCCTCCGTCTGTGTAATGATGCTGGAAAAGTGTCTGATTTACCATGCAGTAGACAGCACTTCTTAGCAAAGCTCTGCTCCAGGGTTCGAATAGAAAATGTGTGTACTTTTTTTTTTTATTATTATTATTTGAAAATGTAACAACAAAAATCTGCATCAGCTGGAGGAGAGGAGATGGCACAGGTTTGAAGGATTTTGGGAAAGCTGACAGAATGGCAGTATTCACACTGGTACTACATGCTGACTGACACTGTTAATGAAGTGCTTAGTGCAAAAGCCTTCATTAGAGTCTGTGCCTGTTGGAGAGCACTAATGGGGATCTCTCTCACCCTCGCTCTCAACGTAACCATCTGCCTGCTGCATTCATCACAGTGCGCACTCGTACGGAAAAGTACAGACTAAACAGTAATGACATCGGGGCTGCGCGATGACTCGCTTACAAATCCGAAATCGCCATTTGAAAGGGTGCGACTTGCAAACCGAAAGAGCGCGCGGTTATTTTGTTTAAGAGCAATCGAATACGGTCACGAGCGTTGTTGACAGTTTGCTTCCTGAGCATTTTACGTTTGACCAACAGGGGGCGTTAACACCGCACATGCTGGGTGAAGGAGCCAAGAACATCATTTGGAAAAGACGAGCAGGAGCTAAGCTTGCTGCAAGAGTCGGTGTTCTGTATTGATGTGTCGTTCATGAACGAATCTTTGATATGACTCGGGAACAACGAGTTGTCTCAGAGAGTGATTCGTTCATCCCGTGTTGACCGCGCGCGCGCTGCAACATCCCCATGAGGTTCTGTACGGGAAACAGAAATGATTAGTTCAGCTCTCGAAGTCTTCGGGTTCGAGTCGAGTCATCACGTCACTGCTCCACTGCAATCGGTCTATGGGGCGGTCACGGGACGAAGGAACGACTCGAACCTGAAGACTCGAGACGTGACAAAACAAACGACTCGGTTCGGGAGGCGAGGTGAACTAACATACTGCGTGGCCTGAAAACCCTGAAAACTAAGCTCTTAATCGATCATTCGGCCTTGGTTGCATTAGCCTGTAGTTTATTTTAGATTCCAAATGGGATCAACGTTTGCGCAAGTACTAGAGGTGTTGGGGAATCGATCGTGTAACATTTGAATTATATTCTGCTGAAATGAACGAAATGACTTGAAAAGATTCGTTCGTTTTGCTGAACGAGATTCAAAGATCCTTTTCAATAAAATGATCCAAACTTCCCATCACTAGTGTTTGGCCTCACACTGATTACATCATGTGACCACTGCGGCGCACTCCCGCGCACTCCCCCCCCCCCCGTCGTTTTGCTTTTTTATAGTAATAAAAATCATTTAGTGACGAGAGCGAGCCGACCGACAGGAAGAGTGAGGCGGGCTCACTAAATACTTAATGTTGAGTATTTAATTTACCTGTAATAACAAGGATAAATAATTCTACAGCACTGGTTTTAAATGACAATATTAAAACAAACAAACAAGCAAAAAACAGTGTATAATATGTTGCAATACTGATATCATAACATTTCTGTAAATACACGTTTTGACCAATAGTGTCTGTGCTCTATAGAGAGTGTGTGTGTGTGTGTGTGTGTGTGTGTGGGTGTGTTTTAATGGTGCTGGTAAGCAGTTAATATAAACTGTGCTCTAAACCACCAACCTAGTTACTATGGCAACCTCAAACACACACACCCTCAGAAATGCTTTCATCTTCGCCAATTTCCCAGAAATGTAACCAATCCCTGTTTCACGGTCTCGACTCTTCCACCAATTCTGCACAGCAGTCGTCTTTGTGTGGTACATGCGTTCACGCGGTGTTAAAACATCCAGTCTGTCACAGCCTCAAACTGGGAGCCCGAATTTTACATTTAGAAAAATAATTAGCACCATGTCTTAATTTTAGCAAAAATGTCAAAGAAAATGAACTACTTTAGTAGAGAAACTGTTAAAACCCTCTCTCTCACAGCTACAGACAGAGAGCCTCTCTCTCACAGCTACAGACAGAGAGCTTCTGTCTAACAGCTACAGACAGAGAGCATCTCGACAACAGCTACAGACAAAGAGCCTCTCGACAACAGCCACAGACAGAGAGCTTCTGTCTAACAGCTACAGACAGAGAGCCTCTCGACAACAGCTACAGACAGAGAGTCTCTCTCTAACAGCTACAGACAGAGAGCCTCTCTCTCACAGCTACAGACAGAGAGCCTCTCTCTCACAGCTACAGACAGAGAGTCTCTCTCTCACAGCTACAGACAGAGAGCCTCTCTCTCACAGCTACAGACAGAGAGTCTCTCTAACAGCTACAGACAGAGAGCCTCTCTCTCACAGCTACAGACAGAGAGCCTCTCTCTAACAGCTACAGACAGAGAGCCTCTCTCTCACAGCTACAGACAGAGAGCCTCTCTCTAACAGCTACAGACAGAGAGCCTCTCTCTCACAGCTACAGACAGAGAGTCTCTCTCTCACAGCTACAGACAGAGAGTCTCTCTCTCACAGCTACAGACAGAGAGCCTCTCTCTCACAGCTACAGACAGAGAGTCTCTCTCTAACAGCTACAGACAAAGAGCCTCTCGACAACAGCCACAGACAGAGAGTCTCTCTCTCACAGCTTCAGACAGAGAGCCTCTCTCTCACAGCTACAGACAGAGAGCCTCTCTCTCACAGCTTCAGACAGAGAGTCTCTCTCTCACAGCTACAGAGAGCCTCTCGACAACAGCCACAGACAGAGAGCTTCTGTCTAACAGCTACAGACAGAGAGCCTCTCGACAACAGCCACAGACAGAGAGCCTCTCGACAACAGCCACAGACAGAGAGCATCTCGACAACAGCTACAGACAGAGAGCTTCTATCTAACAGCTACAGACAGAGAGTCTCTCGACAACAGCTACAGACAGAGAGCCTCTCTCTAGCAGCTACAGACAGAGAGCCTCTCTCTAGCAGCTACAGATAGAGAGCCTCTCTCTCACAGCTACAGACAGAGAGCCTCTCTCTCACAGCTACAGACAGAGAGCCTCTCTCTCACAGATACAGACAGAGAGTCTCTCTCTCACAGCTACAGACAGAGAGTCTCTCTCTCACAGCTACAGACAGAGAGCCTCTCTCTCACAGCTACAGACAGAGAGCCTCTCTCTCACAGCTACAGACAGAGAGCCTCTCTCTCACAGCTACAGACAGAGAGCCTCTCTCTCACAGCTACAGACAGAGAGCCTCTCTCTCACAGCTACAGACAGAGAGCCTCTCTCTCACAGCTACAGACAGAGAGCCTCTCTCTCACAGCTACAGACAGAGAGCCTCTCTCTAGCAGCTACAGACAGAGAGCCTCTCTCTCACAGCTACAGACAGAGTCTCTCTCCAACAGCTACAGACAGAGAGTCTCTCGACAACTATTATTAGAGTAGCCCGTTTGGCCACCTCCTGCATTTTTTTTTTTGGGGGGGGGGGGGGGGTGGTTGTTGGTCCTGCGGGATCCAATTACTCTCCTTAACCGAGTAATTATAAAGTTTTGTCTCGAATAAAAAATGTATTTCACTCGCCATGAAATGATTAACACATCAGAAGACGGCGTAAACAAAAATGGAATCAGGTTTGTGTGTAATTCATTCTGATGACACATGTTCGCAGACTAGCAGGGAGACGCGGTGAGTGCAGCGGAGACGACCTGCGGGTGATTAGAGCTCTAAATGAGGTCTCTGAGGTAGTCGTTTTGCCTACCGGCTGACTAGCGGCATATCAATCTCGTTTCTTTACGACACGCCGCTTCAGCAGATTGTGGAATTTAAGCGTACACTCGTGATGTTCCCGTATTCAGCGGCGGCCTCCGAGCTCGACGGAGGAGCGGCGCAATTGCGCAAACTCAAAATACAGAAAGTTCTCAGAGGTGTGCAAATCTGACTCGATCTCACGCTTCCCTGAATAAACTCCTTCGGTGAATGATTTAGAGACGCTGCTTTTCCTACAGGTCTGCATGGGAATGAGAACAGCGCACACACACACACACACACACACACACACACACAAACACACAAAATCCTTCAGAGATGGATTTCACCTGTGAGTATTATATAACCCACTCTGTCTACTTCTTCATTCTCTCTCTCTCTCTCTCTCTCTCTCTCTCTCAGTGCAGATTTATTACAAAGCAAACAATACAATGGGAAAGGAAGTGATTCACTGCCTCAACTGTAAAACTGCTCCAGTATTTATAAGTTTAGCGTTATTTAGAATTTTAAATAAAAAAAGCCGAAGTGACACTTAAAAGACATCGCACATGCATACA
This sequence comes from Ictalurus furcatus, assembly GCF_023375685.1. Classification (NCBI taxonomy): domain Eukaryota; kingdom Metazoa; phylum Chordata; class Actinopteri; order Siluriformes; family Ictaluridae; genus Ictalurus; species Ictalurus furcatus. Next base: position 5,544,855 of record NC_071268.1, on the reverse strand, counting down.
CACTGATGGCCACAAATGAACTGCAGGCTTATTAATACATCAGAAATGACACACAGCTGGTACATCCATCCATCCATCCATCCATCTTCTATACCGCTTATCCTTTTCAGGGTCTCGGGGAACCTGGAGTCTATCCCAGGGAGCATGGGGCACAAGGCGGGGTACTTTGGACACGCCAATCAGCCTACCATGCATGTCTTTGGACTGGGGGAGGAAACCGGAGTACCCCGAGGAAACCCCCGCACACACAGGGCCGTGGCGGGAATCGAACCCCCGACCCTGGAGGTGTGAGGCGGACGTTCTAACCACTAAACCACAGTGCGCCCCCAGCTGGTACACATTCGCCCCAGCAGAAACACACAATTCTTCACTAAATGAATGTCTCTTCTGTTCTCGGTCTTTTGTTTCTGGTCATGTTGCTCACTAAATATGTGACGGGACGTGTGTGTGTGTGTGTGTGTGTGTGTGTGTGTGTGTATAAAAGTCAACACACCAATCATTCACCACACTTCTCACAATCCTACAATTCACCGCCTACATCATCTCACTGTCTCCCTAACCGTATGCACACACACACACACGCACACACACACACACACACACACACACACACACAGAGAGAGATTAGATCTGCCCTCGAGAGGTGCGGCACATCTCATTTTGCACAGGATCTTCCTGGTGGTTGCTAGGAAATGGGCTCTAACGGAAAGAGACGTATGCATGGATAGTCGTGATAAAAACCGGCACCAGTGACACCGAGAAAGCGAGAGAAATAATAATGTTTCCGTCCTCCGGCAAAAGCTCACAAGATGGGAACACGGGAGGTGCAGGAGACAGGAGGTTAAGAAGCTGCTCAGATTGCGGTCATGAGTGTGTCCTCACGGCCTCACGCTCTGAGCAGCAAGCAGCAGAAACGTTTGGACAAATAGACGGGCTGAAGCTGATGGGAAGAGCAGCTACACGACAACACTGATGAGAGCTCAGAACATGCTCTTGCCAGTTCCTACATTATTACATACATGACGCACACACGCTCTTCATGTGGACAGAGGAGAAGCCCATTCTCTTCTAATGCACTAAAACATCATCTAATCTGAGAGAGAGAGAGAGGTAGAGAGAGAGAGAACGAGAGAGAGAGAGAGAGGTAGAGAGAGAGAGAACGAAAGAGAGAGAGAGAGAGAGGTAGAGAGAGAGAACGAAAGAGAGAGAGAGAATGAGAGAACGAAAGAGAGAGAGAGAGAGAGGTAGAGAGAGAGAACGAAAGAGAGAGAGAGAGAGAGGTAGAGAGAGAGAACGAAAGAGAGAGAGAGAGAGAGGTAGAGAGAGAGAACGAAAGAGAGAGAGAGAGAGGTAGAGAGAGAGAACGAAAGAGAGAGAGAGAGAATGAGAGAACGAAAGAGAGAGAGAGAACGAGAGAGAGAGCGAGAGAGAGAACGAAAGAGAGAGAGAACAAAAGAGAGAGAACGAAAGAGAGAAAGAGAGAGAGAGCGAGAGAGAACAAAAGAGAGAGAACGAAAGAGAGAGAGCGAGAGAGAACGAAGAGAGAGAGAGAGAGCGCGAGATAGAGAGAGAGAGAGAACGAAAGAGAAAGAGAGAGAACGAAAGAGAAAGAGAGAGAACGAAAGAGAAAGAGAGAATGAAAGAGAAAGAGAGATAGAGAAAGAGAGAGAGAGAACGAAAGAGAGAGAGAGAACGAAAGAGAGAGAGAGAACAAGAGAGAGAGAGAACGAAAGAGAGATGGAGAGAGAGAGCGAGAGAGAGAGAGAACGAAAGAGAGAAAGAGCGAGAGAGAGAGCGAGAGAAAGAGAGAGAGAGAGAGAGAGAGAGCGAGTGAAAGAGAAACGACAGACAAACAGACCGACCCTCTGGCTACCAGTCAGTCTCTCAATGTCGTTACATTAGCACTCTGGTCTGGTGCTCATACACTTACACACACACTTACTTACACACACACACACACACACTTACACACACACACACACGTACACACACACACACGTACACACACACACACACACACACACTTACACACACGTACACACACACACAGTCTTAAGTGGCTCCTTCTACCAGTAAGGCTAATGTGTTTACAGGAAATGCTACAATCTTTTCCCGTGTCTACATCGTCTCCATTCCATGTTGCTCATATCTGTCCAGAGACCGTCTACATTATTTATATTATTATTATTATATTACATTATAGACGGTCTACATTATTTATATTATTATTATTATATTACATTATAGACGGTCTATATTATTTATATTATTATTATTATATTACATTATAGACGGTCTACATTATTTATATTATTATTATTATATTACATTATAGACGGTCTACATTATTTATATTATTATTATTATATTACATTATAGACGGTCTACATTATTTATATTATTATTATTATATTACATTATAGACGGTCTACATTATTTATATTATTATTATTATATTACATTATAGACGGTCTACATTATTTATATTATTATTATTATATTACATTATAGACGGTCTATATTATTTATATTATTATTATTATATTACATTATAGACGGTCTATATTATTTATATTATTATTATATTACATTATAGACGGTCTACATTATTTATATTATTATTATTATATTA